>NW_004955446.1:19057458-19101154 GCF_000276665.1 Chinchilla lanigera | reverse complement strand
CCATAATAATCATTCTTAAAACCTTTGCTCTGCAGCCTTGAGTCAGTGCAACTCCTTCCTTCTGATTTCCTCTGAATTGAAGTTCTTAGGAGCTCTTTTTTATGGTTCTCTGACTAGAAAATGGGTTTTACCCTTTTAGTGCTGCTCTATACTTTCCCAAAGGTGGGTCTATTTCCTGAATAAAGTGCTGTTAAAGACAGGAAAGAAACATGAGTTACCTCCATACTCTTCAGATCCGTGCCTTTGCCAAAAAAGAAATTTCTCTCAAGAGCTTAGATGATAGCCACCAGCCATACATGTATATCCTCAGAACTAAGACTTGTTTTGAGTCAGAGCAGAGAAGAAAAACTAGAAAAACACTCTTCCTCCCCCTTCATCCTCTTTCCTGATAGTCTGGCCAGGAAGTTTCTCTTGGACCTTTTTTGTGTGTGTGTCTCCACCTACTGTTCAGTTAAAGATTTAGGCTTTCAAGTCTAATCTGGCATATGTGAGAGGAAAAACAAAAACCAGACAACTCACTGCCTTTTAAGTTTTGATTTGTCTTCCCAATCTTTGTGCTTCTATTTTGAGTCCTTATATATTTGCTTTGTGTATTCTCTCCAGGATTTTTAGTTGTAATCAGTGGACAAGATAAGATTGAGGAGGCTTGTACATTCTCTCTTATCTAGAACTGAGCCCCCATCTATAAAATATGAATAATGATTTGTAGCAGTGCACATGAGCTGTCTATAAGAAACACTAGGGAGACTTTTATAAGTACTAATACCTAGGCTATATCTCCAGATCAATTAAATAGGACTTCCACAGAGTGGATGTAGGCATCTGTATTTAAAAGTTCTCTAGCTTCTTGCTAGTGTGTTTTTTGGGGACTAGTGATTATAAGGATGACTGAGGACCTTGTGAGACTCAGGTTGTACCTCAGGCCTGCTGAGTTACAAGATTCCCATATGATCCTGTGTGCAGTAAAATTTGAGCCTCATTGTCCTAGAATTAGTCTACGCTGTAGTCAGTGCTGAATACCACTGCTTTGTAAAATTTTGTCAAAGTAGATGGCTTGTAGGATAAAAAATTTTAAATTATATGTACTTTGAAGCAAGCTTAGCTACTTATCCTTGTTTTCTGGTTTCTTGGTAAATTTTCTGATCTTTCTAACCTTTGACTTCAAATTAAAATTGTTAGTCTTTTTTTTTTTGTACTGCGGTTTGAACCCAGGGACACTCCACCACTGAGCTATATATCCCTAATCCTTTTGATTGTTTTATTTTGAGACAAGGTCTCCCTTAGTTTCCCAGACTGGGCCAAAACTAGTGATCCTCCTGCCTGAGCCCCAGAATCTTAGTTCTTGAAATCAGTTGCATCCCAGCTCAGCTTTGTGGCTTAGATTGATACCACATATAATCTTTTTGGTTTTTCTCCGGTACCGGGAACCGAACTCACGACCTTGCACTTGCCAGGCAGGCGCTTTTGCCGCTGAGCTAAATCCCCAGCCCCTACCACATATAATCTTTAACATTCATTCATTTCCTGGTTCAAAACTAAGATTTCAGTTTTCTGAATTCATGCTTTTTCTGCTTTCTGTGAAACCACAGATCCGTAATCTGGTTTCTCTTTAATGGCAGCACTCCTATCATGTCCAGAAATTTTGGCTCCTATTATCAAGGATAAAACATCCAACTGCATGTTCAGAGATTGTTTTATGTAGATTTCTACAAGTTAGGAGAATTCTGTCAGACTAGAAAAATGTCTCCATACAGCTGCTTTTTGCTTTATTTTCCTAAGAATTGCTATCAAGGAGAAGACACAGATTAAAATGTTCACATCAACATTTTCTTTAGATGCTGTCTTAGAAAAAAAATTATTTTCCTGCATACTTACGTTATGACAGGAGTAAGAGATTAATAAGAAATTTATTAGTCCTGAGATTTTCAAGTTGCCAAAGTAATCCTGACAGAGAAAACATTTTTAACACTATCACCTACCTCTTTACTTATTGGGTGAGTGTTAAATAGGTTGGTTCATGTTAGCTAATTAGTTAGGTCTGTGATTTGTTCCTAGGATGGTGTTGGGCTGGTCACGTAAGAACCATCTGAGAGGTGCTTATTAAAAAAAAAATCCTCATCCCAGGTTTGATTGCAAAGATTAGGAACCAATAGTTTTATGAAGCTCACAGGTGATTCTTATCAGTCAGAACTGAAAAGAAAGTCCGTAATTCTTTATACAAAACCTTGGAGGCTAGATATATTTCTTACTATTACAGATTTCAAAAATTTTCTAAGGTAATATAGTTTATGTTTGTCGATTTTCCAGTGAAGTTTATCGTGACGTCCTGTAACTCAGTATTAATATAGCTGAAGCAAATTGTGCTCATATTTTAAGTGGGATGAAGACTACATATAGCTTTAGTCGCTTCTGATCAAATTTTACTGCCAGATTTTTGAGGTATCTTTTGTTTAAGAGAATTAGGAAGCTGGGTATGGTGGTTTATGCTTGTAATCCCCAGCAGTTGGGAGGCTAAGGCAAGATGGTCAAGAGTTCAAGGCCAGCCAGACTATGTAGTGAGACCCTGTCTTAAAGATCTGGGTAAGTAGAGTCAAAAAGATAACTATGTTTGAGAGATAATAATGAAACAGTAAAAAGGTTTATCTTTGATTTGGTGTAGGGGTGAGGGAGAGGGAAAAGTTTGTATTTAGTGAGATGGAAAATACAAGAGTAAGGACAGAGTTCAGATGACAAGGTCCATTACTAATTTACTGAGTGTGGGGTCTCCATGTAATGGCCAAGTTGAAATCAACAGTAAAGATCTGGAGCTCCAGAGGGAAAAAAGGACTGGAGATAACTGTGTAGGCAGGAATGAGCATGTGGATCTTCCCTTTCTTTTACTGCAAAGTATTAAGCAGTATTCTTTAGGTATTAAATGTATTGATATTATATGAAATTAATTATTAAGTATCAGGAAGTGTCATGCTCTTTCACTAAATCTGCTGTCCAAATAAATTAAAAGGCATTACTGATGAGCCAGTAATATGGCTGGGATCACAGGTGGCACATACCTGTGATCCCAGAACTTTGGGAGGTTGCAAGGAGATTGCAACTTTAGGAAGATTGCAAGTTGCAGCTCTGCCTGAGCGACTTAGAGACCCTCTGTCTTGAAAATTTATAAAAAGGGTGGGGATGTAGCACAGTTCAAAACCCTTGGGTTCAACTCTCAACAGCATTTTTAAAAATTACTGATAAACAGTAAAAATATAAATGAAACACTGGAAACAGTAAACGTTTATTTCAGTTTACAGGAACTTTTCCTACCTTTGTTAACTTCTACCTAACTTGAACCAAATTTTGTTTTCCTGACTGTTATTAGTGCTGGGTGTTAAATGAAAAGCCTGTAGGTGAGTTTTTAAGGGGCTGATAATAAAATTTTAAAGTTATATTGCATTTTTTTCAAAGGCTCTGTTAACAGTATATGGCACATGGAATTTTATCTAGATCTCTTCAGAGATTGTCAGCAGCTCCTTTGGACGACCTCTGTAAAGAAAGCAGAGGAAGGTGTCTTAGTCACCTTTTTGTCCCTGAGTCAGTACCTAACACCCACAACTTAAAGGTTTATTTTGGCTCATGTTTTTAGTCCATTGTTGACTGGTTCCAGGGGAGGTAGGTCTGGTGGAGGAAAGCTGTTCACCTCATGGTGGCTGGAAAGCAGTGAAGGGAGGAACCCAGGAGGAAGATGTGTTCTTCCAGGTGATGCCCCAGTGTTCTGCCTCTTTTGAGTGGGCTCCATCTGCCAACACCAATCCAGTTGTATCACCCCATAATCCAGTCACCTTCCACAACCCCTGCTTTCTTGAGTGCTTGAAGCTTTGAGGGGACATCCAGATAAAAACCATAACAGAAGTATTATGTAATCCTAACACAATTGAGATTTTTCGAAAGTCTCCAATCTGAAATAGTGCAAATCCCTAATATGTGTATCCTCAAAAGTTTTGCAAAACCTTTCTGATAGAAATATTAGTAAAAGTCAAGAAATGGGGCTACAGTGTAACTCCGTGGTAAGGTACTTGCTTTGCAAATATGAGGCCCTGGCTTCTATCCCTGTTACCACCAGCACCAACCACCAAAAAAGTCAAGATGTAAGTTGAGAGAATAAGCTGTATTTCCCATTCTACCTTTCCAAAAGATAACATGGAGCATGTATATATGGGAGAGGAGATAGATGTGAGATTGCTTTAGAATTACAAATAAAAGATAATGGACCTGGAGTGAATGAGACAGTGTACTCTATATTGTCTTAGTTTCCCTTGCTGCAAAATACTCAGCACCCACAGTTTAAAGGAGGAAAGGTTTATTTTGGCTCACAGTGTGTAGAAGTTTAAGTCCATAGTCAGCTGGCTTTAAAGTAGGGTGGCATGGCAGAGAAGAAAGCTTATGGCATGGCAGCAGGAAACAAAGGGATCAAAGCAAGAAAGAGGGAGATAGACCCTTTTATGCCGTGTCCCCACTGCCCATCAGGCTTCACCTCTGAACATCTCATTTAGCTATAGACTCATCAGTAGATTAATCTACACCAATGAGTATCATGCCCGCATGATCAAGTTGCCTCCCCAGAGCTCCACCTATGAGTGCATGAGGCCTTGGGGAAACATCTAGATGTAAAGCATAACATAAATTCAGACTTTTCCAAGCAAAAAGGAAAAGTTTAGATTTTTATCTCATCATCCATTTAAAATTTTCATCATGGACTGAGGAGCTAGACTCTTGAGTTTCGTCCTAATTTTATCACTTCATTATTCAGAGTTATGAGAATTCATTTAATATTTGTGGAATTACTTGAGCCGTACCTGATACACAGTAAGCATTATAAATGTGTTTGATTAAAAAGAACAGTTTTATTCTACTTTAGGAAACATTTAAAGATTATTTTTAGAAAGATCTGGTTTTTGAAATTTTTGCTTTTAGCAAAGCATAATTATTTTTCCCTGAGGCTATTTTCATATGATAAAAGAAGTTATAAGAAAAACAGCAACAAGAAGAAAAAATGAGTTAGAGAACCAAATAAAATTAGCCTTTGATGAATCCAGTTATTTTTAGTTTACGCACTTAGTAACTCAGTAATTTTTTTTTTTTTTTTTTTTGGTCTTTTTGAGACAGGGTCTTGCTGTGCAGTTCAGGCTGACCTTGAGCTCACTTTGTAGCCCAGGCTGGTCCCAAACTCGCAACAATCCTTCTGCCTCAGCCTCCCGAGTGCTGGGAATACAGGCCTGCACCACCACGTCTGACACATTAGTAATATATTTTACTGTGTTTCTCAGCATTCAGGTTGCTTTGAAGCATTTTAAAGATGAGTCTGCTGAGGCTCAAAGATTCTATCTTGCATAGAATCAGAGCTTGTAGCAAAATGTGAAGCTTCTGATTCCCTAAATGGTATCTTTACATGGTGAGTACATGCTTTGAACACTTAAGTGGATATTCCACCAGTATTCTTTACCGTTTTTCCAAAGGCAACATTTAAATATAGACAGTAGTTGGAAAGAGTATAATGATATTCTCGGTAGTATTTGCTGTTGTACTTACTGCGTGTAGTTTGGACTTACATGTTTTAGTTAAAAGTAGTTCTCTTTTTGTTCCTTTTGATAACTTTTCATGTCCTTGATTTTGCAAACAAGAACAATAATATATAGTTTTAAGGGGTGTAAAGAAATAGAGTATCACTTTGGAACTAAATTTTATTTATGTATGTATGTATGTATGTCTGTTTTGAGGCTGAGTCTCACTATGCAGTTCAGGCTGGCCTTGAGCTCACTTTGTAGCCCATGCGGGTCTCGAAATCACAGCAATCCTCCTACCTCAGCCTCCCAAGTGCTGGGATTACAGGCATGTGCCACCACACCTGGCTGGAACTACATTTTAAACACAAAACTTATACATATATATATATTTTTTTTGTTTGTTTGTTTGTTTTTCTCCGGTACCGGGAACCGAACTCACGACCTTGCGCTTGCCAGGCAGGCGCTTTGCCGCTGAGCTAAATCCCCAGCCCCTAAACACAAAACTTATAAAGAAAAGTGGAATCATAAGGGCTTAATTTTGAAAGTTAACTATTTGTAGCATTCTTACTCTGTGTGCCTGCATTGTAGGAAATACTGTTCTATTAGCTACTGTGAGGTGATTATACAGATCAAAAATCATTTCACTTAGGTAGGTTATAATAAAGAGATGTCGAGGAATTGTAGGTATCAAAACATATACAGAATTGAGTGTGGAAGAAGTATTTGAAAGATGGTTTTGTTATTAAATCATGAAAGTGAGCAGCCCTACTGGGGAGATTTAATCAGTTACCAAAAGCCCCTCAACAAAAAGAAGTCCAGGATCAAATGGTTTCACTTGTGAAGTCAACGAAACATTTAAATAAGAATTGATGCCGATCCTTCCCAAAAGCTGAGAAGAAGGGAGAACTTCCAAAGTCATTTATGAAACCAGAATTACCCCGATAGCAAAGCAAGATGGTACCTTGATGGCAAGAAAGATACCACAAAAAAAACTGTACATCCATATTCCTGATAGAGATGGAGATATCTTCAAAATATTATCAAATTCAACAACATATTAAAGTTATCATACACCATCACCAAGTGAGATTATTACTGGGATGCAAGGTTATTTTAATACATAAAAATCAATTAAGTGATATACCACATTGATAAAATAAAGGATAAATGTCACATGAACATCTCAATTGAAGAACAAGCTTTGAGGGAAATTCAGCACTTCATAAAATGGCATCAAAACCAGAAGCAGCAAAAGAATAGATAAGGTGGACTACATCAAATCAAAAATCTTTGTATGACAAAAGAAGCATCAACTGTGAAAAGGCAACCTACAGAATGGGAGAAAATGCTTGCAAATCAAATATGTGATAAGGGGCTAGTACCCAGTTATATAAGGAACTTCTACAACTTACAATAATAAACTGCTGAAGTTTTAAAAATGGATTGAGAATTTGAATAGACTTTACGTCAGAGAAGACATACATGTGGCCAAAAGGTATATGAAAAAATGCTCCACATCCCTAGTTATCAGGGAAATACAAACCAAAACTACTGTGAGATAATAACCTTATACTTGTAAGGGTGGTGGTTATGAAGAAGTCAAAAGATAATGACTGCTAGTGAAGATACAGATAAATTGGATCCTTTGTCACAGTTAGTAGAAATGGATTTGACCTCTATGAAAAACTGTATAGAAGTTTCTCAAATTCAAAGGAACTATATGATCCAGCAATCTCATTTCTGCACATTTATGCAGAATAACTGAAATCGGGAGTTCAAATAAATACTAGTATTCTAATGTTCTTTGCAGCACTATTCATAGTAGCCAAGATGTGGAAACAATCTAAACGTTCCTTAACAGATGACAGGATAAAGAAAATGTATATGCACACACACAGAATGCTATTTGTCCTTACAAATTTTGCCATAGTACAGAAAAATAGACCTGAGACCTGAGGGACCAGTGGAACAGATTAAAAGATGTAGACACAACTAGAAATACACTCAGCCACCTTATTTTTGACAAAGGGGCCAAACATGTTCACTGGAAGATAGATAGCCTCTTTAATAAATGGTGCTGGAAAAACTGGATTACACATGCCAAAGACTAAAACTAGACTGATGTCTGTCACCATGTAAAGTTAAAATGGATCAAAGATCTAAATATTAAAACAGAAACACTAAATCTACTGGAAGGGAAAGTGGGTAAAAATCTTAAAGACATAGGAATGGGCAGAAACTTCATGAACAAAAACCAGACTGCATGGGAAACACTCCAAAGAATGAACAACTGGGATCTCATCTATTAAAAAGCTTTTGCAGCCAGGCATGGTGGTGCATGCCTGTAATCCCAGCACTCGGGAGGCTGAGGCAGGAGGATCGTTGCGAGTTCAAGACCAGCCTGGGCTACAAAGTGAGCTCAAGGCCAGCCTGAACTGCATAGTGAGACCCTGTCTCAAAAAGACAAAAAAAAAAAGCTTTTGCACATCAAAAGCACCAACAGAGTGAAAAGACAACTGAGTGGGAAAAAATTTTAGCTAACTATCCCTCAAAGACTGCTATCTAGAACATATAAAGAATTAAAAAACAAGCCCCCAAAATTCAAAGACCCAATCCAAAAGTGGGCATCTGAGATGAATATACATAGATAAAGAAATACAAGTGGCAAATAAATACAAAAAAAATGTTCAGCATCATTGGTCATTCCAGAGATACAAATTAAAACCACAGATTCCATCTCACCCCAGTAAGAATGGCTATCATCAAGAAATCAACAAGTGCTAGAGGGACTGTGGGGGAAAACTTGGTGGGAGTGTAGACTGGTGCAACTACTTTGGAAGTCAGTGTGGAGATTCCTCAGAAAACTAGGATTAGAGGTCCCATTTGACCTAGCTATTCCCCTTCTAGGTATTTTCCCAGAAGAATTAAAAACAACCACACCACAGCAATATATGTGCACCCATGTTTATAGCAGCACAGTGTGCTCATAACTAAATCTTGGAAACAACCCAGATGCCCCTCAGCTGAGGGATGAGTGAAAGAGATGTGATATTTTTGTACAATGGACTACTACTTAGCTATAAAGAAGAATAAACTTGAGACATTTATAGGTAAATGAATACAACTAGAGACCATACTCAAGTGAAATAATCAGATTCACATGTGTAAACATATTGTCTCCCTATTATAAGAAACTGAAAGAGTAAATAAGACCCAAAAGGTACAATAGATACATTTTATGAAATGGGAAGAAACTGCTCAGAAGGAAAGAGAAACTGGAATGGGGAAAAGGAGAAAAGAAGGGAAAAGGAAAAATAAATCTGAAAAAATATATATATATACACACACACCCCCACACACAAAATAGCTAAGATAGTTATGCTAATTGCTATTAGTTTATTGAAAAGAAAGGTCTATGCCTATATTGTTTGATCACTTTTTCATGCCTTTATCTTGTGATATGAGCACCTACTTTGAAGGTAACAATACACAACGTACTTACCATTGTTGCTCCCTTACAATCGTTTCGAAATTTCATACCATTATTTTTACTGTTTATTTTTCTTTTCTTTAAAATAAAATTCGCCATATTTGGCAACATGGATAAACCTTGAGAATAAGTCACAGAGAAAAGAATAGTTTCTACTTTTCTTAAAATAGTCAAGTGGTATTTAAAATAGTCAAATTCATAGCATCAGGAAGTAGAATTAGGGATTAATGGATTAGGAAGAGACAGAAATGGGGAGTTCTTAAGGATGTAATGTTTTAGTCAAGCAAGATGAATAAACACTGGAGATCTACTGTACAACATTGTGTCAATAATGTATGCTTAATTTATTAAAATAGATCTCTAACTTTTTACTACCAAAATAGAAATTTCATTGAGGATGTGGCATTGGAGTTGGGCCTGCAAAGGTGGTAGCATTTATCTAATCACAGATAAACTGACTAATCATCCAGATAAGAGGGTATCCAGGCATGATGGCAGATGTTTGTAATCCCAGCTCCTTAAGGAGACTGAGGCAGGAGGACAGCACGTTGGAGCAGTTTAGTGAGACGGTCTCAAAAATTAAAAGGGCAAGCAAGAGATGTAATTCAGTACTCTTGGTTCATTCCCAGTACTGCAGTGAGGTTGGAGGAAGTAAGTGTTAATAAAGGCAAAGAAGGTATTAGAAAACATGGAGCTTGTTTGAAAAATAGTATATAGTTTATGGTGTGTGTAGTTTAAAATTTGGAAAGGTAAGTATAGAAAAATAACATAGGGGGGCTCTTGAAATAAAGGCAGAGAGATACTAAATTTTACTTGCCAAGTTGTGGAGTACCATTAAAGATTTTGGAGCTGAGTTGACAAGCTGTCATCTGGCAAGAAATGTAGTATGTCTGACCTATTACTAGTTAGTTCATGGGGGTTTTTTGTTTGTTTTGTTTTGTTTTGTTTTTTGTACCAGAAATCAAACTCAGGACCTCAGGCTTGCCAGGCAGGTGCTGTGTTACTGAGCTAAATCCCCAGGCCTAGTTCATGTTATTGAGTAATGGATCTCACTGTTCTGTAAGAGCTTTTTTGAGTCATTGGCGGGAAAGTGGATGCAGCTTGAGACCATAATGCTAACTGAGATAGATCAGACACAGAAACCTGTATACCACATGGCTTCCCTTACATGAGAAACCCAAAATATAAAGAGCAAAATAAAAGATAGTAGGAGGTAGGTAAACTTTATTCAGATGAGGAACTAATCAAGAGATGGGGAGGATGAAAAAAAAAAGGAATTAAGATGTGTTGTGCACATATACGAACTGCATAAGGGATGTAATCATTATGGACTGCAAACATACTAAGAAAACAAAATGGAAGAAAAGGGAAAAATCTTTGGGAAGGTCTTTGTTCTAGGCTGTGCTAGAATGTGGTTATAGTATTAACTTTGCTGTTAATGAAAATTCTCCCAGGAAATTTCAAAAATGACAAATAACAATCAAATTTCAAATTTCAAGCACTTTTTTCTTTTCTTTTTTTTTTTGCAGGGTGGGTATTTTGTTTTTTGTTTGTTTGTTTGTTTGTTTTTTTGGTACTGGGAATCAAACTCAGGATCTTGCTTTTCCCAGGCAGGTGCTGTGCCAGTGAGCTATACCCCTGGCTATTTATCTATCTGTCTGTCTATATAAAATTTTTTTATACCAGGAATCAAACTCAGGCAGGCACTGAAGCAATATATTTAGACATCTGAATGATAGTGGAGAGTTTGTGTTGTTTTAAAGTCATTTGGTTGATTTGTTGAGTTTTTAACTAATTTGGGTTTGTTTTTTGTGGTACCCGTGATTGAATCCAGGCACTTATATATCCCCTGACCTTTTCATTCTTTTTATTTTTATTTTTTTACTTTTGAGACAAGGTCTCAAAAGTAAGGACCCTAAATTACGCACACTGGGTTCCGACTTTCGATCGTCCTACCTCAGCCTTCCACAGTGCTTGTGTTGTAAATAGCTGAGTTAGATGGAGATACAGGCAGTCAGACAGGGTTGGGCCCTTGAAGGAGCCAGTATGGAAGACAAGACACCATACCTTGCATATGGAGAGACATTACTTGCTTCGGCCAGACCTCAAGACAAAAGATGAAACAAATGCACCCACATACCTCTCTAGGGATGGACATCAGTGATTGATACTGTAAATAGGTAGCAGTCACCTTGAAGAGTCACTGACCTAGCCCCCACTTTTTTCTTTACTACTTTTTTTTCTCTTTACTACATAAGATTTGAATTAATATGAATACATTCTAATACACATCTTCTTTACAGGTGTTAGTAAAATGGCCTTTCGTCATTTAATTGAGTTCACATATACAGCAAAATTAATGATACAAGGAGAAGAAGAAGCCAATGATGTATGGAAAGCAGCAGAGTTTCTACAAATGCTAGAAGCTATCAAAGCCCTCGAAGTCAGGTAATTATTTTTTTAGTGAAGTGCAGATAGTCATTTCAGACATAATTCACCTGTTGGTAAAAAACTTAGAAACCTGGGCATAGTGGTACATCCCATGCCTATATAGTCCAGCACTCTGGGAGGCTGAGATTGGAAGATTAGGGCTGGGGATTTAGTTCAGCGGTACAGCGCCTGCCTGGCAAGTACAAGGTCATGAGTTCGATTCCCTATACCAGAAAACAAACAAAAACAAAACAGAAGGAGATGGGAAGATTAGAAGTATAAGCCCAGCCTGAGCAATTTAGCAACATAGTGAGATCTTGTCTTAAAATACAGAGGGTTGGCTATGTAGCTCTGTGGCTCAGTGTAAAGGCCCTAGGTTCGATCACCAGTACCAGAAAAGAAAAGAACAAAAAAGCAGCTATAATATGCCATGCCATTAGAGAAGTACATTTTGAAATTAAGAATATTTAAGCATCTTTCAAATTCTTCTAGATACTGATTTTTCTTTCATTTGGATTTGGTTTCTTTTCCTTTATAAAATCGTGCTAAAATTAAAATAGCATCTTTGGTATTGAGTTTAAATTGTGAATTATTTGTACCAAATCTCATTCTACAAAGGTTTTGGCTTACAAGGGCTAAGGTAGTACTGTTTAAGGAAATTGGGAAGATAAACAACCCAGGTGCATGTAGGGAGATGAGTCAAGTTGGAAATATAGTACAAATACTTACCATTTAATACTGTATACTTGATTATTGAGTTTTGAAACACCTAGCACAAAGAAAAAAATATGCAAAATTACATTATTCATTGCTATAGGATGAGAGCAAAGCAACTGCTAATGAGCCATTCCTGCTATCAAATCATAACATGTCTCCTAGCTGGTGTGAAGAAAGAGTTAAAGGATATGATGAACAAAGGCCTGAACATAGTAGCAATATAAGATAATACAGTGACCAAAAGCAAGAGCTCTGGAGTCATTCTCCCTGGATTAATATCCTAGCTCTCTACCATAGCATGATCTACTCAACCTGTCTGCTCAGTGGCTGATTTGTCAAATGGGAGGTAATAATGGTCCTTTCTTTACAGAATTATTTGTGAGTCTAAATGACTTAATGCAGATCACGTGCCTGGTGTGGTGTCTGGTATATAGTACCCTAAGTATGTGACCTGTTATTATTCTCTCCTGGTATATTTTTAATGATGACCCTCAATATAGGTTATTGGCATGAAACCAATCCACAGTTGGGTAAAGTCTGTTTCATGAAGAAGCAAATTGATTTAATCCATCTGGTATGGCTTAGTCAAAAGGTAATTTAGACCATCTCTTGAGAAATAATTAAACTGTAATTGTCCAAAAATACCATTTCTTTTAAGTAGTTTTGACAGCTCAAGATTAAACTTTCTGAAAAGAGTTTGATGTCTATCTCTGGTGCTTAGCACCTAGCAAATAGGTATTTAGCAAGTATTTGTGATTAGATGGATGCAGATGTGCCATTCAAAACTACACCAGTACTCTCCTGCAGAGTGTGCTAAATTAGAGTACCAAAATACAGATATGTGCTGAAGGGTGTATGGTATACCTGACTAGGCCATCTGTTCTCAGAATGGAAGTAGGCAAAGGGAAATGTGTATGGAAGGAATAATATCAGATTTTTGCATAAATCTTGTATGAGAACCTTCTGAAAAAAGATTTTGTGTGGCATCTTTGCTGCCTATGGCTGAAAGTAGTACCTCACTGTGGGGAAAGTTGTTGCCACAGAACAGTGGAACATTCTATTAACAGTGGTCTATTTAGGAGATACTCCTAGAAGGAGAACTCCTTTAGGAGTTCATGTATAGGCTTCCAGGTAAAGGTAGGAATAATTGGGTATTGTTATATATAATCTGTTTAGAACCTTCTAGAGGTGTTAGAACACTGGGATACTCATAGTAATTATAACCATCTCTGCCTTTCAGTATACAGTAACATGTTTTATGCTTTTTGGGTACCCTGAATCAAACTCAGGCCCTTGTACTTGCCAAGCAGGCACTTGTGCTGCTAAGCTATATCCCCAGCCCACATGTATTATTTCTTCAACCAGGTAGACATGCAGTGTACTCTGAAGTGTTCTTTTAAAAACAAAAAATAGTGGTTATTGTGTAATAACATTGATGTTCTACACTACCTGGGCTTCTACATGAGTCTTTGATTTGATTTGATTTTTTCCCTATATGTGAGCTATAGCTCACTGCTACATTGCATGTCTTCTAATTGTTTTTGGTTAAGAAATTGATGTTTTGAATAAAGCCTCAGTACTCATATTTAGTTCTGCCCTATCCCCATACAGTTTGTTGCCGTTTCTTGACTTTCCTGTGCAAATCTGTAATATATGGCCATTGAAATCTGCTAAGTAAACTTACTGGTCAGCTGATGACTGGACAGAAATTTCTTGAAATGCCTTGAAGCATAAGTCTCCACCTATTCAGGAGCTGTCTGTATTGGGGTATACCATTAGTACTCCATCATCCAGTTTACAGCTCTGCCTTAGCATTTACTTCTTTAGTGCAGAGAAACTCAAGGTCAAAGTGCCCCAAGGTCATTTCGTTTCTCACTTGTTTCCTTCAAGTTTTTGGTCATCTTCTTGATAGCCACAATTGGTGATGCTACCTCAGTGGCTGCAATGATAAACAGTCTCTTGTTTTGTTTTGTTTTGTTTTGTTTTGTTTTGTTTTGTTTTGTTTTGTTTTGTTTAACAAGTGCCTTATAATTAAGGCTACTGGAAGAATGAATGAACCCTAAGTCAGATACAGTTTCCTAGTATTTTTTATCCTGTTTTAAATTGATCTTTTGAATTACTGTATATATATTATCTTTTACATTTTGTATTCGAGTAAAAATTATCTGTTATTTTCCCCACATTTTCTCATTAGACGTCAGCTTTATTGAAGCAAGGTGTATCTGTACTTTTTATCTTTGAGAGCCATTTGGGTGAGTTTGAAAAGAGCTTCACACCTTTCTTTTCTGCACAAGCCTCTAAAACCTCTTGGCCATACCTTTCAGCTCTGAATATAAGCTGAATCCCACTTTACAGAATAAAAGCCTCCTATTAGCAGTTTCTGTTGTTCCTTTTTGGAGCAGGCATTTGGGTTCACCAGGTCATACACAAGCAGAAGGCTGGTTAACAAGTACTTTACAATTTGCCTCAGCAATTAAAAAATTAGCCATACTCCTTTATTATAAAGACCACATTTCTTTTCATATCTTTCAAATAGGAATACCTCTTTAAAGTGAGTGGTCAAGCCTCATAGTTTCTGTGAACGTAGCTCATAGTTTCAGTTAAATTGTTTTGCAGTTATTTGTGTTAATTGATAGCAGTCAAGTTGAGTTTAATTTAAAATAGCTTCCAAATGATTACACTACATTGATGTTCAAAGTTACACAATTGTAGCATACAAGAGTGAGCCATTTTACATTAATAGAACAAATATATCTGTCATCAGAAGAATGAGCACAAAATCAGTAACAGGGTTTTATCTGTCCTTAAAAAGGCTGTCCCTAGCACTGCAAAAAAACAAAACAACAAAAAGATTTAACAGGCCAGTCAATCAAGGAATGAAGATTAAATTTTAGTTGTGGTTAAGCTGACTAAAAGGAACTCTGTTGACAAGATCATTGTGTAAGTTTTGCACATGCAGAAGGTGCATAAGATGCTCTTCTCACATTTGCAATGTAGAATTTTTGTAAACTGTTCGAGCAGCTGTACAAAACACCGTAGGTCCTTATTTTGCCTTGTTGAAATTGCATCATTGCTTATTTAAAACTCAGTGACATATTCTTGTTAGAAAGCAGCAGATGCCGTATAGATTTTTCTTCCCTAACTTCTTAAAATATAATTTCGTATAACTATCCCATTTTAATTCTAGAGTTTAGATTTTGATAATTTTATGTCTGTATTGGTGTAACTACCACCACAATTAAGATACAGAAAAATTTCCATCACCCTAGAAGGTTTTCTGATGACTTTGTAGTTGATCCTGATCCCCTTCTCTTGTTGACCACTGATTCTTCATTTTGGTTTTTTGAGACAGAGTCTTGCCATGTAATTTAGGCTGGCCTTGAACTCATTATGTAGCCCAGGCAGGCCTCAAACTGCAATCCACGTGCCTCAGCCTACCAAGTGCTGGGATTACAGATGTGTGCCACTGCACGCAGCTTAATTTAGGGTTTGATTCTGGTTTGGTTTTGTTTGGTCTTTTTTTTTTTTTTTCCTAGTACCTGGAATCGAACTCACAACCTTGTGCTTGCCAGGCAGGCACTGTGCCACTGAGCTAAATCCCTAGCCCCTTATTTTAGTTTTTAATCACTGTAGTTTTATCTTATGCTTTGTATTTGCAGTGCTGAGGTGGGTGTGGCTTGAGCTCAGGGCCTGGAGCTTGGTAGGCAAGCATTTTACCACTGAGCTACCCCTCCATGCCTCTAGTTTTACCTTATGTAGAATATCATATAAATGGATTCCCACAGTGTGTAGGCTTTCACATTTGACGTTTTTAACTTAGCATTTTGTTTTAGAAATTTGTCTATGATGTATATTACTTTATTCCTTTTTATTACTGAGTAGTATTCCACATCATGGGTATATCACAGTTTTTCTGATGATATTTGAGCTTTTAAGTTTTCGACTGTTAGAACAAGGCTGCTTGCTATACATAAGACTTTGGGCATATAATTTCATTTCTCTTAGTAAATGTCTTACTACTTTTCTCTCATTGCTGAGACAAAATACCCAACGCCCCAGGTTAAAGAAGGAAAGGTTTATTTAGCTCACAATATATAGAGGTTTTAGTACATAGCTAGCTCCAAGGCAGGGTGGCATATGGCAGAGGGATAACAGTTCATGGCAACAAGAGACAACAAAAGGAACAAGGGGGAGCAAGAGAAAGACTTTGTGTCCCTTATCTTGTTTGCAGTCTACCCGCCTAGGGCAGGTTTAGCATTCACACTCATAATCCCAGCCTTGGACCACGAATCAGTCACAGGCTGTAGATTCCACCTATGAAAAGCCTGGCCCCCACGACTACGTGACGCTTTTGACATCTAGATATAAACCATAACAGTAAACATTTCTAAGTATACTAGATTTGAGTTATATATTTAATTTTGGGGAAAACAGTGGAAGCTTTATAAAAAGTGGTTCTACCATTTATATTCCCGCCTATAACAAAGGAGAGTTTCAGTTTTGTTGCATCTTCACCAGCAGTTGGTATTGTCAAAGTTTAGTTTTAAAATCTTAACAACAGAACCCTTAAAAATGAAAAAAATTTTTTTTTTTTTTTTTTCCGGTACCGGGGATTGAACTCACAGTCTTGCGCTTGCTGGGCAGGCACTGTGCCACTAAATCCCCAGCCCCAAATGAACATTTTCTTAAGAGAACATAACTTAGACTTGCATACTGTATCGTCTCTTAGGATTACTTAGCCCTGCAATTGTAGCGTAAAGAGTGCTGTAGGTAGTACATAAATGAATGGAGGGTTTAGGGGGTGTTATTTGTTTTGTTTTGTTTTTGTCTTTTAGAGCAGGGTCTCATTATACAGTTCAGGTCAGCCTTGAACTCACTTTGTAGCCCAGGTTGGCCTGGAACTCACAGGTATCCTCCTACCTGAGCCTCCCGAGTGCTGGGCTTACAGGTATGTGCCACCACACCTGGCTAAGTGAAGGGTTTTAGCTATGTTTCAATAAAATTTTGTTTACATGCAACAGAAAACACTTAGGTCAGAGTTTATTGTTTTCTGCTTTAGGTACTGTAATGGGTATATATATAGGTGTATCATAAAGCTTAATGTGTAGAGTAAGTGTCACATATGTACTTAAAGTATACAGTTAGTTTTAACATACATATAAATACCTCAGAAAATCAAAACAGTGCACACCTGTAATCCCAGCACTTTGGGAGGCTGAGGCAAAAGGATCACTGAGTTCAAGGCCAGCCTGGGCTGCATAGTGAATTCAAGGCTGGCCTGAATTACACATGAGACCCTGTTTAAAAAAAAAACGAGAAAAACCAAAAAAAACAGACAACAAACAAAACCTAACCCCCCAAAAAATATCCAAACAGGTGTTTCCCTCACAATTTTATTCTCATAGCTGAGAAGAGGCCATGAGGTAAAACTACTACTAAGCTGGCATTCTGGTGCTAATGATAAATAGGAAAGATTGAACTCTGTCCCCATACAGTCCCTCCCAAATGCTACAAGTACAGTAGGTGCAGTCATTGTAACTAAACCAGGAAAGGGGAGATCATACTAGAGATAATGGCAATCTTGCTCCTACCTTAGGTGTAGCAATAATTAAAAACTGTTTCTATGACTCCTGTGTGGCCCTTGCATTATGCTTCTTGTGCAGAGGCCATGTGTTAACCGCCTTCCCTTCCCCACATATATGACTTTTACCTCAGAGATGACTGCAAGAGCCCATCAAGTGGTCACACATCAAGCAGTTCCCACATGACTGGAAATCTCTGCAAAACTGGACTAGTCTTGATAACAAGTTCTCAAGAAAAAGCTTCCTAGAGAAATAATTGACTTATTTATATATACTTTATGGGCAGCATTCCCTTCAATAGAATTGTTCAATTAAAAAATGGTCACGAAATTTGTACCAGATTTAGGCTGATGTGACTAATGACAACACTTGGGCTCTGGAAGGCATTCATGTCAGCTTCAGGTCATTGGCAAGGGTTATTATAAATGATAATCATGCCTTAGACTTCCTCCTAGGGGGCCGATGTTGTGCCTGTGTAATGGCTAAAATATCTTGCTATATTTAGACTAATGCCTAGGGCTAAGTGAAAAAGTCAACATAGAAACTAAAGGAGAAAGCCCTCTTTTTTTCTAGGGATTTGCTCAGTTGGTTGAGTCCATCACAGGACTCAGTAGGGTGGATACAGTGATTGAGGTAAGGTCAGAGCTGCATGGGGTCCACATTCTGCTGACTGAAATTCTGTTAATAGCCTTTAAAAAGTAAAAATAAAAACGGGAAAAAACCTAGTCTCACACATACGTACACACACACACACACACACACAGAAAATTAGTAGCCTTAAATTAACACAGTATGAGAAAAGATGAATGGATCAGGCCCCAGTCCCTCCTGGTAGTGAGTGTACTCACTGATCAGTGATCTGTGAGGTGGTGTACTTACACTGGGGTACATTCATCAGAAGCTCATACAGAGGTGAGAATACTGTTAGGGTACAATTTTCAATGTATCCTTGTTTTTTGATTATCTCGTAAATTAAGGCACCAACAGTATTTTATTTTGGACCATCTTTTCAGTGCCATTTATATAGCTTTAAAAGATAAAGCCCATCCTCTTCCAGAGTGGAAAGTAGGTTTATTTACTGTCCATAATAAAGATAATGTCCCCGCTAAGACAACAGTCAGGCAGGTTTGCTTACAGCTAATCGTAAGAGTTGGGGTTCCTAAAGCTCAGCATTCCTCAACTATGACATAAACCACTGTGAGTGAACTACATACCTAAGCCACTGTGTTATCCTTGTGGAACTGGGGGGCAGGCGGGAAAATACACAAATACGAAGCTCATGCTGTTTGCTATGCTGTAATTAAATCACGTCCTTTCCCTCATTCAAGAGTTGGCAGACATTCTGTTAGCATTCAGGGAACTGGGTACTTAACCTATTAGCTTGCAAACAGGATAAAAATCCCAGACCCTTCACAGTTGACAAAAACAATTTTAAAAATGCATAAAAGAGAAACTCCGAGCTATACCTGTAAACATTAAGCATTATCTACCCAGCTCTTACATTCCTAGGTATTTACCAAGAGAAATGGAAGCATATATCTAAAGAACTGTATGCAAATGTTTGCACCCACGTTACTTGTAGTAGTCAAAAAACTGATAAGCAGATTGTGGCATATTCATATAAGAGAATATCGCTCAGCATTAAAAAGGACTTAACTGTTAATACAATAATAAATTTTTGAAAATTATAGTGACAGATAAATATATGTACCACATGATTACATGTACTTGAAACTAAAAATGTGAAAGAACTTTATAGGGACAATGTGAGAAAGAAGGTAGTGATAAAGGAGAGTTAAAAAATGCTGGAGAATGATTACCTTGAGAGTGAAAATGCTTTCATAGATATGTATATGTCTGTTAAAACTAACCGTATACCTTCAGATATATGTGACGCTAACTGTACACATTGAATAATATGATACATCTGCATATACCCATTAGAGTGCTTAAAGCAGAAAGCAGTAAACTCTGAACTGTTTTCTGTTTCATGTAAACAAAATTTTATTAAAATGTAGCTAAAGCCATTCACTTATGTACTGCCGACAGCGCTCTTCATGTTATAATTGCAGAGCCAAGTAATCCTAATGGAGACCATATGGTATACAAGTCTAATGTATGTCTCCTTAAGAAAATGTTCATATTTAAGGGTCTTTGTTGTTATTATTGTTAAGATTTCTTTTTTTTTTTTTTTTTTTTTTTTTTGGTACCGGGAATTGAACTCATGACCTCAGGCTTGCCAGGCAGGCGCTTATGCCACTGAGCTATATGCCTGCCCCTGTTGTTAAGATTTCAGAACTAAACCTTGACAGTACCAAGTGCTGATGAAGATGTGACAAAATTGGAACTCCCCTTCGTTAAAGAATTTGGTAAAAAGGGAATTTGTGATCAGATCTTGGAGCCAGCTGACGGAATCAGCAGTCTATTTAAAGATTCATGGAGCAGTTGGAAGAGCTGCAACAAAGGATTTTCTTTCATTGGGAAGGCTGTAGTGGTGGTTCTAGAAAACAGATCATTAATGTTCCCTCTTCCATATCTCCTGAGATCTAAAATGTTCTCCCGCTAGGTGATGGGGTTGTTACTCTCCCCTACCTCCTCAAAATTGTTGTGTCCCATTTTAATGTAATGTTGCCTCTTTGCCAGTCATCCTCTCCTCTTACTCAAGCCTTTCTTTTGGAATAGTCAAGGGCATTTTTATAAAACTTACAGACCCGTTGTTTCCTACTTTAACTCACATGGGCTATTATACATGTACATGCAAGCATTGTATTCAACCAAGTGGGCAATATTCTTACAATGTAAGGTGATATCAGATCAATAAGAAGGTCCAGGTGACTAAAACAGAATTAAGTTTGAGCCTTTTAAACCCATTTATGAACAGGCTATCTCCTGGAAGAGGTACCAATCAGATTGTCCCACGGTTGCTCTTGGGGAAAAGGACAGAGTCATGTTCAAAATTTTCTGGTTGTTTTGCTTTAGGCACCCATTTTGTCTTCACTACCTGGGAAGCAGCTGAGAAGAGATAATTTCTTTCATAGGCTATTGCCAGTGGTTTAGCTCTCTGTCTTGGTGACATCTAAATTGAATAACCAAACTGCCTTATTTTTTTGGACAAGAAGAAGGTGAGGGAAGTGGAGTCAAATCTTTGAGTCATTGTTTGAGGTCATTGCAGTATTCTACAGTATTAGTATTAGTGGGTGGTAGGGAGCATGAAAGATCTGTCAGTGTCTGGACTACTAGTTACTAGCCCACTGTTGAGTAGCATTTATGATCACCAAGATTAGTTTCGAGGGCTGCAGTTTTGCAGCCTGAACTAGCTAATCAGACTGGAACAGAGACAGCATAACCTAAAAAAGTATTGTTAACAGTGGTGTCCTGATACCCCTAGGATGAGGTTAAAGGTCTGATGTACTTAATCTGCAAGTAACAGTCAGAGACAGCACCCTGTGTGAAGTGGCTTTTTCATTGTGAAGCAAACATGCTTGCTTTTAATAGGTGTCAGAAGTCTGGCATATATTCAAAGCAGTCTTTCGGTGTATGATGTGATGTGTTATCACACCTGGAAGTAGATTGGATATAAGTATTCATGGGATAGTCTTAGCAATGCAGTCTTGGTGGCAGCTTGATTTGTTTATCTCATTAGGAAACAGCTCTTTATATGAGCATCTAAATGAGTGACTGAGCCAGTGCCAGTAACAGCTGTTACTTTTTTCCAGAGTTGGAGCCCTGGACATGAGTATCTTTCATGTGCCAAGTCTTCTAAGTTAGCAGAACAGAAAACTAGATCATCGGCAACAGCCCATGAGTCCATAAATATATAGCAAGATTAAGCATTGGAAATGCTGGCTACAGCTGTGAAGACAGCCTTGGCTTATGCCCACTGAATAGAGCTATTATGTCCACTTTGTTTTTCATAGTTGGTTTCGGCTGTACACCTGCAGCAGCCCATTGAATACCATCTTGTTTCAGCTTAGCATGACAGTGAATCATGGACCCCATTAATCTAGTGACTGCTTTGGGCAACAGAGTAAGAGCTACCACTTTTTCATATACTGTTTTCTTACATAACCTATTTCTATTTGACAAATGGCACAACAGGACATCATCAGTGTAATTTTCCCCTTTTTTAGTTATGAAGTCTGAGCATGACCTTTCATGTTCTCTACCACCCACTAATACTGATATTGTAAAACATTGTGGATATCAGGCTGGAAAACCTCAAGACCTCCATCGGTTGAACATCAGTTTCAACAAGTGTCCAACAGCAAGCAGATTTTTTTTTCCCCCAGAGGGAGTGTACTCTGAAGCTGTGTTTGAGGTCAAGTCGAAAACCCAAAGAATTACTTTTGGTTGGAAGCTGCCTCCCTTTGCCAGAATCTCTGTTTGCAAAAGTGTCAGTCTCAGAGACTGGCAACTTCAGGCTTGTGGGCCAGAAAAGTAGAGAATGTGCTATAGTTTCTTGGGCAACTTCCAGCACAGCCTGTCGGAGTCCCTCTTTAAAATGCTGGCTTAGCTGGGCCTGGGGCATGCTTGTAATCCCTGTGCTCGGGAGGCTGAGACAGGAGCATCACTGTGAGTTCAAGGCCAGGCCACCCTGAGTTCCATAGTGAAACCCTGTCTCAAAAAGACCCCCCAAGCCAAGCGTGGTGGGGTACACCTATAATCCCAGCACTCAGGAGGCTGAGGCAGGAGGATCGTTGTGAGTTCTAAGCCAGCCTGGGCTGCAAAGTGAGCTCAAGGCCAGCCTGAATTGCGTAGCAAGACCCTGTCACAAAAAAGACAAAAAAATAAAAAAGACTTCCCAAAAAGGTGGTTCAGAGATTTTCTGATTTAACAGAGAAAGCAGAATACTCAAGTAAGGTACATATTGTTCTTAGTACCCAAAAAGTCCCATAGGGTGTTGGGCTTCATTTTTGGTGGGAGGAGGGAAAGCAAACAAAGTTTTTCCCTTGACTGGTGAAAGGATTGAACATGGTGAAACTGTTTATGTAGATCCAAAATATCCTCACTTGGTAAATAGGCCCCTGAATTTTCTTGGAATTTAGCAGCAACCTTAGCTGATCAGAAAGTAGACTAATACTTCTGGCTTGCCAAACAAGACATTATCAATATAACAAACTTTAGAGCACAGAGACACTGTCCTAAATCCTGACCTGCCACTATCAGCAAATGTCAGGAAGTCCACTGTTTTTCTGGCTTTTGTGTGTATGCAGTTGATCCCATTTTGGGTGAGCCTCTCTGGTTCTTAAGAGATAAGGAAGCATATGCACATTTCCTACTCATGATCCGACAACAAATCAGCAACAGTATGTGGAACTGGCCCCATCCTCAAAGCCAGGATGGCCTCCTGTTCTCCAAACCATACCCACATACCATCAATTGAGTACAAGTGCCTCCTTTCTCCAGGAACCAGTTAGAGTGGTGAGTTGGGCCTCAGAATCTAACAGCCATGCAAGTTTCAGTGCCACATTCCTCAGTTTTCCTCCAGTGCACTTAGATGAATATGAATTGCCTTCAGTCTTTCGTGGGAATAGGAAGATTTTGGCTCCACCCCAACTTCAAATTAATTTTATGTTTATAGTATGACACAAGGGTTGAGGTTTATTTTTCCTATATAGGTACCAAATTTTCTAACACAGCTATTAAAGATTATCTTTATTTTCATTAAATTCCTTTGGAACTTTCTTTGAAAAGCTATGTAAGTGTGGATCTGTTTCTGCACTTTATTATACTAGCCTTTATGTCTGTCCTTTCACTAATATCATCTTAGTTTCTCTAGCTTTCTGAAGGTCTCGGTCATTATAAGCCTTCCAATTTTGTTTTCTACCTTTCCATGTAAACTTTATCAGTTTCTTCAAAAAAGCCTCTTGAGATTTTTGATCTTTAAGTTTTTAATGTCTGTTCCTTATGTATTTCAGAAATAAAGAAAACTCCGCTCCTTTAGAGGAAAATACCACAGGAAAAAATGAGGCAAAAAAAAGAAAGATTGCAGAAACTTCAAATGTTATCACTGAGTCATTGCCATCTGCAGAATCAGAACCTGTGGAAATTGAGGTGGAGATTGCTGAAGGTACAATTGAAGTGGAAGATGAAGGCATTGAAACATTAGAGGAAGTGGCGTCTGCCAAGCAGTCCATAAAGTACATTCAGAGCACAGGTTCCTCTGATGATTCTGCTCTAGCGTTGTTGGCAGATATTACCAGCAAATACCGTCAAGGTGATCGAAAAGGGCAGATTAAAGATGAAGATGGCTGTGCATCTGACCCCATAAGCAAACAGGTAGAAGATATTGAAATTGTGGAACTTCAACTGTCACATGTGAAGGACTTGTTCCATTGTGAGAAATGTAACCGTTCATTTAAATTGTTTTACCATTTTAAGGAACACATGAAATCACACTCCACTGAAAGTTTCAAGTGTGAGATATGCAATAAAAGGTATCTTCGGGAGAGTGCATGGAAACAGCACCTAAATTGTTACCACCTTGAAGAAGGTGGGGTCAGTAAGAAGCAAAGAACTGGGAAAAAAATTCACATATGTCAGTACTGTGAGAAACAGTTTGATCACTTTGGACATTTTAAAGAGCATCTTCGAAAACATACAGGTAATTAGGAAGTACTTTATGTTAAAAGTATATTTTTCCACATTCAAATCAAAATAATGTAAATCTTATTTTTTAAATGGTTGATACATTGATGCTTTGAATGCAAAATCATAATCAACTTTGAAAGTGTCATTTTTATGCCTTGCTAATTTAAAAAAAATTTAAGCAGTTTGTAAGTTAAGGATCGTAAGTTGTTAAATCCTAATTATAGTGGGACTTCACTGTTCCTATTTTTACATTTCTCATGTTAGTATGTTAACATAGATAGTACATTTACACACAGTCTCTGACATGTTTATACTTCATATACATTTATCCATCCACTCTCTCTCATTAGCTAGGAATTATGTGCATTGTCTCCCTTTACGTCTCTAAATGGTAAAATGTCAGGACTGGTAAACAGCTGGAGAGCTGTGGTAATGTCTTTATACACTGTTCCGTGTGGGAGCCAGGCAGTGCCTGAAAGGAACTTCACCTCAGGGCCTATGGCTCTCACGGTTGTACATCCCTATGCATATTTTTTTCCCCTCTCTGATTGACCTTGCTCCTACTTGCCTAGCATTCCTTGGTAGGTTCTCCTGGGCCAGCTATGGGACCTACCACCAATGACTTGAATCTGGGTAGGCACTATACCCACTACAATAACAAGGGTGTGGAGAGAACCGTTACTACCAGGTACCAACTGATAAGACTTCTAGGCACTGGTTACCAGATACTTATTATACATAGTAATTAAGGCTGTTCAAACTCTTGGTATGGTAAATTCAACATAGGTATTCTACACTATTTAGAATCTTTCTCTTTGATACTAGAGTTTACTTCTGGTGAAAATTTTTTTATAGATCCTTCATCATCCAGAGTCATTTGTTGTCTAATAGTTGAAATCAAGGAACCAGGTCTACTCAAATGATGGTATCCCTTGCCATCTAAAATCTTACTGTCAATCCTTGGGTACAAAATATCAAGGAATTGTTGTACATGCCTAAGGCTCAGTATTTTAAAAGGATTTAAAGTACTAATTTGGGTGACTAATAGGCATTAAATTCCTTGGGAAATCTGCATTTCAAACATGCATATATGTTTTATGTTTGGAAATTGTTTTTGATCCTTAAAAAAACAGTATCTGTTTTAGTGGTCTCTTGGTGAATATTTTGTGATAGGTGGGTTAATTTTGCAAAAGAATTACTATATCACCAGCATGGTAAACGAAAGTTGGTAACCAGTGAACTTTCGTGAGTTTCCAGTATCCTAACAGATGATCAGTTGGCTTTTATACCACTTCCTAGAAATGTGAAAGTAGCAGCTATTATCTTCTATCCAAAACATTACGCTGGTGACTTACTTATTTGATAATAAGGCAACACAGATCATTTTGGAAATTTAAAAATTTATTGATGTCCTGTCTTTTTCATTTTAGATTGAACAGCAGAATTAAGGTTAAAGTACATTATGTTTTATGTATGTCTTTTAAAATAATGGTGAAATAACTAAGTAACAACTTGACTAGTTATTATAAACTACAGAGCCATATGTCCACTGGAATATCCGTTCTAACACATAAAACAAAATGAACTTCGTCATTTCATCAGATACTGTACTAGTAATTGGTGACCACCAATTACAGATATGTGATCAGTGGCTTCATGAATTCAGGAGAACATAAATTAGTGGTTCTAAATTTGTGTCCAAGTTAGTAAAGGATGGATTGTTTTTCTCTTATAATACCTGCAAAATGCATAATACATTGTTTTCATATTTTGCATATTTTTAATAGTTTAATGGTTTGGAAATTCTGGTTTGTTTTTCAAATTTTCAAATAACGATAATGCTGTCTTCATAGACTAAGGATATAAAGCAGTATTAGAGTCCTTGCCTCAAGGAACTCAGTTGTGTTAGGGTAGACATTCAGTCACACTCCGTGTGACAGGATTGGTTCTAATAGAGGCAGCCAGAATCTTGTGTGAATACTTGGGATGGTTGTTTATGATGGAAAAGACAAATAGCTTCCTAAGGGGTTTACCCTATAACTTTGATAGGAAGTTAGGCTAGAAATAGGCATACCATGCAAAGGAAATGAAACATACAAAGGCCTAGAGGAATGAGTGGAAACAAGTTGTTTGGAGCACTGATCGTAGTGCACATGGCTGAAGATTGGGGAAGTAGAGCAAATGATGGCGAACCTTTTAGTGCTTTCAATGATACAGACAGCCTGCTGCGACACACGTGCTAATAGGTTCACCACCACTGAAGTAGAGTAATGCCAGGAGATGTGACTGAAGAAACTAGGAGGACTGAACAGGTTGTATGTGTCAACTTAGTCATCAAATGGAAAGCTACAGGTGGCTTAAGGACAAGAGAGAAGGGGGAGTGATGAGAGATGAGGCTAAGATCATGTAGCTCTTTTCACATGATAAATGCATTTAGGTTTTGTCTTGGAAGATTCTTGATCATTTTAAAGGGGTCTAAGTCTGGAAGCCGTCTAATCATATTTCTATTTTACACAAATGGCAAAATAGATTAAAGTGAGGTAAAACCTGTTAGCTCTATTGAGAGATTGATCCAAGTAAACGAAACCAAAATAGGAATTTGGATAAAGGCAGCAATAGTTAAAAAAAGGTGGACATTTGAGTAACGTTAAGTAGGCAGAATCCACAGGATTTGGTGATCAGTGAGGAGTGGGGTTAAACAAAAGGTGTCTTTTAGTTATCTGACTGGAGATTATTAGCTTGAAGAAAATAAAAGGGGTGCTAATTTAGGCATGAAGGAAAGTACCTGACCCATTGACACCTATACTTGAGTGATACCTAGTGTAGAAAAAAACCTAGAGGTTGACATTTAACTGTGTCTTCAAGTACTGTACTTACTCCCTTGTTTCCAAGAGATAAAGTGTAGAATTAAAACAAATGTGGGTGTAAGCTGAGCTCGATGACACCTGCCTATAATCCCAGCTACTCAGGAGGTTAAGGCAGGAGAATTGCAAGTTTGAAACCAGCCTGGGCAACTTAATGAAACCACATCTTAAAGTAAAAACTAAAAAGGGTTGAAGGTGTAAATCAGTGGTAGACCAAAGCCCTGGCTTCAAGTCTGTACTTCCCCCACACAAAAAAAAGGTGGATCCAGAAATCATTTGGTTCTAACTGCAATTCTGACAGTTGCCAACATATAACTGGTCACTTTATTTTTGGCTTTCCTTATATGAATAAAGATGATACCTCCTTTATAGGGTCTGTGACAAATAATAAAATGGTGAAAACACCTTGAAAGTGGTAACTTTGAACATCTAAAATAGAATAATCTGTTTCTACTTTTAGATTTTACTGGGCTTGCTAAACTAAATTTTTTAATAATAGAAACAACTCAAATGGTACTCTATGAAAAGTAAGTCTCTCTCTTACCTAATGTAGTTCTTTAAAAGCATCTACTGGCTGGGGGTGTAGCTCAGGGGTAGAATGCATGTATGGGCTTGCACCAGGCCTTGGGCTCCATCTCTAGCACCACAAGAATAAAAAAGTGCTGAGTATGTTGGCACAACATGTAGTCCCAGTACCCTGGGAGGCCTAGTTAGTAGGATTATAAGTCCAAGCCCAGCCTGGATAACTAAGCAAACTTAGTAACACTCTGTCTCAAAATTTTAAAAAGGGCTAGGGATGTAGGTCAGTGCAAAGGCCCTGGGTTCAGTCTCCAGTACCACCACCACCCTCCAAAAATGAAAAAGCAATTACTGCTGTTTTTTTCTTATCTATGTGTGTTCCATGCATTTTTAAGCCATGGACAGACATGCATGCATAGTTTTGGGAAAATAATCAGGAGCATACAATAGTTCAGTTCTATGCCATTTAATTTGTTTTGGAGTCCTTTTTTTTTTAAATGAAACATCTTTTTCCCCTCTATGGCTGTATAGTATTTGAGTGTATTGGATATACCATAGTTAACTGCTGATAATAAATATTTAGGTTTTGCTAGACATTTACTGTTGCCAGCTGTGCTGCAATAAACATCCTTGCACATCTGTTTTTGTCCACATGTTCGAGTAATTTTTAAGAGCAGAATTTCCAGTCAGAGAATATGTGTATTATAAATCTTGGCAAATACTATCACACTGCTCTTTAAGGAAGCTAAGCCAATTTATCCTTGTAGACTACACTGATAATGAAAATAATTTTTAAATTATACACTAATAAAGCCCCAAAACCAAACCATTTGCTTAGCAAGTTAGCACTGTATCCCAACAATGTTGAGATGGAACAGGAGGTTTTTTTTGATGCTTGTGACAGGATCACAATATAGGTCTCACTATATATAACTCAATCTGGCCTTGTACTCTCTGTAGCCCAGGCTGACTTTGACCTTGTAAGTGTTCTTCCTAGCCTCCAGAGTGCTGAGATTAGGCATGCACCACACCTGGCTGAAAAGGAGTTTCTGTACCAGCACTGATTCCAGGTAGTTAGATAGTCTCCCTCAAATTAATTTTTCATCACATGGGAATTATACAAAAGCTATGTTTGTTAGGGAAAAAATACATAGCTTAGTCACTTAACTGTCATTCTTAAGTATGAAGGTCACATCTGGGACCTCCTCATTGCTGTGGCTCTACCTCTGAAAGCTTAATATGCTTTATAGACATCCTATCCCTGAATGCCCCTTTCTTCTGACTGTCTTGTCCTCTGTCTCATTAAACCTTCCAGCTATTCCATATCCTTTTTTCAGTTTGTTGCCCTGTTTCTGACCTCGCTATCTTTCCTGGACCTTATTATATATACCTTTTCTTGTACTCTAAACACATTTTCTTCCTTAGACAGACTCCACTTGTGGCTATTTACTCCTCCATCATTGCTGAGCACTGCTGGAGAAAATGCATGTCTCAGACTGTAGGTATTTGGCATTTGATTTCCTAATTGTATTCCAGATATTCACTGTAATCCATACTCAAGACCCCTGCCTACGCACCACCTTTGGCAGATGACGTGTCTGTCTTTGTACCCACAGCTTAACTGTAGCAGCATGTCTTTTTATCTCCTTTTATTCCAGAGGAACAGGTTACCCATTTCAAGATAGGTCTTGATCTTACACCTTGATACTGCTTCCAAGACCACCATAACCGGTCATTCCCACTCTTCCTTTCTTTCTCTGCAGCCTCTTTCTCTCAGAGCAAATCAGTGAATAACGATAGTTGCTTGTAGCTTAAAGAACCCTGATACTGACTTGCTCTCCAGGCCACATCTACTCTACTTTCCAAGGCCTTGAAAGAATCCCCATTCTAATTGATGTGCCTGTAACACCCTCTTCCCAGATAAATCTGGCTGCTGATCTCACTATGCCACTTAACCACTGTTAATTTTCTGTTTTCTTCTATTTGGAAGTTTAATTTCTATCTCCATTGCTAGCTCATCTACCTTCTTTTTTAACTTGATGTTTCACAAGGTCCTAGTCATGATTTTGTTACAACATACTTAAATGAATTTTATCCATGGCAAAATTATTTATTACACTGAAAAGAACCCCACATTTGTATATCAGATTTGGCTTCACAATTGTCTGTGCAGCTATAACAGACACCACACTGCTGTGAATACCTTGATTTCAACAAACGATACTGAATCCATAATCTTTCCCAGCATACCACACTCCAAACCTACTTGGACTCTTGAATCCCGGGTTCTTTGTCCTGGTTGATAATTTTGTTTGTTTTCCCCAGTACTGGGAATTGAACTCATGACCTTGCACTTGCCAGGCAGGCGCTGTGCTGCTGAGCTAAATCCCCAGCCCCTGGTTGATATTTTAAGCCAGAGATATGGGAGTCAATTGATTTCTCCCTCCTTGCTCCTCATCCACTATGTTGTTTTATATTTCTGTGCTACAGTAAACCTCCTTTTTTCCTTTACTTCTCTCATTCCATTCCAGGTAGAATTGCTCGCTGCTTTTGTGTTGCTAGAGTACGTTATATTCTGTGGCTATCCTCTGCAGTGGGACTCCAGTGCATTGAGTTTATTTTTATGTATTTCACTTTCACACTGTGGTTTTTGTTTTTGTTCGGGGTTTTTTTGTTTGTTTATTTGCTTTTTTGAGACAATCTTTCTGTGTAGCTTAGGCTAGCTTTATATATACTATGTATCCTAGGCTGGCCTCAAACTCAAAATCCTATTGCCTTAGCCTCCTGTGTTCTTAGATTATTGGTATGCTGTGCGACGCCTGGCTTCCCTGGCCTTTTAATAAGAAAATTTTTGAAATAAAGGTTATTATCCATGGTTTGGTACATGGTAAGTGTATGAAAAACACTTGTGGAGCTCATAACTCCCTTGATTTAGCGAAATGCGTAAATATAGAACAGAACTCACAGGGGCTGGGGATTTAGCTCAGCGGCAAAGCACCTGCCTGGCAAGCGCAAGGTCATGAGTTCGGTTGCTGGAACCGGGGAAAAACCAAAAAAAACAAAAAAGAACAGAACTCACAGATGTAAATACCTTGTTTTTGGTTTTGTTTGGTTTGGTTTTTGGTATTTTGAGATTCTCGCTATGTACTTTAGGCTGGCCTCACACTCACAGTGATCCTCTTGCCTCAGCCTCCTCAGTGGTGGATTGCAGGCTTGTGTCACCATGCCTGGCTAAGATCTAAATGCCCTTATCTTTAGCAGAGTTCATTTACAATTAACTAGTAAACCTAACTGCCATCTTCAGAGAAATCTTTTGGATATGGTGAGAATACCTGAATTACAAATTTGTATTTATCCTCTTAAGAATGTGTTATTAAAAATGCTTGCCTCGCATGCACAAAGTTCTACAGTCCCCAGTACTACCAAAAAAGTGTTATATTAACCAAAAGAACAAAGTAAACTCTGAAATTTGCTTTTGCTGTATTTAATTTGTCCAATGTCTTATCTTACAATAGGTGAAAAACCTTTTGAATGTCCAAATTGTCATGAACGATTTGCTAGAAATAGCACTCTGAAATGTCACCTCACTGCATGCCAAACTGGAGTAGGAGCAAAGAAAGGGAGGAAAAAGCTTTACGAATGTCAGGTATGTGTGAGGGTTTTCTCTCAACAAAAGAATCTGTTTGTATTCATTAAAAGTGAAAGGTAATGGTCCCTGACCCCTAGCATGGTTCAACATAGGATTTTTCATCTTTACCATAGTGTAAAAGTAATAAATGTTAGAAACCATGCTTTAAATTTTGAATTTTGAGCTTTTCCTGACCTAGTGATGGGTAGCAGATGCTGTCTCATGAATCTGGGCACATCAGTGAGCCCTGCTCCCAGTCAACCACATTATCTTGAGGGTAAACAACAACTGATACTCTTCAGTGTACTGTTTTGCTAACTGTAGGTTAGATTCATTAGATACAGTTCTGTCTTACAGTGTTTCTAACTATACCAAGATACATCTCCATTTTAAGTTGAGAAACACCAAAGAATTAAAGACAAAGTATAGAGCTCATGGTTTGGAAAGAAATGAGAGTGAAAACATTGTGTTAATTTTACAAGGGAGAGTAGAATCATTTTTTATATTCAACCCTAGATGGCACCAGTGTTAATAAAAATGATGTCCTAAATATTAGGTATTGTGAAATCATGGTTATTCTTAACTGTAGAAGTCATTTGAATTTGGGAACACAGGGAAGGCAGATCTGATTATTGTGTTTTTATACCAAATACGGTAACTATTCTAAATGTTAAAATTATGGGAGAGGGCTGGGGATATAGCTCAGCGGCACAAGCGCCTGCCTGGCAAGCGCAACGTCCTGAGTTTGATTTCTAGTACCAAAAGAAAAAATTATGGGAGAAATTACAATATAGTTACTTTATAGTTTAAGAATATATATGATACTTAAATAATAAGGGCAGTATTGAAATGTTTATTTGTTTGGTGTGTCAGCTAGAAGACCAAGTGAACCAAAGAATAAGAAATAGTTCGGGCTAGATTGTATTGTAGTACCATATTCAGAGTGGTCTTCAGCCTAGTATGAGTGTAGTACAGAGAATAACTATATTCATATTGCCTTCAGTTTAAATATTAGTATTGTTAACATATGTTTGGTTATTTCAGGTCTGTAACAGTGTGTTTAATAGTTGGGACCAATTCAAAGATCACTTGGTAATACACACTGGGGATAAACCCAACCATTGCACTCTGTGTGACTTGTGGTTTATGCAAGGAAATGAATTCAGGAGACATCTAAATGAATCTCACAACATTTCAGAGCGTCTAGTAACTGAAGAAGTCCTTTCAGTAGAAACACGTGTGCAAACTGAACCAGTGACATCAATGACTATTATAGAACAGGTTGGGAAGGTGCATATGTTACCGCTGCTTCAGGTTCAGGTGGATTCAGCACAAGTGACTGTGGAACAAGTTCATCCAGATCTCCTCCAGGACGGCCAAGTACATGATTCACATATGACTGAGCTTCCAGAGCAGGTCCAAGTGAGCTATCTAGAAGTAGGTCGAATTCAGACTGAAGAAGGCACTGAAGTACATGTAGAGGAATTGCATGTCGAACGGGTAAATCAGATGCCAGTGGAAGTACAAACTGAGCTTCTAGAAGCAGACTTGGATCACGTGACCCCTGGAATCATGAGCCAAGAGGAAAGAGAGTCTAGCCAAGCAGATGATACTGAGGCTGCCAGGGAAGATCACGAAGGTGCTGACAGTTTAAAGACCAAACCAACAGTGGATTCCCAAGCTGAAAAGACAGAGAATGAGGACAGAACAGCTATGCCAGTTTTAGAATGAAATAACAGATGAATATATTTTTAAACTTACATGTTGGGTTTTGAACTGAGTAGGGGCAGTGTGACTGTCCTTATGCTAACAGACACATGGACCAAAGTCAAACTATTTCCTGGTGTGCTGAACTATTTTCTATGGAAACAAATGATGACCCTCCCCCCCGGTAATACCACAGAGGAGGGGTCTTTCTCGTAAATGAGGAGAAGTTTTGAGAAGTATATTTCTGGAAATTTAAATGGATTATATTCTTCTTATATTGTTGGGTACGAATGTATCTATTTTTATTGTGGTAAGGGTTCTCCCTTTTCTCTTCCCCAGGTGACGTCCTTCCTTAAATTTTTTTCCATATTGTAAAATCATTAGAATACAACCTTACGTATTCTAATGCATGAGAAAATTGAATATATAGGAAACACAAGGCTGCATGAAGAAAAGTGCATTGTTACTGTGCAGTTAAATTTTGGTTCTGGCTTTCTTTAGCTTGAACAGCATTCTTGTCTACTCCAGTTAGTCACAGATGCCGTCTCTGCACAGAGACAGGGTGGTGGTGGCACAATGTCTAGAATGTTCTTAAAAAATTCACACCCATGTGCCTTTTCAAAAGCAAGTAAACTTCTATAAAGCGTCTCTGGTTCTTTCTAGGTTTGTGTTGGAAAGAGCAATGTAAGTGATGCTATAAGTACTTCATATTTTGCTTATAATGGTTACCACCAGTTCTTTTCCATTTAAGTTAAGTTGAGATATTTTATTTAATGGCAACTGAAGAGCCATTTTCAATTGGGAAAATTCATTTCTATCTGTGGTAAACTTTACTTTGAAGAAAAATTGCACTAATGTTTTACCACCAGATGAAAAAAAAGATGAGCATCACTTAAAAATTAATGTATTTAAAATAAAGTACAGAAAAAGACATGTATATAATATATCAGGTTTTGTTTTGAGTCTTTTCCCCTCAACCTTTAATTAAAGATCTTGTGCTATAACTTTTAAAGCCATACAAATAAGAGTGCTAAACTGTGGATTTAAAAGTAGATGTGTAAATATTTTTAATCAGTATTATTTGGAAAATAAAACATAACCACATAAAATTAATCAATATGCTATTTTCTTTACCTGTTAATATTGGGAGATGTTTACATTTTTAAAGTAAACTTTAAAATTCTGTGTTCATGACTCTTTTTTAATTACTAGTTTGGAAGTTGTTATGAGAGATTTCTTGCATCTTTTTGCATCATATTAATGTTTGCATCTTTTGAGGCACAAAATTCTCAGTACACACCTCCAGCCCTCAGAACCAGCTCAGAACAAGGAAGAGTTGGTGTTCTTTTAGTTTTTAGATTGTGGGCGCAATAGCAAGTAGAATGGTCTTTTAGTTGAGCTAGTTTATTTAAATGATATTTTCTCCACTTATTAGTGTATTAAAAGACCAATTCAGGGCTGGGAATATAGCTCAGTGGCACAAGCACCTGCCTGGTAAGTGTAAGGTCCTGAGTTTGAGTCCCCGTACAAAAAAAAAAAAAAAAATCAATTCAGCTAACCTTTGGTAATCTTGATGTCAGTTGGTAGCACATTTATGAAATATACTGAAATGGCTTTACATAATTGGAGTATTCACAAATTTGGGTATATTAGGAAAAAGATACGCCTTTAATTTACAATCAAAATAAGTGTATAAACACTTCCAATTGTGTTATTTGGCAGTTAAGCACCTACTGCAAAGCTCATTGCTATTTTTTCTTTGTTAAAAAATACTGATAATAAAATTAAATCCCATTGAATTTTCATTTTGCCTTAGGAGATATATGCTCCTGAGTTACACCCTTTTGTTTTTTAAACTATGCTTAGCAGACAGTGATCTCAAACATGTAAATTGTCACCTAGTATGTAGTGGATTTTGAATGCTGAAAATAGCTCATGCTCTTCCTTTAAGCCAAGGTATGAAACAAGATTTATTTTTAAACATAGTCCTCTTTTTTTTTTTTTTTTAACCTAATCCTCTTTGAAGAAGTCTGACCACAAGGATAAGGAGCAAAGGCACATCAAAGAGTTAAAATGATAATTCTGTCAAGGCAGTTTTAAGGGATAGATACAATTCATTTTGCTTTTCTCAAAAGGTGTAAGACTACCAGTACGCTCAGAATGCCGGTGAATTTGGAAAAGGAGAGAAAATTGATCCACTGATAAACCTCATTGGTTTGCAAAGCATTTTGTGTATACATATATGTATACGCATTTTGTGTATACATATAACATGAATAGCTTTTAAAAATTGTATATCTGTTGCAACTACTGGATGGGGTATTTGTTCCCATAGTATTTTATTCCTACTGGAGTTTTAAGGTAAGTGTCTCTAGTATGATAGTTGAGCAATGGGGTGTGTGATGGTTGCCATAGGAGAGCCTCTGTCTCTCCCACTCTGATGTTTGAACAGCAATTTTCAGAGATTAGTTGGGTATCAGCACTTCAGTTCAAACGCTACCTAGAGTTGGTAGACCCTGACAGGGGTAAGTGCTTAGGACCGCAAAAACTGTTCCCACTTCAGGCATAGCCACAAATGGCTACCAGTCCTGTTTGGCCACTACAAATTTGGGGTTTCCATAACCCCCAAGTTTGATAATGTCTCAAAATAAGAAAGCACAATATTTAACAACTGTAGTTTTATTAAAGAAGATATAATTCAAGAATAATCAAATGGAAGAGATGCATAAGTAAGGTGAGGGTGTGGAATAGGTCAGAGCTATGTTCTTTCCTGGTTCAGTACCCTCCCAGCACGCTGACTATTGACCAGGCTCTCTTAATGGAAGTTTCACAGTAAGGGTGATTCAAATCTATTTTAGTAACTGAATTCAGTTTCCAAGGGGCTGGGGATTTAGCTCAGCGGCAAAGCGCCTGCCTGGCAAGCACAAGGTCGTGAGTTCGGTTCCTGGTACCGGAGAAAAACCAAAAAAAAAAAAAAACAGTTTCCAGCCTTCTGCTCTCCCCCAGAGGTCTCTGGGTGGGCCTGGTAGTTGTAATCATCTTGCTTGGTTCCTGTGGTAATACAACCAGTCTTGAAGCTGAGGGCCTCCTGTCAGTAAATCCATTAGCATAAATTGGTAAGACCAAAAAGAGCTTGTTAGGAATAACAAAAGACATTACTATCAGGAAATTCCAAAGGTTTCACGAGCTCTGCTGAGAATGAATGACAAAGGCCAAATATGTTTATTATACCACACTAACCACTCACAGCAAAGGAAAAGTAAACCCTAGTAGCAATACATTTCAAAGGCAGAAATCTTGTATAGATTCCAAAACAGTGCTGTCGCTCATTTTTTAAAAGGCTCCTATCCTTATACATTACTAAATGTAAGAATATTTTCTTGGAAATTTGCTTCAGCTCTTCAACTAGGAAGTAGATTCCACGATTAGAACAGTCCATGAAAGACTGCTAGACTCCATTTTATATGGTGAATAAGTCAACAAGCTTGGACAAAAACCTAAATGTAAAGTTTCACCGTTTAAGTGGATTTTAGTTGAGTGGGTTCATTAGTTTTTTTAAAATGGTCATTAAGGTGCTCACATGAAAATACTATTTTACAACTGACATCCAAAATAATAAGTAAATGCTTGACTTGGAAAGTTTAGCCTGATTTCATTGAACAAAAGTAGTAGCTTTGAAGTTTTAACACTAAGCTTTGCCTTAATTACATCTAAAGAGGAAGATGCACACTAAATCCTGGAGCTCTTAATATTTGTCATAAAAGGATCACATGAGAAACATAAGGAATTAAACTGTCAAACCCTGACCACCACCAGTTAAAAAGATCCTTTATAGTTGGAGCCTTGGAAATGCATTGCTTTAAAACCGTAAATACAGAGCCTGCCATTGTAATAGTCTGAGCTTAACAGGGTACCTTAAGTTCTGTTCTTAAACTTTATTTTCTTGTTTCTTTTTGACATGGTAAGTGGAAAGGCAGCATGTGAATTTGATCTTTTTCTCTTTGCCTTTCCTACAACCTGATGTGACATAATTGTTCAACTGAAGTGATCCCTACCTTGATACTTCTACCAAAATGTAACCTAGTAAAAAATTTCATTCTAACATGACTATCACTCATAAATCATCCTCATACTGCACACTTACCTTAGTTCTTATGAAGTTACTACACTATTAGCTTTCATAAATGGAGGAAATGAAGGAAGACGATGAGAAACTGATGAGCCAATATTTGAACTGAGGGGGCTAGACCCCCTGCCCCTGAGACTATACTCCTGATCACTAAAATAAGATCACCTCTGAGATGTCTTTGCTGTTGACAACACTGGATTGCACAACACATAAATCGACATTTTCTTTTTGGAATCCATACCAGCCTTTCATGGGTTGGGGAGTGCAAGGGATAAGGTCCAAAAAGCTGGCAAGATACGTACAGCAAGTCACCTTTTAATATCTCCTTGTCCTGGGGTGCAGCACATTACATAACAGCAGCTGCTCTTCTGAGGTCTTTTGCAAGCTTCACCACCTTTTGCCCGGCATTCTAAATTGTAAAGAAAAGCTGCACCTACATTACAATAAAAAAAAATACGGTGACTGTTTCATACAGTAAAAGGTATTGCCATTAATTCCACTCAAAATACTACATTTCACCATTCTTGGCAATGTGACTTTACTGTAATATTCATTATATTTTACAATCTTTAGATTTCAGAACCCAGAACACCTTACCTTCAGATTAAATGACAGTGTATTGGTTTTTTGTTTCTTTTGGTTTGGTTTGGTTTTGGTACCAGGAATTGAACTCAGGACCTTGCACCTGCCAGGCAGGTGCTTGTGCCACTGAGCTGTATCCCTGGCCCTAATGACAGTGTATAAGATGATGTTAACAGAAATAATGTGTGTGCCTAAAGAATAACAGCAACTTGCCTCATGTCAAAGCTAACTGAACACAGCCAAAGAAAAGACACTTGTCTAGTAACTAAGTACAAGACTTCCTGTCTCTTGTCCATTGTGTGTACTTTCCCTCCCCAAGCCCTTTGTGTACCTAAGTTCTCCAGAATTGTCTCTTCCCTGAGGAGACAGCTCCCTTCCTCTTCAAAGGTGTCAGCCTTTGTATAAATCTGATTTTCTTCTGTCAAGTATTGGCTTCTGAGCACCAGGTAGACTACACCTGGTGGTATAACATGTACGCAGTGGGTCTCAAAATTGGCAGAGATCACAGTCTTGTTAAAGCACCTTACTGAACCCCACACCCAGAGTGACTGACTTAGTTGTTCTGAGTTAGGGCCCAGGAAATTGCGTTTTTAACAAGCTCCCAGGTAATAATGACGCTGTTAATCTTGGGACCACACTTAAGGAATAACTGACCACCTAGCTCAAAGAAGGAGTACCGTGATTGAACCCAGGGCCTCATATGTACTGGGTAAGTGTTCTACTAAGTGAGCTACACTTCTAGCTCTAGAATTAACCTTTTTAAGGGCCTCTTTTTTTTTTTTTTAATAAGTGTTACTATAGAAGTATCTTCTTTGCTATGGATTGTTGATAGCCTTACATTGTGATAACTGGACTAAGATAAATTCTGGGTTTTTTATATCAAGAACATTCTAATCTTCAGTAGCTAATTGCTTTTATGTTTTTGAGGTAAAAATGTCACAAAGACAAATGCTACAGAGTAAGACATTAAAAAAACCCAAGAAATCAGAATAATTGACTAGAAATAGTTTTACTGCCTCTGATAGTTCAAATATACTTAGACACAACATGCTGACTAATAACTACTGAGTATCAATGTATGAATTCCTGTAGGAGAATAGTTTATAGTTATCTCTGATTTGAATCCTGGTAGACTAGCTATATTAGAAAAGTACTTGTGTCTGGTTGAACAGTAGTTATCTCAGACACGTGTAACTTTAGATACAGCTAAGAAATACTATGAGAGCAATATGGGTCCAGAACCCTAGTCAAATGAAATAGTGTTTTTGTTGTTGTTGGTTGTTTTTGTTTTTTTCCAGTATCAAGAATCGAACTCACGACCTTGCGCTTGCCAGGCAGGCACTGTGCCGCTGAGCTAAATCCCCAGCCCCTTGAAATAGTGCTTATTAAAGATTAAGATCAAAGGTAATTCTATTCAAATATTTTTTAAGAACCTTTCATGATAGGTAATTTTGTTAAATATCAGTGGACCCAGAGCCTTCAGTTTTTATTGTCTAAATGTGAATAATACAAGAGTACCATGTGTAAGATAGTATCACACTGCCAGGTGTGGTGGTGCATGACTGGAATCCCAGCACTCGGGAGGCTGCAGCTGGAGGATCACTGAGAATTCAAGGCCAGCCTAGGCCCAAAAGTGAGTTCAATGCCAGTCTGAACTGCATAGGGAAAGCCTGTCTCAAGAAGACCAAAAAAAAAAAAAAACAAAAACAAAGAAAGTATCACACTAATTGCTATACTTAGCTTCCTGTTCAATTAAAGTTTGGACTATAGCTCCTACTACAGTGAAAATTTCAGCAACTTAAAACCTTACAATGAAAATTACTGTGGCCTTTTCCCCTTCCCTTCTTCCCTCTCTGCGTTTCCTTCCTACCTTCCTCTGTGTGTGTGTGTGTGTGTGTGTTGTGTGTGTGAGAAAGAGAGAGAGAGAGAGACTGAGGATTGAACCCAGGGCCTTCACACTGAGCTACATCCCTAACCCATTTTGTTTTGTTTTGAGAATTTCCCTAAATTACCAAGATGGGGCTCAAATTTGTAATCCTTCTGCCTCCTTGCTTAAATAAATGTCTCTTCAACACTAGACATAGTCTTAAAGAGTTCCTATAAAGTTAAGGAAAATGCGATTTTGATACATACTAGCTGCAAATAAATGATTCCATTTAAAACTACATCAGTTGGCCCCCTGCTGAGAGAATTAACAAAATGGAAGATCTGAAGCAATTGCCTAGAAGGTAAAAATCTATAGAACATGAGAAAATACAAAGTGAAATGAGATTTGACATACATAATGTATAACAGGAGTTACTGAAAGATAAAGCTTGTGAGGGGGGAATCTACTGTCACTAAATGTTTATCCCCGCCCCCAATTTATATGTGGAACTCCTAAGTCCCTGATGGTATTAGAAGGTAAGGGCTTCAAGTGATCAGGAGAGTAGCACTAATCTAATGAGTAGAATTAATGCCATTACAAGTGATTTCAGCAAATTCTCTTGCTCTCTGCTGTATGAAGATTCAAAGAAAAGATTGCAAACTGTTAAGAAGCCCTGACCGTATTGGCACTCTCATTTCAAACTTCTAGCTGCAGAACTTTTGTTGTTTGTAACTCCAAGGCTATAAAAATTTGTTACAGGAGCCCAAACTAAGACAGGTCCTTCTCAAAGACATTGTCTGGAAATATTTTTGAATTGTTGAATGACATGAGTTCTCAGATTCAGGTAGCACTCAGATCCTAAAAAGATAAACATCAAAATACCTGTCATAGGTTATGCCATTTTGAGTTGTAGACTCAACTCTATGGCAATCTAGTCTTTAAAAAAAAAACTTTGGTCTGTATCATTTTCTAAGATTTGTCAAATATTGCTACCAAAGAAAAATGGAAGGAATGTTGGGGGCTGGGGACTCCCCACGAATGGCCCAGGTTCACATTCAGTGTGCATGAAGTGTACCAGGTGACCTAATGACCAGAAAACAATAGTAGAATTTCTGTCTGTTCTCTTGACTAGCACCATAAACTTGGTAGAGGAGATTTTGACCATCTGTGGGTCCCAAATAATTCTACATTATGATGAAAAGCACATATTCAAACACATTTTCAGCAGGAGATCCTCTTAAGGAGCCAAACATCCCAAGATTATTGACTCCAGATTAGGAAATTTTTACTATTTACCAGAAACTTCAGGCCAGGGATATAGCTCAGCAGTACAAGCATCTGCCTGGCAAACACAAGGTCCTGAGTTCAACTCCCGATACCAAACAAACAAAAAAATGAGAACCTTCATCTCATTAATTCTCATAACAACTCCCAGATTACAAATAAGGAAACTGAACCTAAAAGATATTTGACATCAAAAGTGTCATACGGATAGTAAGTAACAGCTAGAAATCAAGCTATAGCTCTATGACTCAAAAGTCTAAACTTTTAACCACTGTCACTATTTTTCAAAGCAAAATCAAATACATTGGGGAGTAAGGTTTAGAAAAGTACATTTTAATGAGCTTTCCAATAGGTGTGGACCTGTCTACACTGTTTTAAAGGTCTTATAGTGTCATAAATTCTTTTGGAAAATACTTTTCTGACAGTTAATCCCAATAATTTAAAACATTTCTAATATGCATTATATCACAAATCTGTATTTTCTGTTCTGAAATTTTTGCTTTCATTTAATGTGTGGAAAATATTTCCTCACTACTCAAAACAGGATTTTTTTTCTTTTCTGAGAAAGGGTCTTGCTAAGTTACCAGTGCTGGCCTCAAATTTTCGATCCTCCTGTCTCTGACTCTGGAGTAGCTGGGATTACAGATGGGCACCGCCACACCTGGAAAAAAACAAGAATTTTTAACCTCTCTATTGTTACATTGTAACCAATCTATTCACAAATGTCCCTTCTGGAAGAAAATCAATACTTTTCCCAAGTGAATGGAATTTAGTGCAAAGTCAGTCTTCCGTGGTAGGGAGTCCCAGGGCTCCAAGGCAGGGAAGGCATGAAGGAAAGGTTCTGATTTGAAAGGAGCTGGCTCTGGCATCATGAATAAAGAGAAATGGGAATTCAGGGGAGTGGAATCTGACAAATGCAGGAAAAGTGACTTCTAATGCAGCTCGAAATTTTCCTCCCTCTGTTGGGGTATGATGTGCAAAGATTCATGTCAGGGAGTTTGAATTTGGGTTCTAAGCTATTTCCCTATGAAATTTTATCTAGTGTATTATGTTGTGAGATTTAAGGGCTCTTTCATATTTTTAAATAATATGCAACATTTTACCCTGTATTTTATTGCCTTAGAATGATGGCATATGCTATTTTAAAAGTATTTACTTACTTACTGGTATTGGGGACTGAACCCAGGACCTCCGTACTATACAACATCCCCAGCCCCCTTTTTTAGTTTTTATTTCGATACAGGTTCTTGCTACAACTTGTGATCCTGCCTCAGCCTCCCAAAATGCTGGGATTACAGGACTGTGTCACCATGACCAGCTAAGATTACTTTTTGTTTATTTGCTGAGAAGGGGTCTTGATATGTATTCCAGGCTCGGCTTAAACTCACTTTGTAGCCCAGGCTGGCCTTGAACTCTCAGCGATCTTCCAAGTGCTGGGATCACAGGTGTGCGCTACCACACCTGGTTAAAATAATTATTTTAAAATGAATTTTCTCTTTTCTTCCCCTTGTAGACAACCGTTTCTCACAGAGTACCCCGACGCTACACTAATACATGACCACTTTCATAAACCAAGGAAATCATCATTTAAGGGGTTTTTCCCTCCTGCCAGTGGCCAGTGCACGGAGCTGTCCAAGGTTTTGTTTCTTGCCCTGCCTGTTCCTGACCCCTTTAAACGTCACAGAAAGGCACAGCAGAGATGTGAAGTTAGAAATGAGTCAGACTGCCTTGGTTTGACACCAGCACCAACATCCTACAGCGCGTCACATTTAACAGGTCATGTACCCACTCAGGGTCATAGTTTCTTCATCGATCCAAAGTATTTATTACAGTGCCCGGTAAACAGCAGAAGAAGAATCTTTGGGTTCCCTAATTTCTACCGTGAAAAGATTTAGACTTAGGTTATTTTTCTCATCAGCACTTTTGTTCTTGTAGATATTGCCCCGGCAATAATGAATACAGGATTGCATGAGGAGGTGGAAAGAGTGATCACAGGGCTGCCCTGTCAGGTGTCTAGTCCTGGCTGTGCCAGTAACAAGCTGTGTGACTGTCGCTAAACTGACTGACTTCTTTGCAGGTTCCTCTCCTGTAAAATGAAGGGCTTAAACTTTTGTATTCTGTGAATTCCATTCCCACCTCTACACTTCAAACCAGTGACTTGGCTTCCTTATGTGTAAACTGGCAAAATAATATTTGGCGTCCACCATTAGTCAAAGGGTCAAAGCTAGGAGGCAGATTAGGGAGCCGTTAACTAAGTGACAGCACGAGAATCTGGCCCGATGTGTGTAAGGGAGCAGAGGGTGACATTAGCACTTCTTTCTGCAGAGCCTAAACCCTGCCAGACTCACCCGAATGAGCTGTCACGGTGCTTTGCTGGGAGGATTACACACTGGGTCGCGCGGTCCCGCAAGGACACGGAAAGTGTCGCTCAAGAGCTGAGCGGCTCAGCGCAAGGCATTAAATTGATCTGAGCTGTGTCAACCCGCTTTCGGCTGTGTCGCCGCTTCCCACCCACGGCCTACGAGGGATCCTCTCTGCAGGCCCGAATCCCCTCCCCGAGAGCCCGCAGTGGGTGTCCCCGCGCCGCGCTCCCTCCGCCCCCCTCCTGGCTGCCATAGCAACCGGCCTGCCAGGTCCAGACCCGCGTCCTGCGCCCCGGACCCCCCCACCTCGCGGGCCAGCCCCCCGCTCCGGATTGGTCCTTCGGGAAACGCTGCGGGGAGCCCGGCTCCCGGAGGCTGCGGAGAGCAGAGCGAGGCGGGGTTT
>NW_004955446.1:19003474-19056942 GCF_000276665.1 Chinchilla lanigera | reverse complement strand
AGGTGTGAGCTGTTCCCAGGGCTGAGGATGCGCGGGGCCGCCCCACGGCGCGGGCCGGGCTGGCGGGGGCAGGACGTCTCGGCCCGTGGGTCTGGCCAGGGACACCTCTCACCACACCCCACTCCACGACGCTCCCCAGAGAAACGTGCTTCCCACGGAAGACGGCAAAGTACGGAAGAGCGTCGTCTCTTTACGGGGTATTGGCAGCTGGAGGACCCGCGATGCCTCCGAGGAAGGCATCGCAATGGAGTCTTTAAGATGCCCATTCCGATCAGCATCCGTGTGCTGGACACACGCGGCAGATGGACGGGTCAAGGCTGTCCGCCTAGGTGCAGCCGTCTGTACTCTTCTCCTCGGCTTTTTTCCTTCCCTCCTTCCCTCCTTCCCTTTCCTCCGCTATTCTCTTTCACCGTCTCCCTCTCTGCCTTCTTTCTCCTGTTTTCGTCCTGCAGTTTCCTAGACAAGAGGGCTCTGTTAGACCACCCTCCCCCACCTCCCTCCTCATCCCGTTTCAAAATAAGAGCGAATGAATCACACCCTAAGCTCTCACCCGTGTAATTCAGACAAGTTTGGAAATTAAACAAATCGCATTTGCACTACAGGCCGCGAGAATCTACAAGGGAAACAAACAAAACCAGAGGGGCAGGGGGAGGGGGAATGTGTTAGAGTTAAAATTTCAAATGAGAATCTCAAACGAGTATTTGTTTATGGTAATTTGGTTCCTAAGAAATATGGATCACACAAACTTGCATCATCATGATTCACAGAAGCGCTTCAAAAGATGGTTTCTGTCAGTGTAGCAAAAGCCCTTCTAATTTTGGTTGCCATGGTAACTGAAGAAGTCGCCTGCACAATTTCGAGGATGCCTAGCTGGAACCAGGAAACTGTTTTTGAGGGGAACTTCTTCTGTCCCCTCATGTCACCATAGTGATAATTGAATTTATGAAAGGATACTTGCGTGCAAACCCCAAAGCATGACTTTTTAAAAAATTATTTTGTCTTCAAAGTTTGCAATTTGTACAACCAATCTTTTCTCTCAAATGAGAGGAAACCCTACCCTCCAGCAAGTCAGATGGCCCGAACAGTCTTGCAACCCCAGCTCTCTTCCCACCCTCAGAGCACTAACCGTGGACAGTGTTTCACGTTCAAGTAATTCTGGCCTGGAACCAGATCTCCTTCTCCACTTAGCATTTAAATTTGGAATCCTGATTAGCTTCCCAATTAGGAGAGGGGGAATGTGGGTGGGAGCTCCTCGGAGAGGCCCTTGGGGGAAAAGCTGAGCTGGGCTCTACTTGGGCTGGGTTTGGTGTGCTGTTGAATTTGCTTAGGAAAGCCCTCATGGGTTTATTTTTGGCTTTACCACTGTTAAGTGGTAAGCTTAGAAAAACCTTCTGTGTTAAGAAAAAACGTGGCTTAGATATTTGGTTTGTGGTATGTGATTTTTTTCTAATAACCAAACTGCACTTAAAGGTAGGTTTGTATGAAATCTAAATTTCTCAGGATTAACTACAGATAGCCCTTTATGTTCTTGCTTAGTCTCAGATTTTTAGTTAAGAATGCTCAGTTTGGGACAGACAGTGATACTATTTCAAATACTTTCATCAGCAAATCTTGGTGTTTTCAGAGAACCATAATTCTTTACACGCCCACAATTCCTGAGCTTTGAATCCTATACAGCAATTTTACACATTGATGACATCACTGGAAAACTTAAAAGCCCTCAGATTTACAGTCTTAGAAGAAGAAAAGCAAAGATTTTGTTATAGTAGGTTTATGTTTTCACCCATATATATAGTGCCATTTTAAGAAGCTTAAAATCCAGATATATTTTTAAATCCAATTTCATTCTTTGAATCAAATCACTGTATTTCTCTAGAATTAAAGAACCTAACTGGCTGATTTTCTTTCAGTAGTTGAAAAGACAGATTGTCTAAAAAATTGATCTTATCGAATCTATATCTTATTTTTATTGTTATTATGAAAAGAATTATCTGGAATTCAAGTTATATAAATTTCAAGGGAGGAAAATGTTCAATTATTTATGAAAATAATAGTCTGCAATTAAGCCCATCATAGTTCTTCAATTATTTTCTCTCAACAACTTCCAGGTTAGCTCAGCCACGTATTATATAGCATCCTGATAAATATTATCCAGTTTTCCTGATGGGCAGATTTTATTCAAAAGACAAGTGACTTCAACTTACAACTTGGACAATTAAAAGACAAAAATCAAAAGTACCTGCCAGGTCTAGAAACATGAGTATCAACCTAAACTTAGAGAAAATCTATGTGAGAAGAGAGATAGGGTGAGGCTGATGGGAAGAATTAAAATAGAAAAAGAAAACTGTAGGGAAAAAGAATCTCAAGTGAGTAGAAAACAGATTAAAGGAGAGAGAACAGGGAAAATGTTAAGTATAAAGAGAGGTACACAGAAGAAAAATCAAGTTGCAGGACAGGAATCTAAAACTCTTCATCTTCATCCTCCACAAGAATATTCGTACTTTTCCACCAAGCTCTGGTACCCTATTTAGCAAAGTCCAGGCGACTTATGGGAGAATCCCTATGAGGCCTGCCTGGTGGACAGATGGAGAGCTTTCCTATCTATCTCCAGGTCAACAGAGCTAGCTGTTCCTAAAACTTTTTCTGAGGCCACCACTAAATTATCTGGATCTCTATTTCTTGGGATCATTTAGTTGAGATAATTTATAGATATATTTGATTGTGTAATTGCAACTTTTTTGGTTTGGCTTTTTTTTGAGACAGGGTCTCACTTTGTTATTCAGGCTGACCCTGAACCCACTGTGTAGCCCAAGCTAACCTCGAACTTGCTTCTTGAGAAAGAATTATGGGAAGTAAATTTTTGATACTCTGCATGCCTGAAAATATCTTTGATTTGTTTGCTTTTCTGAGACAGAAACTCGCTCTGTAGTTCAGGTTGGCCTTGAACTCACTATGTAGCCCAGGCTGGCCTCAAAGTTGGCAGTGATCCTCCTGCCTCAGCCTCCTGAGTGCTGGGATTGCAGGCATGCAGCACCATGCCCAGCTCTAAAAATATCTTTATCTTACTCTTACACGCACTTGGTGTTTTACCTGGATATGAGATTCTAGTTGGAAATTAATTCCTACAAATTTCTGAAGGCATTTATTTATTGTTTTCTAGCTTCCAGCATTGCTGAAAAGTTCATTGACAGTTCTGATTTTTGCCTGTAAGAAATCTATCTTTTTGTCTCTGGAATTTTGTAGGGTTCTCTTACTGCTTTCCAAAATTTCACCAAAGAAAGGAGTCATGTTGGACGATCATGTTCATTTGCCTCGTGGTCTTTTCAACCTAGGAATTCATGACCTTTACTTCTGGAGACTTACAAATAGACATATTTGTTTTGTTTGTTTTGTTTTGAGACAGGGTCTTGCTGTACAGTTCAGGTTGGCTTTAAACCCACTGTATGACCTAGGCTGGCCTCAAACTCACAGCTATCCTCCTGCCTCAGCCTCCCAAATGCTAGGATTACAGGCATGTGCCACCATACCCGGTCACATAGACATACCTGGAAAGTTAATCCATCTTATTGGTTACAAATCTATGCCACAAGTTGATTATTGTTGATTGCCATCAACTGAGGACTTTTAAGTTTGAATGGTTTGGTTGCTGCCTTTTGGAATCAGGCATGTGGCCAAACCATTTTGAATTTTGATTCTGGTTTTGCGTCATTTTTTTGTCTTTAAAGAAAATTACCTCTAGTCTGTAAGAATCATGAGCATTTGCTTTATGAAACACACTGGTTATAAAACATAAATCAAAGCACAAGGGCAGCAAGTTTACTGTTGATTAATAACATAATGACCAAGCCAGAAATGATGATGTGTACTACGTGAGCTTTTGTGGCAGCTGTTGGCATTCTGTAGTAAATATTTCTCTAGGACATTTTACTTTATAGTAGAGGAGGCAAATCTAGAGATGTAAAGTGTAGGTCACAAGGCTGCACAGCAGAAACACAGCATCTCCCCTGACTCCTTCTTTTTAGGTGCTGGGGATCAGACCCTGGGCCTCCTGCATGCTAGGCAAGTGTTCTTTCACTGAGCTACACCCTCAGCCCTTCCTGACTCCTGAAACATTCATTATTTCTCCTTGCCTCACCTCTCTCTTTGGTTATTTTAGTTTACATTTCTTTTTCCTAAATTCTCTTTTCTTTCTTTATAAGTAAATATTATACTTTATTTTAAGCCATATTATTGCATGTGTATTATAACACTATGTATTGGAGAGGCAGCAAGTTGTAGTGAGTGAAGGAAGTAGTCCTTAATTCTGGAAACAGCTTGCTGGGTTTGAATCTGGCTGTGATCTACCTACTATGTGATTGTTAGCTTTATGTTACTATAACAAAATACCTAGGATAATTAAGTTATAAAGAGTGAAGGTTTATTTTGACTCACAGTTTTGGAGGTTTCAGTTTCAGATTAGTTGGCTCCATTGCTATGGTCCTGTAGTGAGGTAGCATATATATCATGGCAGCAACAAATGGTGGAGCAAAACTGCTCTCTGCATGACCAGAAAGTGAAAAGGAGAAGGAAGGAGCCAGTATCCTAATACCCCCCCCCACCAAGGTTATGCCCCTAAATGACTGGAAGACCTCCAAGTCTCACCTCTTAAAGTTTCTTGCCACCTCCCAATCATACCTCTCTGAGAAACAAGCCTCAAACGCCTGAACCTTTGGTGAGCATTGTAGATTTAAACACAGCAGTAATCTTGGGTAAATTATTTGACCTCTTCATGCTTCAATTTTTTTCCACATAAAGTAGGATCTACCTTCTGGGTTGTTGTGAGAATTAAATAAGTTAGTTCACATAAAGCTCTAACTCAGTGAATAGTATTGTTAACCGTGTTATTGTCATATTACATATTAACATATAAGAGTCTTCTATAATTCTACGTCTAATCTCATTGATAATTCCATTTAGACAGATTGCATTGTGTTATGCCTTGTGTCTAGATGTACCCCAAAGCCTCATGCAGTCATAGGCGGGGCTTTTACAGAGGTGGATCTAGAGTATGTGACACGAGTTGATTCATGGTGCTATGCCAGGATCAAGGGCACTACGATTGAGGGTGTGAGTGCTATCCGCCTTGAGTACTCTGGATAAGACGAAAGGGGCAGAAAGATCCTGTTAAGCCCCCTTGTTGCTTTGCTACTTTCTACCATGAACTGTTTCTCCACTGCAAAGCCGCTCTGCCTTGAAGCCAGCTGATTATGGACTGAAACTTCTACAAACTGTCAGCTAAATAAACCTTTTCCCCCTTTAACTTTGGGTGTCAGGTATTTTGTCTCAGCAAGAGAAAACTAAGATACATGGTAACATTTTAAAGGATTATTATTTAGTAAAAACAAAGCAAAAGGGAAGGAATATTGTAGATACAGTGTTTTTTGTTGCTTTTTCCCTTTAACTTTCTGTATTGAGCCTTTTTTATGCAATTGACTATTGAATATTCTTCTATGTTTATTTTCTTTACTTTTTTTTTTTTTTTTTTTGTCTTTTTGAGACAGGGTCTCACTATGCAGTTTAGGCTGGCCTTTAGCTCACTTTATAGCCCAGACTGGCCTTGAACTCACAACAATCCTCCTGCCTCAGCCTCCCAAGTGCTGGGATTACAGGCATGCGCCACCACTCCCAGCTTTCTTTATTGATCTTAATACAGTTTATTAATTAGGTTCTCAATAAATAATGACTCACTAGGAAGCCAACTGTTCCTTCTGGACTCTTTGGACTTGGGTTAGATATAAAGATAAGTCTCCCAGTCATGAAAGTGAGAGATTCTTGAGTAGCTAAAACAGATCTTTTTTTTTTTTTTTTTTTTTTGGTGAGATGGACAGAACCTTGCTATCTAGTTCAAGTAACCTTGAGTTCACTGTGCTGATCTAGTTGGCCTCATACAGTGACCCTCCTGCCTCAGCCTCCCAAATGCTGGGATTACAATGGCACATACTACCACACCCAGCCAACAGAACCAGTCTTTCTCTATACAATAAGTACGTACTGGAGATAGCACCAGAAAAGTGTAGGCTACAAAAAAAAAATGAAAGAGTAATCCCGTGAACAGTGGGTGAAGGAATATGGGAAAGGTGTGGACAAGAACTAGAATCTAAGACATGGTAGTGCATGCTATTATCCCAGCACTCTGGGAGGCTGAGGCAGGAGGGCAGCAAGTTTGAACCTAGCCTGGGAAATTTAGTGAGACCCTATCTCAAAAAACAAAACAAAACAAAACAAAAAGCCAAGGGTGTAGCTCAGTGTAAGGATCCTGGGTTCAATCTCCAGTACTTAACAAACAAACTAGAATCAAAAAAGCAGGGTGTGACTCAGTGGGACAGTCAAGTTCATTAGTGTCCCGATCCACACAGGAGAGACCAAATGGAAAGTGGGTCTGATGCTTAGGCTGGGAAATCAGAGAGAAGACATTCATGTGCAGGTGTCTCCTGCTGCTTTGATCTCCCCAGATTCCTCCTGGGAGATCTGACCTACTTGACTCTTCCACAGTACATGGCAGTCATCACTCTGCTTCATTCACACGAGACACATATGGCCAGAAGCAGACACTTAGCAGTGGTTTTCATGGCTTTAAATGTTAAGCCTCTGAGCAGCTCCAGTGAAGATGTGTTTTTTGTAACAAGCAACATGACCACAAGTTTGTGTTAGAGGTTTGTGTGTTCTATCATTATTATACGCTCTACAGAACTGGGCACCTCCCCTTGAGACAGAGTAGCTCTTGCCCAGAGAAGCTCTTCAAGGTTTTGCCCTAGGTAGCAGGGTTTAGACTGCAGGATTCAGAAGGTGTAGAGAAGTAGTTCTGTGCAAGCTGTACTCAGATTTCCTGAAGAGTCATCCTCTCTGTACAGTACATCACAACCATGTGAGAACCACACTATGTGGTATGGTAACCTCTATCTCCCAAGAAGAGGAAAAATTTACCAAAGCTTTAAAACAGTAGAGTTGGTAACATCTACTGAAAAAAAGCTACAAAAATGTTAAAGGTTCCACTATAGCAGAGCTCTGTCAGTACACTTTAGGCTTCAACTGTCTGCCTCACTGCTTGACTACTCAGTTGAGTGTTACAAATGGGGCCCTTTACATCTTTTTCTTCGGGTTCACATTATGTTGAGAGTTGCCTCTCAGAACAGATACTGAGATTTAAATACAGAAGATTATTTCATTCTTCATTAGTAAATCACACTCTCATCACCTTTTTTACATTTTAAATTAATTAAGTTTATTGGTACATTTTAGTTATACATAATGATCCTCCTATTCATCATAAGGAATTTGTACCTGTACATGATATGTCTCAATTCTTTTTTTCCCCATTCCCCTACCCTCCTTTATAAAAACTTTATTTCCATTTTTTCCTTTTTTTCTCATTTTTTTTCCTCTTCCTTGCGTTCTTCCCCTGCCCCTATCCCTCTTCCCATTTTTTTTTTTTTTTTTTTTTTTTTTTGGTACTGGGAATCAAATTCAGGACCTTGCACTTGCCAGGCAGGCGCTTGTTCAACTGAGCTATATCCCCAGCCCTTCTCTTCCCATTTAAACATTTTCTTCCTATTTTATAACATCTATTATACATTTTGGTCCTTATTTATAGTTTCGGTTTCTCACACCAGAGAAACAACGTGACATTTATACATGTGTGTCCAATTTATTCTCAAGATACATCCATTAACCTAGTGTTATGGTTTGTGTCTGAATGTCTCCCTAAAACCTTATGCAGTCTTGAGGTGGGCTTCTAGACTTTATGATTAATTCATGGTCCAGTGCTGGGCTTATGGATATAAGTGCTACACTTGCCCTGGGGCAGGTAGTTTGCATACAATATAAGGAAGGGAAAGAAGCTTGCTCTTTCTGCCTGCTCCCCCCTTTTTGCTCTTGCTGCTTTTGCTGTCTTGTGCCACCTTGAAGTATTGCCCTTGTGTCCTGCCACCCTGTCTTGGAGTCAGCTGATTATAGACTGAAACCTCCACAAACTGTGAGCTACATAAACCTTTCCTTCCTTAATTCTGAGCATCAGGTATTTTGTCTCAACAACAAGAGAAAAGTAACCAAGACACTTAGAAATGTCTCAAGATTATCCTTCTTTATGGCTGAGTAGCATTCCATTGTATAAAACCCACATCTTTATCCATTCATCAGTTGATGGACATTTGGGCTGTTTCCAAGATTTAGCTATTAGAAACTGTGATGCTATAAACATAGGTGTGCATATCTCAGTGTGGTATGATGCTTTTAATTCTTCCAGGAGGATTCCAAGAAGGGAAATACCTAGTCAAATGGGACTTCTAGTCCTAATTTTTGAGGAATCTCCACACTGATTTCCATGGTGGTTGCAACAGTTTACACTCTCACCAACAGTGGAGAAGGATTCCTTTCTCCCCACAGCCCTGCCAGCATTTGTTATTGGTTGATTTCTTGATAATAGCCATCCTTTCTGGATGAGATGGGATCTCAGTGTTGTTTTAATTTGTATCTTTCAAATGACCAGTGATGTTGACCATTTTTTCATATATTTATTTGCTGTCTGTATTTATTCATCTGAGAAATATATATTCTTCTCAGATGCCCATTTTTGGGTTGGGTCTTTAAATTTGGGAGGTCTGATTTATGAGATCTTTATACATTCTCAATAGTAATCTTTTGTCTGGGGAACAACTTGCAAACATTTTTTTCCCACATTGTTGGTTGTCTTTTCACTCTACTGGCGGTTCCTCTTGCTATGCAGAAACTTTTTAATAAGATGATATCCCAGTTGTTGATTCTTTGTGTATTACATTTATGATAGTTCTGTGCAATTGAGGTTTTGTTCATAGTCTTTACCTACACCAATATCTTCTAGAGTTTTATCTATTCTATCCTCCAGTAGATTTAATGTTTCTGTTTTAATATTTAGATCTTTGATCCATTTCTATTTTAGTTTGGTGTATGGTGAAAGATATGGATCTAGTTTCAATCTTCAGCATGTGGAAAGCCAGTTTTTCCAACACCATTTATTAAAGAGGCTATCTTTCTTCCAGTGAATGTCTTTGGCTCCTTTGTCAAAGATAAGGAGACTGAGTATGTCTGAAGTTGTTTCTGTATCTTCTAATATGCTCCACTGATCCCCAGGTCTGCTTTTTGTCAGTATCATAATGTTTTTATCATCATAGATTTGTAGTACAGTGTTTTTTCTTTCTTTCTTTCTTTCTTTCTTTCTTTCTTTCTTTCTTTTTTTTTTTGATATCGGGAATCGAACTCAAGACCTTGCACTTGCCAGGCAGACACTTATGCTGCTGAGCTATATCCCCAGCCCTGTAGTACAGTTTCAAACCAGGAATTGTGATACCCCTTGCTTTGCCTTTGTTGCTCAGAATTGCCTTAGCTATCCTTGGTGTCTTCTGGTTCCAAATGAATTTTAGGATTACTTTCTCCAATTCTGTGAGATATGCTGTTGGAATTTTAATCGGGATTAAATTAAATCTGTATAATAATTTTGGGAGTATGGCCATTTTCACTATACTAGTTCTTCCTACCCAAGAATAAGCAATATACTTCCATTTTTGATATCCTATTCAATGCCCTTTTTCAGCATAGTGTAGTTTTAAATATAGAGGTTTTTTACTTTCTTCATTTGATTCATTTCTAGGTATTTAATTTTTTGGATGCTATTGTGAAATGTGTTGTTTCCCTAATTTCTCTCTCAGAGAGTTTATTTGTGTACAGAAAGGCTACTGATTTTTGAGTATTGACTTTGTATCCAGCTACTGAGTTTGGTTATTAAATCCTAAAGTCTTCTGGTGGAATTTTTTGGGTTCTTCTACACAGAGTATCATGTCATCTGCAAATAATGATACTTTCACTTCTTCCTTTCCTATCCTTATTCATTTTATTTCCCTCTCTTGTCTCATTGCTTTGGCTAATGTTTCCAAAACTGTACTGAATAAAAGTAGTGACAGTGGACATTCTTGTCTTGTTCCTGATTTTAGAGTGAAAGCTTTCAGTTTTGGTATATTTAGTATGATGTTGGCTGTTGGTTTGTCATAGATGGCTTTTACCAGATTAAGATAAAAAACCATCTATACCAATTTTCTGTAGAGTTTTTATCATGAATGGGTGTTTGACTGTCAAATGCTTTTTCTGTGCGTATTGAGATGATAGTGCGATTTTTGTCTTTGACTCTGTTAACATGGTGTATTACATTTGTTGATTTGCATATGTTGAAACATCCCTGCATCCTTAGGATGAATCCTACTTGGTCATGATGTATAACTTTATGATTTTTTTCATTCTTTTTTTTTTTTTTTTGAGACACAATCTCACTTTGTAGTCCAGGCTGGCCTTGAGCTCACTATGTAGCCTAGGCTGGCCTCAAACTCTCAGCAGTCCTCTACCTCAGCATCCTGAGTGCTGGTATTACAAGTGTGTGGCACTACACCCAGCACATTTATTGCATTCTGTTTGCCAGTATCTTTACTGAGGATTTTTGCAACTGTGTTTATTAGGGAGATTGGCCTATAATTCTCTTTTTCGCGTGGACCCTTCTCCAGTTTTGGTGTTATGGTAATGCTTGCTTTCAGGAATGAATTTGGGAGTATTGCTTCCCTTTCAATTTCATTAAACAGTTTGTGAACTAGCCGTGTAAGGTCTTCTCTAAATTTCTTGTAGAATTCAGCAGTGAATCCGTCAGGACCTGTGCTTTCTTTGTTGGTAGGGTTTTAATTACATCTTTAATTTCACTGACTGATATTGGTTTATTTAGAGTTTTTATATCTTCTTGATTCAGCTTTGGTAATTCATATGTATCAAGGAGTCTGTCCATTTCTGCTGTGTTTTCCATCTTATTAGAGTACAGTTTCTTGAAGTAGGAATTGATGATCTGGATTTCTGCAGGATCTGTTGTGATTTCATTCCTTTTCATTCCTAATTGCATGGATTTGAGTCTTTTCTTTCTATCTTTTTTTTTGATGGGGGGGACTGGGGATCAAACTCAGGACCTTGCACTTGCCAGGCAGGTGCTGCGCCACTGAGCTATATCCCCAGCCTGTTCTTTCCTTTTTTTGATAAGGTTGGCCAAGGGTTTGTTGATTTTATTTAATTTTTCAGAGAATCAGTTCTTCATGTGTTGATTCTTCATATTGTTTTCTTAGTCTCCATTGCATTAATTTCTTCTCTGATCTTTATACTTTTCTCTCTTGTATGAGCTTTGGGCTTTTTTCTTGTTTTGCTTTTTTGTCTTTTTGAGAAAGGGTCTCACTATGCAGTTCAGGCTGGCCTCAAGCTCACTTTGTAGTCCACACTGGCCTCAAACTCGCAATGACTCTCCTGCCTCAGCCTCCCGAATGCTGAGATTATAGGCCTGTGCCACCATGCCCAGTGATCTTTGGGTTTAAATTGCTCTTCTTTTTCTGGAAGCTTGAGGTTCACCATTAGGTGTTTATTTGAGTTTTCTCTGTTTTCTTGATATGGGAATTCACCACTATAAATTTCTCTTGTAGGTCTGCTTTCTATTGTGTCTCACAAGTTCTGGTATGTTGTATTGGCATCATTGTTTAACTTGGCTAATTTCTTCTTTAATTTCATCTGTGACCCATTGGTTGATCAGGAGGTGCTATTTAATTTCCATGTATGGCTTCTTTTTCCATTGATTTCCAGTTTCATTTCACTGTGGTCCAACAATATGCATGGGATAGCTTCAACTTCTTTGCATATATTTAAGTATGTTCTGTGAGATAGTGTATAGTCTGTTTTGGAGAACCTCCCACGTGCAGCTGAGAAGAATGCATATTCTGATGTTGTGGGATGGAACACTCTGTTGACATCTACTAAGTCCATTTGTTCAAAAGTTTGGTTATGGTCTAATATTTCATTGTTAATTTTTTGTGTAGTTGATCTGTCTATCTGTGACAGTGGTATATTCAGGTTCCCTATTACAGTTGATTAGTGTTTATTTGATTTTTTATGTCTATTAATATTTGTTTTATATAGTTGGGTGCACTGTATTATATGTATAGTTGTTATTGCATCCTCTTGGGTTTTTCCCTTTATAAGGATCTAATGACCTTCTTTGTCTCTCTTAATCAGTCTTGGCTTGAAATCACTTTGTCTGCAAATAGAATTGCTGCCCTGTTTTTTTTTTTTTTTTCTGTGTTTCTGTTGCATGGAGTATTGTTTTGTATCCTTTGACTTTCAGTCTATGAATTTCTTTTTGAGTTAACTGTGTTTCTTCTATGCAGCATACTGTTGGATCTTGCTTTTTGATCCATCTTGCCAGTCTGTTTCTTTTGATTGGTGAACTGAGACAATTTACATTGATGGCTATAACTGATATGTGTTGATGTACCCTTGTCATTTTATATTCCAGTTGTTGGCTCCCTGTTTCCCCTCTGTTTAATTGCTTGCCTTGCCTTGGCGGATTCCTTCTATTGTGGTCCAGGGAGTTGTAGTCCTTGTTATATCTTTCTAAAATGTCCCTCAGAACATTTTGTTTGTTTTTTGTTTTTGTTATGGTTTTTTTCCAGTACTGGGAATCAAATTCACGACCTTGAGCTTGCCAGGCAGGCACTGTACTGCTGAGCTAAATCCCCAGCACCCCCTCAGAACATTTTGGTGTACTGATTTGGTGTTCATGAATTTCCTCAGGTGTTGTTTGTCATGGAAGTATTTTAGTTCTCCATCATTTTTGTTTGTTTGTTTTTGGTACTGGGAATCAAACTCAGGACCTTGCACTTGCCAGGCAGGCGCTTGTGCTGCTGAGCTATATCCCCGGCCCTCTGCATCCATTTTGAAAGATAGTCTTGTGGGGTACATCAGTCTGGGTTGGAGATTGTTTTCTTTTAGGGCTTGAAATACTGTGCTGTAAGCTCTCCGTGACTTAAGCGTTTGTGTTGAGAAATCTGCTGTGATTCTGATGGGCCTTCCTTTATAGGTGATTTGTTTCTTTTCTCTAACAGCTTTTAATATTCTGTTTTTATGTTGAATTTCTTGGATCTTGACTTTATTTTATATGCCTTTATGTAGATTTTTATTGATTGTGGATAATTGGAATTCTATATGTCTCACTTACCTTTAAGGTGTCAAATTCTTTTTTCCCTGCTTTGAAGTTTCCTGCCATGACTTCTGTGAACAGGTTTTTTATTCTCATCATTTTTAATCACAAAGATTTTCAAAAACCTTTATGGACATTTCTGAACTTTCAGGTTTGCCAGAAGTACCTCTCAGTCATAATCAACAACACTAGCTAGCTCTGGAGCTCTTGTAGAGCACAGAGATACAGATTTTTAATGCTTTATGTCAAATTTAGTGGTTAAAAAAATTCACTTTTTATTTCCCTGCTCTACAATTCCTCATCTTTTGGTACTAGTTTAACCACACCTGCAAATTCCTTCAGGTCTCGTCTCTTTCCAGCACTCTGCTATGGGCACTCACACTTTTTGTTTCTCCCTCTAGCTTAGGGCTTTGTCTATTGTATTTAAATTATCTTGTGTATCTAATTAGCACAGAAGTCATAGATTTAGTCTTATCTTCTCTGTTCCTAGGGAGTGATTTGTTTAATTAAATATAAAGTAGAAGGTGCTTAAAAATAATGTTTCCAAAACTGGTCATTTCATCTTGATTTCAGTGGAGTGTTCCATAAACAAGTAAGCAGGGAGTAGGTTGCTTAGGGTGGAGGTGAAGGCAAGGATACAGGAGAGAAGTGACCTATTTTTATCCTCTTACTTTCTAGTAATCTCTGTTCAGTGGGATTGACTGTGGCACACACAGTTCTGCCTCAGGAGAGCAAAAAGTGTCTGCTGTGTTTGGGAGGGATGGACTGTGAGGTCAGGCAGGCCCTGGGCTTGAAATCAAAGTTGGCTGTTCATTACCTATACAACTTTAGACAACTAAGTCCTTCTGCAGTTTAGTTTTTTCACCTGCAAAATGAGGATAACAAGAATTATCTTTTAGGGCTGTTATAAGCACTAGAGCATATAATGTGTGTGTGTGTGTGTGTGTGTGTGTGTGTGTGTGTATATATATTAGAATAGAATGTATATGTGTATGTGTATATATATATATATATTTTAGAATAGAATAATAACTATTCTAAGAATTATTTTTGTTTCAAGTAACAAAAGACATTTTCTACTTACTTAGCTAAAAGAAGAAGAGGTTAGGATAGGCCATTAAGAGCTTTGTTTGAGGGGTCATCAGAGCGCGAGTTTATTCCTGCCTTTCTGTTCCTCTGTCCTTCCTTTTGCCCTGACACGTATCGCTTTGTGATCTTTCAGTGGCTACAGTGCCTCCTGACAAGTCCACACAGGAAGGAGAAGGGAGCAGCAGTGCTACCTGCAACTGTGCCCTTTAACAGGAAAGCACATATTCTCAAAAACCCCACACTAAGGTCTTGTTGGCCAAAACCACGTCACTGGGCCTCACTTATCTGTGAGGGAGAGAGAGAGACTGGGCTGTCCAGCCTGTGCAACAGAAAAGAGCAGCAGAAGAAGAGAGTTTGTAAGACATCAAACGAACCAGCCTACACTAATGCTGGCAGGTGCACTAAGGCTGTCAGGCCTATCACATTACTAGGGTACCCAAGTGTCCCCGATTATCAGGGCAGCCCCTGTGTATGCCTGGTGCCCCGGGGTGATTGCTACATAGTATCCCATCCTGCTTTCAAAAATGTTTGGTTTGAATGGTAAATTCTGTGTTCACTCTATTTATCAAGTATCCGCTTTTCATTGTAAGGTTTCATTATGTAGTAGTTATTAATAAGACAGAACACAGCCATAAGCAAATACCAAGCCAAGTTCACATGTGGTGAATGCCTGTGTGGTACAGGTAGGTGGTGGGAGTGCTGAGTTTACAAGGGAAGGAAATGAACGTGGATAGACCAATGAGTGGGGCTGAGTGGTCTGGGAAGGGTGTATATGAGAAGGTACAATGCCAAGGTATGAGGAATATCGGACACTCTAAAAAATGGAAAAGGATGAAGTTTCTATACCAGAGATTTTTCTTTGGCAAGATCAACAGCAAACAAGTTTTCATGGTGTATTTGTGTCAAATGCTAATGTGAGATACAATGCTAAGACCTGATTTGGCTGAAGAGAATTCTGGGTAGTCATGGCACAAAATAGAACAGCCATTTATATTTGGGTAGGGAAGCTGGGTATATAAAGCTGCCTGCCATTAAAAGACATTTTAAGGTGGAGAGGTAAAATTTTAGAAGTAAACTGTGTGAATAATAGAAGCAGATATCAGAGCTTTCCTTCAGGGCTAGATATTTAACTGAAAGTCCTCGGACTTTGAGGGAAAGGACCAGAGATGCCTTGGGAGCCCGGGTAAACACTGATCCTCTGATGTTCCAGAAGTAGGATTTAATTCACAGCTGACTTGTGTTGACTTTGGCTCCCTGGGAAACGCAGAAGAGGCGAAGGGTAAGGAGAAGGGTCCGGCCGGTTCATGGGTATATACTTGCAGAGCTGTTCGGAAGAATTGAGAAGTACAGAGACAGTCTTGAAAAGAGAGCAAGGATTATTTCTTGCACTTTAAAATAAAGCAAATTCCACTGGAGTCTACTAACATATTACAGCCAAAAAATAAAAGTAGACAGAAAAATAGAAGCTTTTTTTCCTCTTGCCATTTTAGCCTTAGCAGCCTTCCAAGGGGAAACCGTAATCAGGTTTTTATTGTCTGTGGCCTGGAGCAAATGCTGGTCTGTAAGCATTCCGAGGCTCCCAATTCAAATACCCGTCTCAGGAATGTCTCCCCACATTTGCAGTGTGCCTCACTGGGCACCCTAAATGTCCTACAGAAGCAACAGGGCGCCAAACCCACAACATTTCAGAAAATTTCCAGCCAGAGGTGCTCTGGGTCGGGGCACTTGGAACAAGCCTGCCCTTGTTTCACAAGAGAAGCCTTGAAAAAAGGTTTTTTTTTGTTTGATTGCTTTTAACTTTTTGTCTTTTCTTTTTCATCATTCAACTGCTATTTGTGGGTTTTTTTTCCAGATAAAAAAGATATTTTTGAGAGAAATATCTATTTTTGTATCGTCTGGGATTCATGCCACCTTTAAAAATATCTGTATAATTCAAGTCAATTCAGCCAGGGTTTGTGGACTCTTTTTGGCTACTGGATACCCAGAATCCTGAAATAAATAAGACTGAGGACCTGTTCCATAGAAACCCACAGTAGGGGAGGCAGGACAAGCATAAACTCAAGTAACTCAAACACAAGACAAGGGTGGAAGGTACTGGAAAAAAACAGAGTGTCAGGGGGCAGGGGAGGAGAAAAGAGGAGAGAGAATTTGAGCTGGATTTTAATAAAATTTCAACTACTAGATGGTTGAACTCAGACAAGGATAAAGTAACCGCCTGTAAAACAATAATTTAAAGTAACATTTGTGCATAGCAACAAAGTAGAACTTTATTCATTCATTCATTCATTCATTCATCAATTCCACAAACATGTACTGAGTACCTGGAATTTGCTTTATTTTAAAGTGCAAGAAATAATCCCTGCTCTATTTGTCTCTAAATGTGCTAGGCACTACTTAGGGACAGAGATAAATAAAAGCTCACCTCTGCCTTTACTACCCTCATTGTCTAGACAGTAGACAACATGTACACATGAAAAAGTGCACAGAAATACTTTGAGATCATCATGGATTTAAGGGAGTCAGGAAAAAGTTACAGTGGGATGCAGGATTGAAATGTTCAAAGGTGAATGGCTTGCAAACAGTCAGGTATAGAAAATGCCATGTACCAAGAAAAGACTCATGAAACTTCATGGAATAGTTAAGGACCACAAGTATTTTGATATGTCCCAAATAATGGGGGACTGGTGGGAGCAGAGGAGATGAAAAATGAGCCTAGAAGTAAAATAAAACACTACATCTGAATGGTTTTTAGATTATTGTAATGGTTTATATTTGGACACTTACCCTCAACCCTCATGTGCTCATAGGCAGGGTTTTTGAAGGGTAACTGAATTATAGGATGCTATAGCTAAATACGATTTTAGGACGTGGGGCCTGGTTGGAAGAGGCAGGTTACTGGGGGCTGACCTGGCAGGGTGTATCTCCCTCCCCTGTTCCTCCCTTTGCTCTATGCTTCCTGGTCCCCATGATGTGAGCAGCTTCCCTTCGCAGACCCTCCTCCATTCCCTCCAGCCAGTGGAGTGTGGACTGAAACTTTTACAAAGTGTGGGCTGAAATAAACCTCTCCTTTAAGTGGTGGATGTTCAGTATTTGGTCCCAACAACAAGGAAAGTGACTAAGGCATGCATTGGAAATAAAATTTTATCCTCTGGTCATTTTAATGAAGGACTTTAAGCAGTAATATTGTAAAATCTTGCATTTTGCAAACCATATAAGTGATTTCTTAGAAAATAAAGTGGAGCTGGACAAGGTGGGAAAGTGAAAGTCCTGTTAGAAGTCTATTTCAGCCAACTAGATATAGCTGGAGGTAAGATTGTTAGAGGCCTTCTGTAGCTCAGAGGTAGAGTATGTACTCAGCATACGTGAAGTCTTGGGTTCATCCTCAGCACTGAAGCAAACAAACAAAAACAAAATGTTAGAGGCCATAAACTTTTATTACGCTTCACATAATGCAGTTCAAAATCCAAGCAAAGGTAACTGTACTAATCAGCTTTCTATTACTGTAACAAATACATGAGATTCAGCTTATAAAAAGAAAAGGCTTATTTTGGCTCAAGTTTTGGAGGTTCTTATCCATCATCTATTCAGTGTGTTGCTTTTGGGCCTGTGGTAAGGCAGCTCATGATAGCAGGAAGCATGTGATGGAACAAAACAACATGCTTCATGGTCAGAGGAAGAAGGAAGGGAATAGGATGCCACTGTCCCCTTCAAGTGCATATCCCCAAAGACCAGGGGAGCTCTATCTCTTAAACTTTCCACCACATTCCTATAGCACCTCCTGGAAAGTAAGCCTTTAATACATGGACCATTTGGTATACTTACATATTAATCCTAAAATAAATCTAATAAACCAAGCTACACTTTTTCTTATGATAATTTAGATGCATTGAAAAATCATACAACAGTAATCAAAATATCTTAAGACTTTCATTGCCACCTGGTTTTCTTATTTCCTAAAGCAAGTGCATCTCTCTACCTGTTGTGGGATCCAGTCCTGCCCAGTGGAGAACAGCTGTGAGATGATTATATAACAGGATCAGGGTGAAACTGAAGTAGAAGAATTGACAAGGTTGGGTGAACGGAAAAGAGAGGCTTGCAATGGTACCTAGATTTTCCATCACCGGAGGTGGCAGGCAGCCTTTAATCTCTGTTCTTACTGCAAAGTCCCTCAATTCTTTGCACTTGGCCATCCAGGCTCCAGTGGAAATTTTTAACCGCCTTCATGTGGGGCCCTAAATAAATCCCTCCACAGCCTTAAGTCATAGGGCGAGATTCAGCCTATGACATAACCATGGCTTCTGCATAGCTCTGTTGTGACTCAGACTTGACTTAGGATAGGAGGCTCAGCAAGGTCCTTAGTTCTTTCCCCATCTCTCATCTTCCCTTTTTTAGTAGCTCTTTTGTACAAAATAAAAAAATAAAAAATATATCCTGGTCTCCTTGATCACTTGGACAATGGCTCAATGACAAAAGAAGAGCATGTCCTCTGATGCAGATTTATCCCATTATCATGCATAAGTGACTCACCTCCAGAATGAAAATCTATCCGTCTCAGAACAAGACTCTCGGTAACATCTACACAGGTCTCTGGGAGTTGTTCCTGAAGATTCTGGACCATCAAGGACTCCACTGGAGAGTGCATTTTCACACTGATCCTGAAAATAGTGTGCACTGTACTTCTTTCAGGATTCTCAAACCCCTAACTTCAAGAGAAACAAAAACAAATTTAGAGAGCCTATCAGGAATATTCATAATTATAGCTTCATCTCCCTCCTTACTCTTCCCAGGCCCCATGGAGGGTACAGGCACCCCTACATGTCATTTCAGGTGTCCCACCCCCAGTATTTGACCATCCACCTCTGCCAGGGGCTGTATTCTGTAGTCATTTGGTAACTATGTTACTTACTTGGTGCCTGATAGTACTTCTTTCCCAATCATCCTATTTCTGGGTTCAGAACTTTGGATGGTCTCAGGTTTGAGTGATGGACAAAATCATCCAAGGCAGGTGGGGCCAGTTTATTGAATCAGGGAAGAGACACTTTTATATATAGGTCATCAGAGACAGGCCACACTCCCAGATACAGAGAGAGATTAGTGCATATACTTACCGTTTAACCTAAGAAAACCTTGTCTATAATGATAGGCAAAACAACAACAGTAATACCAAATGCACACACACAAATATACATGGTAAGATGTGAAACAGCTTGATTTCTCCAGCTCCACTTTAACTTCGCTTCCCTCCATGGCAACAAGAGTTGCAAGTTCACACATGTGAAACGTTTTCTGAACTTGCAGATGCAGTATCTTTAGCATACACAAGAACACCAGATCTCCACTTGTCCTGGCCGCTTTCTGGTTGCTGGGACAAAATATCTGACACCCACAACTGAAAGGAGGAGAGCTTTATTCTTGGCTCATAGTTTAGTCCATGCTCAGCTGGTACCAAAGCAGAAATGACACGGTAAGAGGGTGTGCTGGAGGAAAAGGTGCTCAACCCATGGCCGCCAGGAAGCAGAGCGCAAAGGGAGAGGCCAGGGACAAGACCACACCCTTGTAGGTCATGCATCCCTCCGTGAGCAACCTCCAGCTAGATTCCATTTGTTGACAGCACGTCTAGCTCCTGAACTCATCAATGGATGAATCTTTTGATGAGTGAGTGCCCCCAAGACCCAGTCACCTTCTGCACGCATGAGAATTTTGGGGGGTGTTTTAGATGCAAACCATCACACCACTTAAGTGAATAATGATTACTATTATGGAACCTATTCCATGGGTCTCATGGTTGTTTTCACTACACACTCCTCATGTTCACAGTTGTAAAATAACTCACAAAATTCAAGCTGAGATGGTTATGGACTCTGGGGTGGGAGGTCGGTAAGGGGAGAGAATCAGAGCAGGAGTCTTCTCAGTGCATAATCTGAATCTCTTCATATTCAGTCAGTGAACTTCTTGCAGTTTTCTATATTTAACTAATATCTAGTCTCTAGAGTTTAAGCTTTCCTTCAACAGCTGCCCTGTGCAATGAGAGATAGTCATTATCTACTTTTGCTTGCCTCCATGGGGAAATTTTTTCAGCCAGAAGTACTGGATCAATTAGCAAGCACCATGGAGCAGTGTGCAGTTCTCAGAACTGGCTCAGAAAGCCCACTGCTGCCTGGTGGGCATCACTTAGCTGCCTCTCCAGCACTGTGCCATCACCTCTTCAACTAGCCTCCGGTCAGTTCCTGCAGAAGAAAATGTCTCTAATCACATTTCTCTTTCTCTTCATCACCAGGGTCCTCTGTTTAGCCACCCACGCCCAGCGGCTGTTAGAATAGCAGTTGTACAGCCAGACATGCCAAGACCCTTCCAGTGTATTCACTCATTCATTTTTTATTTTGCAGGACTGTGGGTTAGACTCAGGGCCTTCACACTATACATCTCCAGCCCTCATTTCCTCTTTAAACATTTAAAATTTTGACACAGAGTCTCCCTAAATTGCTTAGTTGCCCAGTCCGGGCTTGAACTTGTAATCCTCCTGCCTCAGCCTAGCTGAGTGATGGGATTCCAGGTATTGTGCCACCATGCCCAGCTCCTTCCTCTCCTTGTAAAGAGCAATTTATTTTGCTATCCCAGTCACATATATCTGTGTGATCTTTGACTCATGATTTACATTCCTTAATGAATGTATGTCATTATTTATAAGGCCCCCTTCAAATATAAGGCACGTTTAGGCTTGACACATCTTTTCTTCACATACAGTCCAGAATGGCTGCTTATACTTGCATGATTTATGAATTTCCTACCTCCCCAGAGGCTTTTCTGTTTTCCACCAAATGAATATTTATTTTATATTTTTGAAAAGCTGCATACTTTTTTGAGCCTCAAATACCCACTGGAATAAGCCTATGAGGAAATATAAATACCCTTTGTTCCCATTTTCTTTCCCAAATAGCATTTTGAAATGTAAAGATATTATGTTTTATATGCACAAAATAGGCTTTTTTCCCTCTCATTTTCTTTTTCTTTTTAGTTTTTTGAGACAAAGTCTTGCTATGTAGTTCAGGCTGGCCTTATAATTCACTCTATAGCCATATAATTCACTCTATAGCCAAGGCTGGCCTTGAACTTGCAGCAATCCTCCTGCCTCAGCCTCCAAAGTGCTGGGATTACAGGTGTGTGCACCACCATGTCTGGTTTTCTTCAAGGTGCATAAAGGGGAACATTTTCTGTGGAAAGTGAGCATTCATCTTGTGTTTGCTCATGGCTGATGCTAAGTGAGTATAAAGCCATAGGCTCTAAGAAGAGGCAGCGGTAGTGTCCATGTTGAAAGCTTGGTGTCTCAGTTACTTTTCTCATGCTGTGACAAAATGCCTGACACTGAAAGTTAAGGGAGGAAAGGTTCACTATAGCCCGCAGTTTATAGAAGTTTCAGTCCATAATGACCTAGCTCCAAGGCAAGGTGGCTTGGCAGAGGGGCAGTGCAGAGGAGAAACAGCTCGTGATAGGCAGATTGCAACAAAAGCAGCAAGCAGCAAGCAAACTCTTCGGGCAGGCAGCACTCACACCCAGGATGGGGCACCCTTAATCCTAGCATCACACCATGAGCCAATCCCAGCATCACATCCTTGATTCTAACATCACACATCCTAGATCCAACCACCTCCAAAAAGCCCCACCTACAACCCACATGAGGCTTTGGAGCAACATCTAGATACAAGCCATAACACACAAGGAGTGTTCTAAGGCTGAAAGTCTCTTGCTTCATCCTTTAAGATTTGCACCAACTGCAGAATGAATACTTCACTTATTCACTGAGCAGCTACTACATTGCATGTTGAGTATAAGATCCATAAGACATAGTCCCTGTCCTCAAGGAGCTACTAGAACATGTTCTTTCCTTACTTGTCATACTGACTATCACCTCCCCTCCAAAATCACAACTCACCGTACCTTCTTAATCTCTTCCACATTCATGTCCACATCTTATTGGGGGTCTCTGGGAATTCACTGATTAATTTCTGTGTGGAACTCATTATTCATTAATTTATCAGTGGCAGATACCACTCTCTGAATAGGAAATATGAAGAGCAAAAGTCCTTTCTTCAAGTTCAGGGCTGATAATAACCTCAAATCTACTTATACTTGCTCTCCTTTCTTTTCTCAGCTTATTTAAAAGACATAAATTATATAAAGCAATACATACAAAAATATGTGGTTCTATTTTAATATATAAAATGTAATATGTATAACAATAATAGTACAGAAAGGAAGTTTCTTGATCTCACTAGAATTAAGATAATATAAACCTAAACTAGGTTCTAATAAGTTAAAATGTATATTACAAGCCCCTAGAGCAACCACTAAGAAAATAACTAAAAATATACAGTTAAATAGCAAAGAGCAACAAAAGTAAACCAAACAGACTGTATAATTGCTCCAGTCATGGCTCAGTCTTACACTGGTCGTCTTCAGGAGAATGAGCATTCACTCTTACTTGGCATGTGTTCCTTCCAGGGAGTGACACTAACAGGTAAAACAGCACAGCAGACGTGTAGTTACACACTTTCTAATCCTCACCATCTATCCCAAATAAGAGGGAGAAATGACACATGTAAGTAGTGTGATCATATTGTCAACCACCCAATCAAGGTCATTCATGAATAGTTACTTTGAGCTGGGCATGGTGGTACACTCCTGTAATCCCAGCACTCGGAAAGCTGAGGCAGGAAGATCGTTGCAAGTTTGAGACCAGTTTGGACTACAAAGTGAGCTCAAGGCCAGCCTGAACTGCAAAGTGAGACCCTGTCTCAAAAAGACAAAACAAAAAAAAAAAGAGAGAGGAAAGACACCCCCCTCCCCCCGCAAAGGAAAGACTAAATAAAAGACTAATTTAAGAAAAACAAAAAGAGTAATTACTTTGGAAATACTTGAATGGTCTTGAGAGAAGGAGGATGTGGGGGGCACATGCCACACACAATAGCAGTCTGAAGAAGTACGTGGGAACAATTTCCCCCTCTTTCCCTGAATAAACATTTCCCTTTTCTAAACTCATCCTTTGTGATTAAAAACTTCACTCAATACCCCTTATGATCTAGGTAAATCATCCATAACTTCATCTGTTGGTCAGCATTTACACAAACGTTTTTCTCTCTGTAAAATTATTAGTATTACTAATGCAACTAAGAATGAGGCATATGCCTTCTGCTTCATTTGGCAAAATTCCCCCTAGGTTTCTAGCTAATTTGCATATGTGAATGTTTTATGATTTCCCACTTCTGGGTTTGTCTGATTTTTTTAGGGCACCTGATGATCTGTTCACATTCTGCAGAATTTGCTGGCTTTATACATTTTACTTCTACTGATGAACCTTGCTTCCCTTCCTTTCTCCAATCTAATGGATTTCTTGTCTGACTAGCACTACTTATGGCTCTTTGCAGTAGAATAGGTGGGTATTGTGATGGAAAAGAGCGAGGCTTTTTATGCAGCTGTTCAGCAAATATTTAATTGAGCAGATACTGTGTGCTAGATACTGTTTGGGGGCTTTGGTATATAGTCTGTTCTGTAATTTACCTATTGGTTTTCTTAATGATATCTTTTTAAAATTTTATTTTACTTTTGCAATACTGGGGATTGAATCCCAGGCCCCTTGCATGTGGGGCAAGTACTCTACCATTAAGCCACATCCCTAGCCCTTTTATTTTCTTTTTTGAGACATAGACTCTCTAATTTGTCTAGGCAGGCCTTGAATTTGAGATCCTCCTGCCTCAGTCTCTGCAGTAGCTAGGATTAAAGACATTATACTGTTATGTCCAGTTTAATGTCTTTTGATGCACAGAAATTTTTAATTGTGATAAGGTCAAACTCATTTGTTTTTTTCCTTTTATGGTTTGTATTTTTTGTATTCAGTCTAAAAACTTTGACCTACTTCAAGATCCTCTTATGTATACTTCTAAAACTTCACCTAAGTTTTATGTTTAAGTCTATATTCTATCTCAAATTAATCTTCTGTATGGTATGAAATAAAGATTGAGGTTCAGCTTTCATTCACAAAGATATCCAGTTGATTCACTATCATTTGTTAAAAAATACTTCCCTTTACTATAAAATTAGCTCAGTGCCTCAGTGGCAAATAATTTCACTATCCACGTACAGGTCAATTTCTGGACCCTGATCTGCTGATCTCTATGTCTATCCTTAAATGTTGTCTTGCTTACCATGTCTCCTGGGAATATAGTTTAAATAAATCAAACATGATCACTGCCCTTAAAAGGCTTACAGTCTGATGAGACAACCTGACATGTAAGTCTTAATTTTTCAAAATGGTGAAGAAAAATCACACAGCTAGCCACAAATGTTGCAAGTACAAAGGAGAACTCTACATGGTCCACAGTGGGTGGAGGAAGCTTCCTGAGAAGTGACCATGATGAAGAAGAGTGGATAATATTTCTTGAACTGGGAAACAATGAAGATAAAATTGTGTGTAAAACTCTCCTAAACCCTGCCTTCCATGTCAACAGTTGTTCTAACCTTTCTATTTGAACACTTTCATATCTGACTCTATGTTGTTTGCTATAAGAAAAAAGAATTGGGTGATAACATCTCTGCATGTCCAGTTAGGCTTGAGTTCTTAATAATCTCACCCATGTGGGTACGATGATAGTCCAGAAGAGGGCAATGTGACACTTGAACTTCAGACTTTTTTCCTGCACAAATGTTTAGGAATTTACCCCATATTGTTAAGTTCAGATTCCCAGAAGATCTGAAAACATCATGGAGTTCAGTATTCCCACATGCCAGTGAAAACACTGAGTTCAGAGAGGTGATGGGACTCCCTCCAGGTCATACAGATGTTTAGAGGGAAAGCCACGCCCCTAACCTGGTTCTGAAGCTCAGTACTTACTCTCTGTAACTCGTATTCTATCTTTGCCCCACTGTGCTTTGTACCTGTGTCTATTTAGCTATAGATATGGATATCTACTTGTAGATTTTGCAAAACATTCAAATTATACAGAAACAATTGAAATAAGAAATACAAACCACTCTATGTAAACACTAGGTTGCTTAAAGGAGAGAGAATCTGTATTAGCCAGCTTTCTCTCTCTGTGACTAAATACCTGAGATAAAGAGTTTAAAGGGAGAAAAAGTTTATTCTGTCTCATACTTTCAGAGGTCACTTGGCCCCATTGCTTTTGGCCTGTGGCATATCATGGTGGTAGTGCACGGCAAAGAAGGCTGCTCATATCACAGTGTCTGGGAAGCAAAAAGAGAGGCAGGTCCCACTCCCCACTCAGGGCCTGCTCCCAAGGACCTTCCTTCCTTCCTCAAGGCTGTTCCTCCTGGGGCTCCCACCAGTACAGAGAACCACAGGCTGGCAACTAAGCTGTTAGCACCTGGGCCTGTGGGAGGCATTTTAGATTCAAACCACAACAGAATCATACTTCTCTTGCATCATCATCTACAAGGAAGCAGGCAGGACTGAGACGGTGATGGGGCCATGGGCCCAGGCTCCATCTCATTGTGGTTCTGCCTTTCTCAGTGTATGGCTTGTGTCTTGACCTGAAATGGTTGTTTCTATCACTGTATGTACATTCCAACCAGCATGAATACGGGAAGAAAGAGGATAGGACAGACCTGTTTCCTTTTTTTTGTTTGTTTTTCTTCATTTCCTGTTTTCTTTTAAGGCAACAATCTGGAAGTTGCCTGTATCACTTCCGCTCTCAGCCCATGACCAGAACTTAAGACACACAGGTAAACTTAATTATGATAGAGACTATGCCCACCTAAAACTTCTGTTGTAGAACAGTGATTTTCAAAGTGGCTACACAACAGAATCACGTGGGAAACTTAAGAACAAATAAGAACCAGGGATATAGCTCAGGAATACAGTATTTGCCTAGCACGTGTGAGGCCCTGAGTTCCATCCCTGGTACTAGGGAGGGGCATCTCAGATGAGTTGCTTATTCTGTGTGAAAGGATCACTTATAGAGTATTGGGAGGCTCTTAATAAAGGGTTTGTTCTTTTGTTTTGTTTTGTCTTTTTGAGATAGGGTCTCGCTATGCATTTCAGGCTGGTCTTGAGCTCACTTTGTAGCCCAGGCTGGCCTCAAACTCACAGTGATCCTCCTGCCTCAGCCTCCCAAGTGCTGGGATTACAGACATGCACCATCACGCCCGGCTAATAAAGGTTTTTGTTTTTTAAACACTTGAGCTTTTTACAGTGATGAAAGTTCAGAGATTTTGACCTACAACCGTCTTTCCTCACCCATAGTGGTTGGCCTGAAGCCCATATATATGATACACTTTCCTGAATTTTGCTCAAACAGAGAAGGAAGTTTTTCTAGCATCACTAAGGCCATCGCTCAAGTTATTTTCTGCTTCTTTGTGAGCACACTACATTAGAACTGAAGAAAGTTATAAGGCAGCAAAAGAGCAGTTTCTGTTTTGACTTACAAATATTTTTAAATCTCCAAAAGTAAACCATGAGTTGCAAATAGGCACGAGTATCCCCACTCTGCTTCATAAATTACTTATTGCTATGGAGATGAGGAATATGTTTGGTTTTTCTGCTCAGGGCTACCTGCTTGTGAGACTCCATTCAGTATGTTTAGTGTCAATGCTTGTTTATTAGGAGACAAACAGCTCCTTGTAGAAGGTGGGAATATTTATGTTTTTGAATGAATTACAAATGAGATTAAAATACTTATGAGGATGGACTTGAGTTCTTGCAATATCTCTAATGGGATATGGCCCTATTCTCTTCCTCATGTGTTTGAAATTCTTTGTTTCACGTGTCCTAAGGTTACCAAACACGTACTCTTCACTGTCCGGGAGCTAGCAGTCAGAGAAGCAAGGGCAACCTTCTTAACTTCATTTGTTCTTAGATTTGTTTTTTGTTTGTTTTTGTTTTAATCCGTGGAAAGGGAGTGACAGAATCTCACTTTACAGGGCTATCGTGTCAAATATTCATTTAGTCTGGCCTGCATGCATCCAGCAGCTACTGTCACCAGTTACAGAATGCCTAGCATTTTAAAGGACAAATACTATATTTTTAATGAAGCAAATTTTAACAATTATTTTAAAAATTGTATTACCGAATTTTAAACATCTACAAAATGGTGCTAACAATGTAATAAGATTTTATATACTTACCCAGCTTTAAAAATTATTGACTCATTTTCAATTTTGTTTCATTTAAATTCTCATCACTCCCCCCACTCCTAGTTATTTTGAAGCAAATTCCAGGTACATTTCATCTAGCAATCATTTTTTAAAGATTAATGTTTGATCCTGTTTAAAACCTAGTGAAACCCTTTTAAGCATTTTAAGCTGCATTTTCATTTCATTTCCTTTTAAGTAATTTTATTTGATTAACAAAAGTATCTGTATTTGTTATAAATATGACTAAACATATAAACAGTGTAAATTTTAAACTCCGTCAAATATGCTTAAAGGCTACCTTAAAATATTACAATTTTTTTTTTTTTTTTTTTTTTGTCTTTTTGAAACAGGGTCTCCCTGTGCAGTTCAGGCTGGCCTTCAGCTCACTTTGTAGCCCAGGCTGGTCTCGAACTATCCTCCTGCCTCAGCCTCCCGAATGCTGGTATTACAGGCGGGTGCCACCATACCCAGCAAAATACTACATTTTAAATTTAAAACCACAGACTGGAGCAGTTCATTTTATGAGACTGATGCCCTGCTTGCTGTTCTAAAAAAACACTGCTCCATTCTTCATTTTATTTTATTTTGTGTGTGTGTTTGAGACAGGGTCTCAGTATGCAGTTCAGGCTGGCCTTGAGCTCACTTTGTAACCCAGGCTGGTCTTGAACTTGCAATGATCCTCCTGCCTCAGCCTCCTGAGTCAATTCTTCATTTTAAACTAGAATCACAAAGCTATTTTTTTACTGTATTGTGTGAAATCCTCTTCACGTAAAACGTACATAAAAATACCAATTTTGCACAAGCTCATGAAAACAAAAATATTAGTATTGTAGAGCTTGAGTCTTTTAAACATTTCTGACATAAATCCTCCCAAGTTTAAAGATACCTAATCACCAAGAACTGCTGTGTCATCCCAAACCCACAGATGTAGGCAACTGCCAGTCAGTCTGCTGTACTTGTAGATTCAATTAAATTCAATGGATCTGTTTTCTATTTTATTCTACACTGACCCCTTTTCACAATCATCCTGTTGGGGCCCACATTCTTACAGACATGTAATTGACAATTAGTTTAATGTTTTGTAGCTTTGTCAAACTCTAAGGTCAGAGTTGTAAGAAAAATGCCAGCGACAACAGCTATTCTGTAAGAATGACTGAAATGGCCAAATAAACTTGGGGAACACTGAATTAAATAAACATTTGTGCCCTTGCTTATGTGTCTTAACCAGAAGACCACAGGGTACCAATGCAAACCCCAGAGAGAGGCCCAACACACAGCATGCCCAGATGTATTTGACCATGAACCTGTGGTTTGCCCCCACACACACCTTTTTTGAATGATGCACCTATAAAATATAGTCTGTAAATTGGCAACCTGAAGGCCAAATCAGGTCTTGACAATTTAGTTCCACTTAAGCACACAGTGTTTTTGAAATATTTAATCTACCTTATAAAGATTGGGACAGTTTCTGGGCATGGTGGCACGTGCCTATAATCCCAACTACTCAGGCGGCTGAGGCACAAGGATGGCAGGTTGGAGGACATCCTTAGTAATTTAGTAAGACCCTGTCTCAAAATAAAATAAAAGGGGCGAAGATGTACATCAGTGGTTCCTGGGTTCAACCCTCAATACTGGAAAAAAAAGACTGAGTTTACCAAAAAATTCTTTCTTTTTTTTCAAGATAGGGGCTTGCCATGCAGTTCAGGCTGGCCTTGAACTCACTATGTAGCCTAAGGTGAACTCACTATGTAACCCTCAGACTCACAGCAATCCTCCTCTGCCTCCACCTCCCAAGTGCTGGGATTACAGGCATGCACCACCACGCCTGCCCTACCAAAAAATTCTTGATTGCCAGTTTCTTTTCAAGAGCTGCAAAATGTGACACAAGGAAACCTGTGTTCCAGCATGGCTACCCTGGCTAGGGCTCTGCAAGGGCAGCCCCACCGTGCTAGGCGTGGATGCTGCCCCGGGCCATCCAGGCAGATCCCCTGCGCAACCTTTAGGCATTTGAGTCTGTGGCCCTGATGATCAAGGGATCCTCTAGTGCGGTAGAGCTGATGTAAGCCTGTCAGATGGGCGGACTGGCAGAGGATGAGGAGGTGAGTGGATCTGAGGAGATGTGAGCCTGGGGGCTGGGGAAAGCAGCTTGTAATAACAAGTGGGGAAGAGGTCATGTCAGAGAGCAGCGCTGCTAGCACACATTCACTTTCCATCGCTTCAGAATGCGCCCACTGTTCCCAGTGGGGCTTTTGACTTGTGTGTTGAGAAGGAATGAATTAAGGCCAAAAGTTAGAAGGTGCAAATGACTTGTGAATGCTAGAATAAACTCTTCCGAATGAGGTGTGTTTGTTAAGGATTCCCCCGGAGAATGCACCATGTTTGAGAGGTAGGACAACCAGGTTTGGCTTTCATTGAGTCTCCTTGCTACACATGGAAACAGCCCAGATTTTCCTCCACGCAAGCCAGTGCCTGGCCTTGCCAGCCAATGAGGAGGTTGTCTGAAAGCCTTACCCAGAACTTTGGCAATTTAAACTCAGACAAAGAGAACAAAGGCGAGATGGCTTCCTTTGATATTATTTTCACAGCGGGTTGCAAGTCAAGAAAATAAATTACCAAGTAAGCTCTGTTTGCTTTAATCTTACTCAGTGCATTGCTGTGCAGCAATAGGAAGCTAATAATTAAGGACCATTCTGCCTCCTCCAGAGACTTTGATCTACAATGACATGACTCCATATTTTTGTCTCATTGGCTTTCCAAGCCCTCATTAGTGTCCATAAAAACTGGTCAGAGTCAAAAGTGTAAAAGGTAAAACAACAACAGAATCCTCACTGCATCTAAGAAAGAGTAGACCTCATCTGCAATTAGGTATGTCATAATTTCTATTATTTTCTTATTTTTTAATATGATGTAGTGTAAGATTTTGAGGGTGCTACTAAAAAATAATCCAAACATGCTGTTTTTAGTAATCCCATAACCTGTAATTAGGATTTCTGTTTCCAGACATCTAAGAAAAGTCTATAGGAAAAAGTATTTTGCAAAATGAATATGTATATACCCACAGACACACACACTGTGCAGGATTTCTCTACTGTTAGATGTTTTTCCTCAATACGTTTTTTTGCAGTGCTAAAGCTTGAACCTAAGGCCTCCCGCATACCAGCCAAGCATTTTACCATCAAGCTACCCTCCTAGTCCTTTTTCTTTAATTTTTAATTCTATTAGAATGTGTGGAAATCCAGTGTTTCCTCATTCATTACTGTTTTTGAAATTTCTGAAATGCACTGGCAGTGGGAGTACCGCAGAAGCCATATGTTTTCTGTTACTGAGAGTATAACAGATGCCTGGGAATGCTAATAATTAGATGTTGGGCTTTCTGAATTGATTATCTGGTTTTCTTGTCTTTTCTTTATGGTTTATCTCTTCTAGATTTTTAGAAACAATTCCTCAAGTAAATAATTTTCAAGAGAGCTCTTTCTTGTCTGACTTGTTTTTGACTCATGGTTTGTTGCGGTTTTTTAGCATTATTTTCTGGTTTTATGGTTGTTTTCCCTTGTGCTTCCTCACTTCTGTCTCCTTTAAGTTCCTTCCAGTTGTGGTGGTGGTAGTTTTGGTTGGACACAGTTTCTCTCAGTTCGGAGCTTTCGTCTGGTATCTGATGCCTCTTGCGTGCGTATTCATCCTATGAGGAAGGCATTCAGGTGTGACTGAAGCTCCTTCTCTGTGTGAGACGCCAGCATCCCGCAGACTGTGCAGTAGGTAGCTGGGTGACTTTGTGCTGGAGAGCCCCTGTGTAAGTTTTAGGAGGTCTGGGCCTCTGAGCTAGTCTATCCAGAAAAAGAATCCCCTGTGTACAGGTTTCTATGCTTGATTTCCTCCATTCTGGAGGCTTGGACTGTAGGGAAAGGGGACCCTGGGTTCCACAGGCAGTGACTCCTCTCTGGTGCCTCCTGTTGTGAGCAGGGCTGTGGGGTGGGGAGGCAAGGAGAGAAGTAACCAGGTGGCCTTGGTGGGGGTGGGGGAAAGGCCTGGGGCTGTCACTGCTTCCCATTCAAACAGCTCCCATGGTTTTGGTCCTGCGACCTTCTTCCAGCCTTTGAGGTAGTCGATTTCTTGGAGTTTGAAGTCTTTTGGTTTTTTTTTTTTTTTGGGGGGGGGGTTTGGTTTTTCTCCGGTACCGGGAACCGAACTCACGACCTTGCGCTTGCCAGGCAGGCGCTTTTGCCGCTGAGCTAAATCCCCAGCCCCCAGTTTGAAGTCTTTTGAGCACTCGGAACTGGACTCTCATCGGCATATCTTTACAGCGCAGCTTCCTTCACTGTCTTTGCCAACTTATTCACCACCCCTCAATTTTCTCTTCATCTCCCTAAATGTGTTCACATCCCACAGCTGCTGCCATCTTCTTTCTTATTCTCTTCATTTTTGTGGGTTTATACCTTGTCTCCTCCTGTTCTATTCCTTCTTTCCCTATGGGAGGAAGTAACAGTAATGATAATATTAAATTCTGTTCCTTTAGTCAAAAGTTCCTAATTATCTTTTGATTTAAAAAGTACTTGGTTAGAATCAAATGTCCTAATTTTACTGTGTAGTCAAAGCAAAGCAATTTTACTGCTCACTAACTGTCTAAGAGGGCAACACATTACATATTTTAATGGCTTTCTTTTTCAGGTAAACACATGCTCATAGGGAAAATGTAAATCATACAGAAGAGTAAGTAGTGAAAAGTATACCTTTCTCCTGTCCCATTCTCTACCAACACCTAACCTCCCCAAAGGTTAGGTTATATGTGCCAGTTTCTTAGATACACCCTCTTCCTTTGTACACTTCTGATATATCATTATACATACTCACCCCACCTCTTAACAGAGGTTATAATACTTTGGGTATTATAACTCCTTCATTTTCATGAGTGCATAGTAATCCATCATGTGTGTGTGTGTGTGTGTGTGTGTGTGTGTGTGTGTGTGTGTGTGATATTTAGCTAGTTCCTTGTTAATGGTCATTTAAACTTTCTAGTTGAAGAAATGTGGCAGTAAATATCTATCCATCTTTTTATAACAGAAATACATATATCCATGCATATGTGTGTGCAAGATAAATTCTAGGTATAGAATTGCTGAGGCCAAGGACACAGATTTTCAGTCAGATAGTGGAATTTGGATTAAATTTTCCCTTACACATGAATGTGGGGCCAGGGATTATAGCAGCTAGTAAAGAGTAGCCACGCCTTGGAAATGTGAGTTTCCTGAGATAATTAAATGTTGGTATAGTGTTATTAGTTTACAAATAAAAATATTTCCCTGTACTAAATCATACCTACATGTAACAGTAGATAAATTAGTAGGTTAGTTCTTTCCTTTAATAAGCTTTTATCCAAGAAGTACCAGGCACTGTGTAGTACTCTAAGAGATAGAAGAATTAAAGCACAGGGTTCTGCCCACCATTGCTTACCTGGTTTGGGGACAGGTAAGTGAGTTACAAGGACAGCATAGTGTGAGGCACTCTGAAGGGACACAGAGCCAAGAAGTTCTTCATAGTCTGCCGGATCGTGAGCATTCAAGCACTGAATCTATATGCAGTCCCTGTATCAGTATACAGAGATTTCACATAGGTTAAAGTTTCTTTCAGAATCACCATTAGCGCTTCCATGTGCCGTCTCTCATACACTGCATTGCCTTCTGCCAGAAACCTGAGATCACCTACTGTCACTCGACCTGCACAGAGATTCTTAGCCTGAGATGGGTTTCAGAGTTCCTGTGAACCCTTTAAAACTGGATTCAAGTTGTGTGGCTGTGCTTTTTCTTGGGGATGAGGTGGTAGGCTTTGTCAGAATATCCATGGACTCTGTGACTCCAGAGCAATTATTGTGACTCTGATTTCTTCAATCATTTAAGGATCTTTTATCTTCAAACAGTATTTTTAAAACATCCTAATCAGACTGATCTCAGTGGAGATGTGTTTAGTTACTATTACCTGGCCCCTGTTTAACCTTGTATCCTGCATCCGTCTTTCCAGTTTCTTCCTGTATCCAGAAATAGGAACAGTCCTGGGTATCAACCTCCTCTTATCTCTCCTTACATGTTTACATGTGTTTGGCAACCCAGTTACATGTGTTTGGCAACCCAGGCGTAACCATAATAACAATACAGGCAAACCTTTTCTTAACTCTGGTGAGGGGAGAGCATCAAAGAGAGTTGGAGATCTACATTTCCAAGGTAATCTCTCAACTTTTCAACTATTTTGGGCTCAAAAATGCTCCAGCCCCAAAAGCAAGTTCAGCTACATTTAGTGAAAATATATGCAGGATATCACAATCCATGCTGAGAGAGAGAGAAGCCGGGGGCAGGATGTGTAGATGAATTAAACCTGGTTCCTACCTTTGTGAAGGTGAGACATTTAAGAAAATGCAGAACGTGTGGCAGGGTGGCGGGGGGTGCAGAAAAACAGATTATTTCTACTCGATAGTGCAGAGGAGACGGTCTAGCTGGGTGGTATTTCTCATAAATGATGATGCTAGGGCCGGGAATATACCTCAGCAGCACAAGCGCCTGTCTGGCAAGTGCAAGGTCCTGAGTTTGATTCCTGGTACCAAAAAAAAAAAAAAAAGATGCTGTAAGTTTGTTTGTCCTCCCTTTCCTCATCCTGAAACTAAAGTGCTGAGCCTAGAGGTTGACACCTGATCAGATGTATTGATAAGTCCAGGTGAGAAATTAGCCTTTGTCGCTACAATAACAAAGAAAGAATGAAAGGAGGAAGTATAGGAAAAATTGTACAAGAACACTGAGGCATTACAGGAAATGTAACTACTATTTGCAGAAATATAAAAGTTTTTGAATTTTTTTTTACCGGGAATCAAACTCAGGAGCTTGCACTGGCCAGGCAGGCGCTTGTGCCATTGAGCTATCTCCCCGGCCCCAAAATTTTTGAAAATTGATAGAGAATCTTTATTGCTATCATTGGATATATTTTTTAAAATCTGGTTTTGAAGCAACTCAACACAATTTGCATATTTCTTGTATTTTAGGAAATAGAAAAACTGTTTCACCAGAAAGATTTATAGACCTAAGGGCTTTCTTAAAATGTATGTTGGAGGATAAGTGTATCTATATTTTTGTTCTTTCTAAATCATATGTAATCAGTCATCTACCACTGATATGAGTCATAAATTTGTAGAATGCATTTAGATAAATCTTCACAAAAAAGTATCACATTCACCATAAATCTTATGCCCAATACATTAGTGTGGACTAATCATTTTTTTACTCTTTGCTCTTAAGATGACCCAGCACCTATCAAATTTTTGAGACAGCTCGGTGCTTAGAGGAAGGCTCGTCTAAATAAAGGCCAGCTACTGCCATTGCAGGGATTTGAGCTTTCTCTGGATGCCTATGTGATCAAAGGGTGATTTGCAAGATTTTTCTTTCCTGGGATCCAGATTATTACATCTCCTGGTTCCTGTGCCTTGACAGCAAGTGAAACACAAAATGAAGACTGTCAGAGATGAGCATCTGCCGCAGGGACTTGGGGACCTTCTTACACATCAGCTTGCAAGATTCCCTGGCCACCAACTGAAATAGCAAGCTGGAGCCTTTATCGTGGGACCAGCCATCTACCACAGAGCACTGGGCCAGGAAGTTCCTGGAGCTCCACTTGGGAGTCCTATGTAACTGGATATCTGTCTGATGGTACAGTCAGAGCTTAGAAGTTCAAGGTGAAGGAAGGTGGGAAGGTCATCCAGTGACACCAACAGCTATAGGCTGGGCTGGGCAGCCTCTGCAGCCTCTCACTGACGCAGGGAAGGAGGCTGCCCAGCAAGGAGTTTTTGCCCAGCCCGCAGGACCTCTGTGCAGACACTGGGCTCTGGCACACCTCAGCTGCATCTCTCGCTCTTGGGCCTATGCCTCTTCTACAACCAGCCCCATTCGGTGGCTCTGGCTGAGATGGAGACGTGAGCCTGCGTGGATGATGACGGCCGTGTGCGTGAATGGAGGCGGTCTGGTGAACCCCCACTATGCCAGGTGGGACCGGCGTGACAGCGTGGAAAGCAGCTGTCAGACCGAGTGCAGCAAGGAGGGTGAGGAGGAGCAGACGCGCCAGCTGACGCCCTTTGAGAAGCTGACACAAGACATGTCCCAGGATGAGAAGGTGGTGAGAGAGATCACACTGGGGAAACGGATCGGGTTCTACCGAATTCGAGGGGAAATCGGAAGTGGAAACTTCTCCCAAGTCAAGCTCGGGATTCACTCCCTAACCAAAGGTAGGATCTCATTTTCCAACAACCATTGGCTACTAAGGTATTGGGACCTAACTGGGGGCAGATTAGGAGCCCCAACCAAGGAAGCAAGTAAGGTGACACCAGCAGGACATATGCTGCCTAGGAACCAAGCTACACCCCACTCCACTTCCCCAAGGCCAAACTAAGGAGGTTGCTTCCCCTCCTATGTGAGCAGTTTGCAGCATGCAGTGGGAGTTGTTGGAGTGATAAAACTCTGAGATTGATGTTCCTAGCTTCGTCTTATCTTATGTGTATCAAGAACAGTGGTACAGGAGGCCTCTTTGCTGGTCACTGTCTCTGAATACCAGGGTCCAGCCTACCCTCTAACCAGAGGCTGCTCCCTCTGTTATATCTGGGGAAAAGGGTTGATTCTCAGAAATCTTTCTGCTTCTTTCTGCCTTGTGCTTGTTCTCATGTTGTTGGGCTCCTCACTCTACCTTTACTTGGCTCCTGGCTTCTGGCCTCAGGGCAGGACTATGTAGACACCTCTTTGCTGTCCAAACCCCATGTGGATACTTCCCCAAGAGCCCCCTAACTGAGCTGAAACGTGCTGATTACCATAAGGGAGTTTTTTTTGTTTTTTGTTTTTGTACCAAGAATTGAACCCAGGACCTTGCGCTTGCCAGGCAGGTGCTGTGCTGCTGAGCTATATCCCCAGCCCTCATAAGGGAGTTATAAGACAGAAACACACACACACGCACACACACACACACACACACACACACAAATCAGCATAATACATTCAGTGTTAGAACCCCATAACTTTATACTCTCCAAAGAGTCCCTTACTGATATTTTTTTCCTTGAACCTAGACTGGTACCATGTCCCTGGGCCCTGCTTTTCTTGTTTTGTGTTACAGTTGTCTTCTGTTTTCACAAATACACAATGCACCCCAAGTCCCCAACACACATACCAGCATATAAACTCACAAGTCACTGCAGCCCAAGTCACCTTCCATTTTACACTGAAGCCCAAGTAACAGGTGCACCTCTTTATATCTTTTTTCCCCCCTCTGGTACTGGGAATTGAGCTCATGACCTTGCGCATGCCAGGCAGGCACTGTGCCACTGAACTAAATCCCCAGCCCCTATATCTTGACTACTTTACTTACTTATGTGGGTAAATTAAGTACTTTGGAATCTCAGATTCATCATTCACAGTATGGAGCCAGTAAAAACTGTTTACTTCATAGGGTATCAGAAATATTTTAAGGAGTAAGCACTTGATAAACTAGCTGTTGGTACTATTTTGCAGAGTTACTTAAATCTCCGTTGCCTTTGTACAGATAAGATCCATTGAAGTCTCTTTAGCAACAGAAGTTCACTCCTGCACACAAACCAAGACTGGCCCAGCTCTTACGCCCTATACCCTGTGGTTTTCATCTCTGACTGCGCATCACAACTACCTAGAAAACTGGCCCTGAACTTTTCCTTTAAGTGGGCTGGGTTGGGACTAGACTTGGGTGTTCTCTTAAAATTCTCCAGATGATCCTACAGGACCCAGAGCTAATAAACTATGACTAAGCAAATTGAATATACTGTAGACCACTTTTTAAAAATTATTTTTGGTGTTTTCCATGAATAATTTATCATTTATATTTCAAATTCAATTGCAAGGTATTGTGTCAAGCTTTCATGCTGTATTTAACTTTCAAAGTTCATTTCACTTAGGATAATATTCATTTATCCAACAATAGTAGAAGTACTCTATTAGGCATGGGGAGATAAACAGGTGAATTAGGTACAGTGGGACTCTAGAGTTATGACCGGCCTAATGTACAAACAACTTGGGTTATGACCGGAATTTTAGCCTTAACTTAGGACCAAAGTCTTGAGTTATGACCCAAATGCCAACCACTTGTACTTCCAGATGTCTCAGATACAGATTTACCCTGAAAAAGTTCTGGGAGAAACATTACAACACCCTTTCTGACATGGAGTTAAATTAGAAATCCTGGGCCAATGTCTCTCTAAGGACACTGAGATCCACCTATATACAGGAGAGAAACCGAAGGCTGTGTAGAGGAGCCTGAGCCTTCAGCTGACAACCTGAGTTACAACCAGCCCTTGGGAATGAATTGAGTTTGTAAGTTAAGTGTCCACTGTCCAGTCTGTACCTTGAGGATTACAGAAGATAAGGCAGGAGTTGTGTGATGCTGAATGAAAGACTCTGGGATTGAACAGCAATCTCCAGAACCAACAGGCGCTCTCACTGTCTCTGTCTCTCTCTGTCTCACTCTGTCCCTCCTCTCTCCTCTCCTCTGTCCTCTCTTTTCTCTCTTATTCCCTTCCTCTTTCTCCTTTTCCTTCTCCTTTTCCCTCTCTTTCTTTCCCTCTTTCCTCTCAATATATAGTTATAATCTATGTATATAGATTGTGTCATTTATATCAAATTGTCTCTACTAGCTGCTTTTGAAATATTCAATTAATTGTCAACCATGGTTATCCTTCTCTGATGTAGAACATTAGAAGTTATTTATCCTAACTGCATGCTTGTACCTGTTAACCATCTTCTCTCCATTCCTCCCTCATACTCTCCCTGGGTTCTGGTAACCACTATTCTAGTCTCTATTCCTTTGAGATCAACTTTCTAGCTTCCACAAGTCAGTGAGAATATGTGCTATTCATTTTTCTGTTTTGGGCTCATTTCACTCAATATAGTACCTTTGAGTTCTACCCATGTTGTTGCAAATGACTGTGATTCAGTGCCACTTAAGGCTGTTTCATGCACTAAAATTATTTCATGGCCCATGAGTATTAAGGCTCCACTTTGGGAAACCCTGACTTCATTTAGGCCTGCTATGTTTTACAAATGAGGATAAAGAGGCCTCACAGTGGTTGTTCCAAGGTCACAGCAGAGACAAGTTTAGACATGGCCTTTCTTCTTCCTCCACCTGGCTACCTCAGGGTTTGGCACAATATGGAGGAGGCAGCTCTCACACGTTGCCCCTCAATAAGCTAGCCAAAGCTACAAGGCACTTTTGCCTTTTTCATGCCTATGTGCACTCTTCCCCTTTTGGGAATATTCCCAAGGAGTAGTCTTGCTCTTAAAATATCTGTGGAAAGATCAGAGAAACAGGAAACAATCTAGGAGTAATAAGATCATATAGCTGTTGGTCAGCTTTGTGTTACTATGACAAAATACCTGAGATAATCAACTTAAGGAGGAAAGGTTGGTTTTGGCTCACAGTGTTGGAAGTTGCAGTCCATGATCACACGGTCCTGTTGCCTTTGGAGTAATAGTAGATCATGATGAGGCAGTGAATCATAGTAGGAACACAGGAAGCAAAAGAGAAACAGGAAGAAGTCACAGTCGCATGTCTCCTTCTAGGGCCTACCTCCACTGACCTAACTTCTTTCTAGTAGGTCCTCTTCTTAAAGATTTTCTTTTTTTGAGACCGGGTCTTGCTATATAGTCTAGGCTGGCTTCAAACTCACAGCAATCTTCCTGCCCCAGACTTCCAACTGCTGGGATTATAGACATGCATTACCATACCCTGCCTACTTCTTAAATATTTTACATTTCAATTGTACCATAGACTAGGGACCAAGCCTTTAACACATGGATCTTTGGGCATATTTTACGTCCAAAAGCTAGCAGTAACTACAGCTCACAAAAACAGCATGAGCTATTCTTGCAGCCAACTTCCTGTCTTTCCTCCCTGATCAAACAGTGTGTAGGAAAGGCCTGCCACTGTGACTTTACCTGGAAGACGCAGTGCAATATTGAGGGAAGATGTTGGCTGTGGAGTCAGCCAAGCCTGGCTGGAATTTCAGGTTTTTTTTATGTTTGGTTGTATAACCATAAACAAATTTTTTCACTGTTCTGTGCCTCATAAAATAAGGTAAATATATCTGCTACATAGAATTCTTCAGAGGAGCAAACAAAAATAGAAATAGTGAATATCTGCCATGTGCATAAGACAGAGAACATGGTAAGCACTCTCCCTTCAAAAATGTCTGGGTTCTTTAGCCTGAGTCATGCATCGTTCAGTTCATGAAATAGAAGCTTACTCCAATTAGCTCATGGGGAAAGGGTCCATTGAGTATCAGGAAACTCTGTGGACCCACAGCAGGGAAGTAAGGCCAGGTTTCAAGGTGTTATGCTTTTTGTCTTATTTACTTTCTCTGGGGCTTCATGGTTTTGGATTTCTTCCTCCTGCGATGAATTGTCCACTTTTCTACTTCTTTGTGCAGAGTGGCTTTGTAGACTAGTTTTATTCAGAAATAATCATGGCCAAGAATGATTGTTGCCAGTTCCTTGTCTACACAAGCCCTTGGCTTTTTGGCCCCTCTCCCTTCCATTAGTTTCACTGTGTTTCAGCTCAGATTTTGAAGACAGAGGTGTTCATCTCTTGTCAGCCAACGATGGGCTCCTTTTGAGTCAAAGCAACTATTGTTCTGTAGGTCACATGCCTACTACTCTCTACTACTCTCTGTTCTGTAGGTCACATGCCTACTAACTTCTGCAGGGTCAGGAGCATGAAAAGACAGCAAGTTGAGGGGTAGGCAGAGAGCATAACCAGCTAAAGTGAGAAATCCCCACAAGACTTGCAAAAAGCATGTCCATTCTGTAGCCAAGCTGTTACATGAGAACAGAGGAAAAAGGTACAATGATAGCATTGATACTGTATTTATATGGTGATTTGAGTTCCAAAGTTTCTTGTGTGTTATATAATAAAACTATCTTCATGCTAGTCCTCCTGAATTTTGGAGAACATGGCATTTCCCCACTGTTAGATGAGAGCCTTTTGTATATTCTCGTTGGGCCTAACCAGTCACGGAGTAGCCCACTTGTCAAAGCTACAGTGTCACCCCTGCTTCTGGGATGGGATGTGCAAACAGGGCAGGAAAGTGGACTGTGGCTTGTACTAATGTGGCCCCAAACAAAATCTACTTGTCCAGAATTACCGCAGGATTTCTAGGACACAGGAACAGTCCTGATGAGGCAAGGGAGGAGGCGATTCCCAGGAAGAGCGTTTCGGTGTCAGAGCAGTTCCCAGGACGGTGGTAAAATAAATAACTAAAAAGAAAAGGCACCAGCTGCTCTGGATCCCTGGAAAGAAGGCTTCAACATGGGCCTCTTCTGGCTGCAGCTTATTTTTGTAGCTAACAACTTAGATTCCCTTGGGCCCTGCAGCCTGACAGGGCAGGCTGAGAGCGGTCGTGAGCCCCCTTTTAGGCGGATTAGAAATTTCCCACAAAGGATGATGCGCTCGCCTTCTGAATATTTTATGTCCCATCTGTTGTCACCAACAAGAGAGGTAACGAGTGCCTGTGCTATTCTCCATGGTGCCTTTCCTGACCTCTTCGTCCCTCTTGCCCTAGTCTCATGTTTCTCGAATCCTTTCTTCTTCTCTTTCAGTTTATTTATTCATGTGTTCATTTATTGCTTTTTAAAAGCAACCATATGTAATAAACATCTCCTGAGCACATGCTTTGTTCTGGATGGTATGGAGATGAGTTGGGTGTACTTCTTGCAGCAGTTTAATGATGGGAACTTGCAGCAGTTTAGTGGAGACAGAGAAGAAACAATGGGTATGTGGTGTCACACAGTGAACCACCGCGGTGTGCTCACCTATGCTGGGAGGAATCCAGAACAGACTTGCACTAGTTCTTGAAGTTTGAGGAGACATTTCACAGGACATAGGGGAAAGAGAGTTCCAGGAAAAGAGAGAATTTAAATTAATGGAGGTATGAACTAGTGTGGGGGTATTTGGCAATTTAAAGGTAATTCAGGATAAGGATGTAACTCAGTGGTAGAGCACTTGCCAACCACGTGTGAGGGCCTGCCTTCAATCCTCAGTACACAAAACCAAAACAAAAAAGTGACTCCACAGAGCTGCAACATGGAGCTCCCATAGAGTGGTAGAAATAACATAGGTGATATAGGTAAGGGCTTGGTTACAGAATATTCTTACATATTTGAGCTTTGTCATTTAGGTATTGAGGAGATATTTTAAAAGCACTAGTCAAGTGATTAATACTTAACTGATTAATTTGATGTGATTTTAGCGAGGAAGGTGAACTGAAGTTGGGGAGTAAAGAGAGTCAAGGAAGCCAAAAAAAAATATTTCTTTAGTGTCCAGATGAAAGATTTTATCCTTCACAACTGAGGCAGTGACAGTGGGAATGGAGGGAAGGGGATGCATTTGAAAAATATTTTAGGATTGTGGAAAATCTTGTCACCAAGTGGATGGGCATGAGCAAAAAGAGCCAAAAGGAAGGAATGTTTGAAGATGATTTCCAGGTTTGATGATTTATCAGTGAATAATAGATTGCAGGAGAAGAAATAAACCCGAGAGTAAAGATTTGGAAACACTGACTTGGAAGTGCATGGAGGTCTTGACTGAGAAGTAAGGATTTGGGGTAGAGTGAAAATCTTAGTAGTGCCTGTTACAATACCTGATGTCGGATAGCATGTCATATCAAACTCAGAGTTCCCCTGCATGTTATAAATAACCAACACTGGACAAACCAAGAATCAAGTTATACACTAACTTCTCATGAAAGCCCGGGGTGGGGGCGTGCCAGCAGGACCGTACAGGGCAGTGTTTCTGCTAGTTGCCCTGTGCCGTCATCTCCAGCACGGGCTGGAAACTGAGTCTGTAATAAAGCTTGACACCCTGGTTTTGAGGAAGTGATCTCTCCTCTTGCATATATTCATTAAAATATAAACGTAAATCATATTCTCTTACTTTAATAATGGTTAGTGAGTTTTGGGAATCCATCATAAAAATTTCAATATTAGAAATACTATAACCCAAAAATGTTCATTGTAGTGTTAAGGACTAGAAATCACCTGGAGGATCCAATGATACAGGAATCTAAGGCACTCTAGGATTAAAGTGAAGCGCTTCTGTCCAGTAAACACTGGAAGAAGCTTCCCAATCAGAGTGCATAACTATAAAGATTGTAATGTGGAAGACGTGTGGAACGTGGTAAGTGAAAAAGCAAGGTGCAAAACCAAGTGTGCTCTCTGATGATAGTAACATAGGCTCTTGTGATGATTGAATGGAATCCTTCATTTAACACATAGTTGTTGAGCACTTTGTATGTAAGAGGTACTGTTCTAGGAACTAGGGATATAGCAACAAACAAAATAAACAGTAATTTTTGCACTTAGAGAGCTTATATTCCTCTGAGGGAAACAGACAAAGTAAGGTAGTAAACTATTCATTATGTTATGCAGTGATGTGATAAGAAGAAAGTAGAGGGGGTTGGGCTGGGTGGGAAGCATGTCAGGCTACTGTTTTTAGGTAAGGTGGCCAGGGATGGCCTTCCTGGGGAAGTTCAATAGTTGAACTGATGGAAGTGAGAAAACTCACTGGGCGTGGATATGGGGTCAAGTGACAGAGCAGAGGGGACAGCAAGCATAAGAGTGCCAAGGTGAGCAAGTGTCTGTAGAACTCTCCAAACAGCACAGGGTGGGGGCAGACATATATCACAGTATATGATGGTGTGTGGTCACATATATCACAGTAAGGACTTCGTTTTTCCTAAGAGTGAAGTGGGGTCATTGGAGGGAGTAGAGGAGTAGTGTGGTCTGGCTTATGCTTACCAGGTTCACTCCGGCTGCCAAAGGCAGAAAAGGCGAGGTCAGTTAAGAGTGTTCGAATAATCTTTGTACCCAATGGTGTCTTGGACCAGTAAGGTAATGGTGGAATCCTATAGAAAGCTATACTGAGAAACTAGAGGCTGCTGGCATTTGCTCACAAATTGAACATGGACTGTAAAAAAGAGTCAATACCTGAAGGCCCAGGCAACAACAAGAAGAGTTTATATTTATTGAAATGCGAAAGGTTTAGCGGTACGGATTTGGGCAGAGGGAGTCAAAAACACGATATTGAACATGTCATGTTTAGCATGTCAATCATTCGTGTATTACATGACAGAGCAGATGCCTCTGGTGTCTCACCCGGTCTCCTTGGGTTTTACCATTTCAGCACATACAGTTATGACCTTCAACTGCCGCTCTGTCTATCGCTTTGCCTCTTGGGCTTTCTTGAGCTGCTGGAGCCTGCTCTGCTTACACACGTGGTGGGCCGGTAGTACAGCAGAATTAAAAGTTCCCCAGTAGTAGCCAACAACCAAATACGGGCAGGAGTTAATGTAAAAATATCTCTCATGTTTAAGAGACAGTGAAGGGAGAATTGGAGACAGTGAAACTGAACCAACTGCTTTAAGGAGTTTTACCACGAGGAATGAAAGTATGATACTGAAGGTAGAAGTGGGGTTAGTGAGGCTTTCGCGCAATTACAGTTTTTGATGTTTAACGTACATCAGTTCAAAAAAACGCATGAAAATTCTAAGTATGCAGGTCTCTAAAATGACCCATATAACCACCACAAGATCAAGAAAAGATATTAGCAGTACCTCAGAGTGCCCCCTCCCAACTCCTTCTATACACACCTTGATTTGGAGGCCTTGTCCCTCCACAATCACTGTTCGGGTGATTCTGATGTGTAAATACACTTGCTTAGGTGACCTTTCCACTTGGATGTTGTCTCAGCTTGGATTCTTCCAGGAACAGATCCTGCTGCAGGGATTGAAGTATAATCACTGTTATGGTTGATACATTGTATCAACTTGGGGAGTCTAGAGGTTTGGCTAAGGGACTCAGCAGGAAGCCAGGGTGCTTACTTTGTATATATCCTGAGCCTGTGGAAGAAGAGGGCATGGAAATTATGTGAGAGCTACATGCCCCTTAGGTGGGGGTAGCCTGTTTACAGTGTAAGGGAGGGAAAGAGGCTGCTTGCCACCATTCCTCCCTTTTGCTCTGGCTGCTTTGCTGTTCCACTGCCATTCCCCACTTTGCTCTTGTTGCTTTGCTACCTTCTGCCTCGCAGGCAGCCAAGTATGGACTGAAACCTCCACAAACTGTAAGCTAAATAAACCTCTCCTTCCTTCCTTTTGGGTAGTGGGTATTTTGTCTCAGCAACGAGAGAAAAGTAACCAAGACAATCACCATCCTATCTTCTGACATCACAGATTGCTTTTGCGTGCTTCAAAGAGTGCCCTCTGAAAGTGTAGGAGGGTTACTGGGCTAGAAATGGAGTGTCTGCCAGCACATACAGTACATATTCTTTGGTCTTGCTCCATTTGCTCAATATCACACTTGGAAACAATTCATGTTATTTTATGTAGTTTAAATGTTGATGTTCACTGTTATACTGTGTGTGTATATATCACAATTTATTTACTCACTCTACTGCTGCTGATGTGGATAGTTTCCAGTTTGGGGCTATATGAATAATGGTGTTGTCTTCATCTGCTTTGTGCTGCTATAACAGAGTACTTGAGACAGAGTAATTTATAAAGAGCAGAAATTTCTTTTCCACAATTCTATAGATTGGCAAGCCCAAGATTAAGGTACTGGCATCTGGGGAGGGCCTTCTGCTACATCCACGGTGGAAGTTTGGGGCAAGAGAAAGCAAACCCACTTCTTGAAACCCTCTTATAGTGGCATTTATCCATACATGAGGACAAAGCCTATGTGATCTAAACACCTCCCCAAAAGGTCCCACCTGCCAATACTGTTGCACTGGGGATTAAGTTTCCAACATGTGAATGTTGGAAGGCACATACGGACCATAGAAGCTGCTGTGAATATTTTAGCACAAGTCCTTAGGTAAATGTATGTATGCATTTCTGTTGGGAAAGATTTAAAAACAGATAAGTAGCATGTGTGTATGCTGATGGAAATGATCCAGTAGAAAAGGAAAAATTGATAACGAACAGAGAAGGAAGAAGTTTCAGAGGATTGTCCTTGAATAGATAAAAGTATAGGGAATCTGTTCAGCATGTAAAGGAATATGAAAGGAGTAGGAAGCTTTTATCCAAAGAAAGAATTTCTGGGTACAGATTGAGGTAGATTGGAAGACATCATAAGAAGACATTGAAGAAATTCTTTTTTTTTGTTTGTTTTTGTTTGTGTATTGAGACAAGTCTCACTACATAGCCCAAGCTGGCTTCAAACTCATAGTGATACTCCTGCCTCAGCCTCCCAAGTGCTGGAGTTACAGACATGCACCACCACACCCAACAAAGAAATTCTTTTCTCATGCTTTGTTTATTCAAAGTAGGGAGGAAGGTCCTTGGCCATGAGTGAGGAGAGGGAGAAGGTACTTGAGAGTTGATAAGAGAGAAGAAGCCATGGAAGGTCAAAATAAAAAGAATTGAGATATCTTCTGGACATGTACCAATTCTCCACAATGAATGTAATCATGATGTACTGCAAACATGTACTAATGAAAATTTTTAAAAATACAAGTGTAAGAGGGTTGTTGGACTAGAAATAGAGTATGTTTACCAGGAACATTGGTGGCCTCCCTGAGGCTAGTGATCATACATGCAGAGAGACAGGTCATCATATTCAGCTGCACAGGGACAGGAAGCAAGTATTTGGAGCTAGATTTGACCAGGGTTTTGTTTTGGCTGAGGAAACCTACCAGTGTGAGAGAAGGGCGGGAGAGCTGAGGAAGTACACAAAACTATGACAGCAAGACAGAGCCTCCTCCAGCGAATGACGCCATCCACTTGATTGCTCAACACAAGAACCTCGGCCTCGTCAACCTCTGACAGCCAAATGCCAAGTCCTATTGATTTTACCTCCTAAATATCTCACTCTTTTTAAATTGGATTAAACTACTGTAATTTTTCTCCTTATTGACTCTTCCATGATCCCTCACCTTGCAGTCAGAAGTGATCTTTTAGAAAATAAAAGACTGATCACTTAGCCCAGTTTACAATCTTCCAGTGATTTTTCATTGCTCGTAACGCAAGCCCCAAATATGACTCACAAGACCTTGGCTCTCCAACCTCATCCTGGCTTCTATTCTCTTTCATTTCCCATGTGCCAGCCCTGCTGTCTTCTTTTGATTCAAGGCAAAGGTGTCCAGGGCAGGGCGCAAACACCCCAGGGAGTGCCCAAGATGACTCACTAGAAGGAAAATATTAGAACTTCCATTTGTCTTCATTTGGCATTATATTTTAAAATTTCTATGTATAATTTCTATGTATACTTAAAATGTATACATTGATAATAAATGCATATAATTTTAAATAAATATATGTATATTAAAATAGTGTTAAAAATGTTTTATTGACAAGAGAAGCCTGTCAGAAAAGCTTATAGATCCCTATGCTCACATATCAGGGTCTTTCCTGCCTCAAGATCTTCCTTCCTTCCCACTCCTGTTTTTGAAACCTCTTTTTATTGCTTCTCCCTTACTTTCCTCCTGCTCACTCTTAGTGAAGCTCTAAAGAAAGTGTTAAAAAAATTCTCTGACTCCCAGATCAGGAGTACATCCTCTGTTTTATGTGTCCATCACATCGACACTTCCCCCAAGCCTGCTGTACTAGAGATCTCCCATCCAGAACTCCAGATCCATCCTTTCTCCTGCCTTCTGACCCAGACTACATTGTCTTCCTAGTCCTCTGGGTTCCGGTTGACCTTGTTCTCTAGGGAGCCCTGGCAAGGGATCAGTGGAAGGACAGAAAGGTCCTAATCTCTGTTCACACACACCCTTACTGTAAGAGTGACACAGGCAAGCTGTCTAGAAAGAATGTCTCAAATCCTTTTAAGTCAGCCTTCCCTAAACTGAGCAATACTCTGCTTCTAGGTTCTAATATCTGCTCCTGCCCTTTGTCCCCTTGGTCTTGTGACATATTTTGCTTGGCTTAATCTAGGTTTGTAATTCAAATTAGTTGCTGGTACTTAACAAATAGAAGCTTTTGCATAAATTTTCAAGTGTCTGTCTTCTTTTAAAAAATAAAAATCATAGCTAGGCACAGTGGTGTGCACCTGTAATCCCAGTGCTCAGGAGGTTGAGGTAGAAAGGTCTTCAGTTTAAGCCCAGCCTGAACTACATAGTGAGTTCAAGGCAAGCCTGAACCATATAGTGAGACCTTGTCTCAGAAAACTAAAAAATTAATAAATATAAAAATCAGGCAAGGCCCAATGATATAGTCATGTAATTCCAGCACTTGGGAGGCTGAAGCAGGAGGATTGTAAGTTTGAGTCCTACCTAGGTAACCTAGTGAGACCTTGTCTCAAAATAATAATAATAATAATAATAATAATAATAATAATATAAATAAAAAGGGCTAGAGATATGGTTAAGTAAATAGGTACCTAAATAAATAAATAAGTAAATAACAAAAATAAATCCAAAATTGGCCTTAGGCCCATATTTTTACAGTAATCTTCAATAGTTTTCACCATTTGGACCTGAGTAGCAGCTTCCCTTTCATGGCAGGGTGGGTTCACCTCAAGACTTCATAATCCCAGCTACACTCCCAGCTGCTTACAAAAGCCTGCTTTGCTGTCACCACCTGGCCCAAAGGACTTGAGCTCGCAAGTCCTGACTTAAAAAATGTTACCCAGCAGGTGAGACCTGTGTCAGACTCCTCACCTGCTGTGGGAAAGGGAGGCTGACCTCTCAAATCTGCCTACTTCTCCCTCTCTCCCCTACCGCCACCAAGAGGGTCCTGTCTGGAGCACGATAACCACCGCCGACACCACTGTCCTGCTATCAGGTTGGCTGCTCCTCCATGTCTCTCCCTGTTCCCTATATTGCCAGCCTAATCTTTCTACAGTGGGAGTCAGAGAATATCTTTCCCCTTTAAAACCTTAGGTTTCCCCATCAGTGTAGAGATAAAGGCAGCATTTCTTAAAAATACCTCCAAGGCTCTGGGCCCCAGGATGACTTGGGGCCACTCACAGTCATTCTCCATGCCTCCAGCACAGCAGGCCCCTCTCAGGTCCTCTTGCGGTCGTCTCACCAGCTTGGCACACACGCCACTCCCATGGGTCCTCCTGTCACCTCCTGCTCACAACTAACATGTCCTTACCCGGGGAGGCCTTTCTGTTGTTTATCGTCATTGCTTCCTCACAGGTACTGCACGAGTCATGAGGGGTTTTTCAAAGTCTTTTTCCTCTCATTGGACTGTGAGAGTGGCGTTTGTCCTTCTCACCTTTGAGTACAGTAAATATTCACTGGACATGTGTTCAAAGAGTAGATTTTGGAACCGAGTTTTTTACAGAACAGCAATTCTACTGCTGAGCAACAACTTGGCATGTCTCCTGTAACTATAGACATAGAATGTCTTTTGTGATTTTACATGTAGGTTATAAGGCATGGCTGTAATGTGATTTCACACAAGTGAGGCAGTGAACACACTCAGGGCAATGAATCACCAGAAGCACTTATTCTTACAATCGTCTTTCCTCATGCTGGAAGGGAATTCTTTGCTATAAGTCATTTAAATGAGAGGGAAGGATGGGAATGGGGAGAGGGGAACATTGGGATTGTGCTAAAGGGAGGTTTGTGACAGCAACCTGACTCTTGAATACTCATTATGTGTAGAACTGTGCACAGTTACTGCAGAGAGGTAAGGGGCAGCAAAATGTGTGATTGGTTCTGGAATAGAGATCTGAGTCCGCAACAGGGGAACCAAGAAGGCTCTTCTATAGGGATTACATGAGATTGAGGGCTTGGAATTTTTTATGCTGGTCCTTAAAATAGCAGCTCACCTAACAGGCTAAACAAAACCAGAAGCTTACATCCAGATAGAGAGTTGAAGGAAATCTTAATCCTAAAGATTGAGAAGTAGAAAAGATGTGATTGCCTATTTGCTGGTGCTGATTACCAGCTGACACTGTCCAAGCTCCTGCCTCTTTCTGTTGCAGAAGCCTAGAAAGACACCTCCCTCTTCTACCTCTTCCTCCTCCTTTTCTCTCCTCTCCCCTCATTTCTCACTCTCTCAGTGCTGGACTTGTGTGTGCTAAACCTATACTATACCACTGGGCCACATCCTCAATCTGGCTTTCTTTAATATGCCAATAATACAATAATAATACTATTTTGAGGAAGTATTTCCATGCCAGTAACCATTGTGCCAGTGTTGTTCACAGCAGTTGTTTTGCAAATAAGTCAAATAGGCACTCTGTAATCCTGTTCTGTTTTACTTGCTTGATAACTTTTTTCTTATCTAATAGAAAGTCTGGTCTAGTTTGAACCAAAAAAAGTATGATGTTTTGTTATGGAGTCCAGATTCATTAATTTTTTAACAGTAACCACTTTCCTTACACAATCAATCTATCTATATTTTAAAGGTTTCAAATATTTATTATTGACCCACTAATGCTGATCACAGAAAAAGAACAAGATTCCTGATTAAGCACATTCACCTGTCCAGCTGATAGTATTTGATATGATAAACTTGCCCATGATAAAGACAGTATCATCTTGTGACCTCTGAGAGGGTAAATGTGCTGCAGCTCATGGGTAATTCCTTACAGCCCCAGCTTGGTCCTCCTCCCCAGCACCTCCTCTTGGGAGTTGCACCTGATTTTATTACCAGTCTTTATCCAAATCCATTGAGGAATGGGGCAATTCTGCTTTTACTTCTTGGCCAGGAACCTCTTGATTCTGAAAATCTTGTGTGAAGACATGGTTAGGCTTGGACGCAAAAGCACAATCAGTCTATATTTATGATAGAAAAAAAGTACCAGTAACTCTTGTAAACATGCTGATGAATATGTAAAAACTGTCAGATTTTTTTCTATGTAAATATGTATTTGGGTTTTTTTCTCACTGATATAGCTACCATCCTTTCATACCAGTACATAAAGATCAACATCATTATTTTTGGTGTGCTATTGTATTGATGAATTGCACTTCAACCATCTTTTGCCGGCTACTTAAGACATTCCCAGTATCAAAGAAGTCTTCCTACACATGCATCTTTTATGTGTCAGATTGTTTCTTTAAGGTTAATTGCTGAAGTGAAATAAATGACTGCCTTAAAGTGTGTGGCCATCTTTAAGCATTGTAATACATAACACTGAAGTACAGTCCAGAACCTCTGCAGTCATGAACACTCTCATTAACAGCACCATCCTGTGCTGATTCCCTCACACCTTCCCTAGCATGCTGGAACACGGAGTACTGCTCTGCCATTTACTCTGCGTACCAGGCACTGACAAAGTTAAAGGAAATGCAGACCTGAAAATCAGGAAGAGGTGGAAGATGGGGGCATCAACATTTACAGGTCAATGTGTTGAGATTGTAGTATATTGGAGATCAGAATACTCAGAACTTGGACACTATGATCATCCTAGAGCAGGTGTCATGGAAGGCTTCCTGGCTAATAGGGCTAATTTTGAGTCTAATCTTAAAGGATCCATCTGGAATGAAGTGAATAAAAGACAGGAAAGGAGTGATAGAATGGTCCAGATAAAGGAAAGACCCTAAGTATGAGTGTCTTTTGTTTCAGGAAACAGCAAACAATTTCTAATAGTTGGACTAAAGCATATATGGAAAGCTGAGGATGGTGGACAGGAATTATGGACAATGGGGCTGAAGAGACAGGTCAGGTCTGATCAAGAAGGTCTCTCAGCTAACAAAGAAATTTTGACTTTATTTGGAAAACCAGATAAAGATAACGATTGAACACTCCTTTGGGAGGTAGGAGTTGGCACCAAGATCCACACTGACCCAAAGGAAGAGCACAGATACTCATTTTGAGGATTGCTTCACCATTCCCACTGATGGGCTCTATAGGCTTGGGAACCACCACTAAATCTGTCTAGTAAAATAAAGAAGCTTCAGAATCATGCATAGTTCTCATAACAGCCATATGTGGTGGTTATCAGGATCTCATTTTACACAGGAGTCTGACATTCATATGTTACCGCTGAACCTAAAATTGACCAGGCTGTCAGGCTCCAAAGCCTGAATTGTCTTCTAGTGCTAAATATGTATAAACTCTGGCCCATCCTTTTTATTTTCCAGAAAAAGTTGCCATTAAGATCCTGGACAAGACCAAGTTAGACCAGAAAACCCAAAGGCTACTATCCCGTGAAATCTCCAGCATGGAAAAACTCCACCATCCCAACATTATTCGCCTTTACGAAGTTGTGGAGACCCTATCCAAGCTCCACTTGGTGATGGAGTACGCAGGGGGTGGGGAGCTGTTCGGGAAAATTAGCACTGAAGGAAAGCTCTCTGAACCAGAAAGCAAGCTCATCTTCTCCCAGATTGTGTCGGCTGTGAAGCACATGGTGAGCAGGGGTGAGGACTGAGTCTTACTGCCATTTCACCCACATTAGGAACGTGAGGCTTTGATTTAAAGTCACATAAGAATCCCACAAGGCTTTGGTTCTGTGGGGGCAGATAGTATAGTCCATTGGTCAGAAGTCTGTCTGGGATGATGTTCTTTGCCTCCAAAGCAACATCCAGGAATCTCCAGGTACATGGGAGCCTCCTGGCTTGTCTAGAAGTTGCCAGGGGTCACGTAGGGCAGCCAGATAAACACCATCTACTCACTGGCCATACTGTTTCTCCAGCCTCGTGTTCTATTCTTCAGGTAGTTGGCTCCTCGCTTTTTTTAGCTTTGCCTTCCTAATCCTATGTAGGATGGTCTTTCCCCTCATAACATGTCTCATTTCAGATACTACCTGCACTGCATGACTAGCTCAGTGTGTCTATCTGTCTGTCTATCTCTGTCTCTGTCTCTTTGTGAAGCTTATTTCAGTCTTGTGTTGGCTCACACTGAACTTCCTTGTCTTCAGTGAGGTCTCCTAACTCTTACTCCCTCTGTGCTGTGCACATACAACTTAATTATGTCATTCCTATTACAGTTCTGTGATTATTTCTTTGGATAAATCTGTATTCCTGAGGCATACCCCATAGTTTCTCTAGGAGCTATTCCTTTTGTGCCCTCCCTGTTATCAACCCTATTGGTGGACACAGAAGAGACATTTGACTTGCTCCTACTACTGGTAACTTGGTGGGAGAGTGGAAGAGAATGTCAGAGTAGAGAGTACAGATGTGAGTCCTTAGAAGCCCTAAACCCTGCCGTTTCTCCCAGTTATCTGGTCTCCCAATAGAGGAAAGGTTAATCATAGACATAGATTCAAACTGTGTTTGGTTAATTGGTGTGCCAGGACCACACTGGGCACTGTTGGTACAAAATCCTGTACAGTTCTCACAGCAGCCTTTGCAGTGGTTATCAGGACCCCATTTTATAAGGAGACTGACATTAATATATCACAGCAGGTATAGTTGAACCTAAAATTGACCAAGCTGTCAGGTTTCAAAGCCTGAATTCTTATCCCAAATGATCCATTAGGAAAAGTAACATTAAACTGTTTCCCAATAGCTCTTGAGATTTAATAGGTCTAGTGCCTTCAGAAGGTTGTCTGGATCAAGTGGAAGGTAGGAGGAGGCATGTGCTCACACCTCACAGCAGGACCTGTTGCTAGAAACTTGCCAAATGCAGCCTCCTCCCTTCCACTGAGTTGTATAAAGATGAGAGAACCCATCCAAAGGAGAAAGGCTGGAAGGCTGGAAGAGGACTCTAAACCTTCCTGTTCTTAATCCCAGTCAATGGATCACTCAGAAAAACCCAGATAAGACCTCAAAAACTAAGCGTTACTGTTCAACTGTGATTCAGCATGTATAGTTTAAGACCTAGGTCTTATTTCTGGCACTCATTCCTGAGCCCAACCATGTGGAACAGACTCCAAAAACTCACCTCACAGAAGAATCAAACCTTTGGGAGAAGGGCATTACATTGCTAAAAGGTTGGCAAGATATGACAAGGTTTCCTAACCTATTTAAATTGGTCTCTATTGAATTTCTATTTAACCACTATCAACTTGCTGTGTTAGAACAATGGATACATTTTTAATTTTTTTTATTTTTAAAGAGAAAAAACAGAAATTTCAAAGAAAGATAATAGGAGGTTAGCAATAATTAATACATTGTGTATTATTATCTCCAAAGTAGTTACTCAGGGTACAAGACATAGGCATGAAATATTGTCCAAACAATATTAGCACAAATCTTTCTTTTCAATGAACTAAGAGCAACTAGCAGTATAACTATCTTGTAT
>NW_004955446.1:18982090-19003374 GCF_000276665.1 Chinchilla lanigera | reverse complement strand
CCCTTCTTTTTCCCTTTCCAACTGATACATTTTATGTTTGGCATTTTACTTTGAAACTGATTCCCCCTTGTCTTCTTCCACAGCATGAAAACCAAATTATTCACAGGGATCTGAAAGCAGAAAACGTATTCTATACCAGTAGTACTTGTGTGAAGGTGGGTGATTTTGGATTCAGCACAGTGAGTAAAAAAGGTGAAATGCTGAACACCTTCTGTGGGTCTCCTCCCTATGCTGCCCCTGAACTCTTCCGAGATGAGCACTACGTTGGCGTTTATGTGGACATCTGGGCCTTGGGGGTGCTTCTGTACTTCATGGTGACTGGCACGATGCCATTTCGGGCAGAGACTGTGGCCAAACTAAAGAAGCGCATCCTCGAGGGCACCTATAGCATGCCGCCGCACGTGTCGGAGCCCTGCCACCGGCTCATCCGAGGTGTTCTTCAGCCCATACCCACCGAGAGGTACGGGATCAACTACATCATGAACAATGAGTGGATGCAAGGGGTGCCGTATCCCACCCCCTTGGAGCCTTTCCGGCTGGATCCCAAACATTTGTCAGAAACCAGCACCCTCAAAGAAGAAGAAAATGAGGTGAAAAGCACTTTAGAACATTTAGGTATCACAGAGGAGCATATTCGAAATAACCAAGGGAGAGACGCTCGAAGCTCAATTACAGGGGTCTATAGAATCATTTTACATAGAGTGCAAAGGAAAAAGGCTTTGGAAAGTGTCCCAGTAATGATATTACCAGACCCTAAAGAAAGAAACCTAAAGAAAGGGTCCCGAGTCTACAAAGGCATAAGACACACATCTAAATTTTGTTCAATTTTATAAACTATGTTGGCTCCCAATAGTTAACGAAGATCATTGTTGCTGCTTTTAAATTTTTTCATGGACAACTTGAGTGGGGACATTTTTGTAATTTTAAATAAATTTAAATTTGAGATATGCATTTTTCTCCAAAAAGTCTATTAGTCCACATTTTGGCCTGATTTGTGTTCTTGTCTTATTCTCAAACTCCAGCATTCATTCATTTAAGCAAAAAATATTTATTCAGTGCCCACTACATGCCAGGTGCTCTCTAAGGTCCTGAGGACTAGCAAGGAATGACAGGCTGGTGTGTTCTAGCACAGGACAAAAACACCAGCAACTGTCTGTATGCGTGATATTCTAGTATAGGATGTGTATGATATTAATTCAGATATAGTAATGTGATATTAGAAGCTTGCTACTTTGGATTGGATCTTTAAAGAAGCCCATTTTGTGTAGAAAGCGTAAGAGTTGAAGAAGAGGAGTGACTTTTGAAAAATGCCACAAACCTTCCAGAGGTTTCAGACAGAGTTCCCCGAAACCAGTGCCTAAGACAGAGCCTTCCATATACAGCAGTTTATTAGGAAGTGAACTGAGAGCACAGGCATGAGGAACAGGAGAAGCAGTGTATCACTAAATTGGCTAGTAGTACAGGGAGTGCTGTTCAGTCCTGCATGGTCCTCTGAGAAGCCTTATGCAACAAAACTCAGCTGTCTCCCTAGAGCAGGAAAGGGGAAAGCATTTAGCCATCAGCTCCTGTCTGCTGGTCAAGGGTGACCGATGGTGCCGCTTGCACTACATCCAGGTTATGCTGTGTGAGTGCCAAGTGACGCCCCTGTGCTTCCCCTGCCCTTGTGTCAGAGAAGCTTTGGGGCAGGAAGGAAGTAGTACACAGCATTGGGCTGACACAAGGTATGGCCAGTCAGGACCTGTGTGAGGCTGTTTAAAATGACATGGAAATGCTCAGTGCATCAGTGGCTGGAGGAAGCATGGCGGGAGGACCTGAAGTGACATGCGGTCTGACACAGGACACTCCTACCCTGTGCTCCACTCCCTTGCCCTCTGACAAGTGCATCTTTTGAGGGGGTGGGGCCTGAAAGGTCTACGTTCTGTAGGTCAGGGAAAGGCGTTGGGGCCCAGGAAGCTCTAGGGTGCAGAATTATCTGGACAGCTTGTTAAATCCCAGTTTTTATTCAGTACCTCTGGGGCATCGGCAAGAATTAGTAGTGTAATAGTTCCTAGGTAATGCCAGTGCTGCTGGTTGGGGTCCAGGCTTTCAAACCCACGAGCTTCAGTCGTTACTGACGCTGGTCCTGAGCCTATACTTGGATGCCTATTTCATTCCTCCATCACCCAGTCTAAATTTTCTTCAACTTTCGCCAGCCTTTCACCTGGTGTAGATTGGGTAGCGTGATTCAAACTTCCATCACCACAGGGCATGAGCCCTTAGCCGCCTCATCCTTGTGGCTGTAATCACTGCCATTGCCTGTTCACTATTGCCATGTAGCCCCAGAGTGACACACCAATGGAACTCTTGGGTTCCACACATATTCCTCTTTAGCTCCTGTGCTATTAGGGTCAGTAATCCCCACCAGTATAATGCCTTTCTTTGCCTGTTTGTCCACTGGCATGGAGAGCCCAGAGTAACCATGTGGGATTCATAGGGTCCAATTCACTAGAGCCTTTCCTGGGTCCCCTGGTGAAAGTGTCCTTCTGCTCCCTGGAAACCCAAACCTCTATTCAAGCATAGTTTGTAGGAAAGAATGCAAAACCTTTAAATGAGCCACTGATTATGAAGATGAGATGGTCAATCCTACTTCAACCCATTAGTTCCCAGACCTGTGTATTTTAACAGTATGGGGATATATGAGCCATTGTTAAAGCATACGTACTGAACCCTGGAGGAAACCACCCAACCCAAGGTTACTGCCTTATATGTTGTGCCTTAGCCGGACAATCCCATCATTGTATTTACTTGTTGTTGAGATTTATGGGAAGATGCCAGGATCCTGTGGTCATGTGCCCATTGTCCCACCTCTTTTATCAAAGAAGTGATCCCTTGGGGCAAGGTTATGAGAGATACCACGACAAAGAATCAAGCGTTTCCTAGGTGTTAGCATGCAGCACGCATTGCGGGCAGGAAAGGCAAATCCATAAACTGTTTCATGTCAGTTTCAGTGAGGATGAATCATTGCTGTGCTCATGTGAATTTATGACTCTATGGACCTGGTAATGCCCAGATCATAAGTTAACAGTTCTGATTTTTTAGTCCCTGGATATCCCATAAGCAGATGCTCAGTCTTTATTTGGTCAGTAGCATACCATGCACCCGAGTAGTTCCTATTGTAGAAGGCATCGTCTTCCTCTAGGATCTCACAGAGCTGTGTTGGAACCTTCTCCGGGGCTCACCAAGGACTCCATAGAATATTAACTGCTGTGCACATAGCCTGAGTGGCACCTCAATTTGTTCTAAGACTCACAACTTCTGTGATCTTTCTTTTGTGAAATCCACTTGAAAGTACCAGCCCTAATAAAAGACTTGGAATAGTACACCAAGTGCAATATGTGTGCTTCCAAAACCCAGAGAAACACTGCTATATTAATGCTAAGAAGTGGGGATAAAAAAAGTGTTCTTCTTTACTGTAGAAGGAGTATCTAGATTAAACATTTAGCTGGTTGATTCTCTAAATACTTCCCTAATCTGACACACCCCCCCGTTGTTCACGGAGTTTATCACCCACACTTGAGAACATGCAAGTGTGAGTAGGGCATCTGAAGTACTGGCCAGTTCCTGGTAGCTAAAGTCATCTCAAATGACATCACCATATAATCAACCAGCGTGATGCTGTGCAGAACGTGAAGATGATTGAGGTCCTTCGACTATACTGTGACCCAGAACGGAAAGTTTAACATCTTTTGGGGAAATAGAGTGAATGATCGTCGCTGTCCCAGAGGAATGCGAGCTGCTTTTGGTCCTCCTCTCTGATGGAAATGGAGAAGAATGCATTTGCCATATCAATAGCTGCATATCAAACATCAATAAAGATAGCATATTCAGCTTGGCATCCACAGTTTAGACTAACAGTGGGGCACCATCATCCTCTGTCCACCTGTTTGGTTTCAGGCATCTTGTGTAACATAGAGCTTTTATTCTTACATCCCTTACAATTTCAGATGGTGATACTGATGGCTGCATTCTTTCATGTGATTACTCGTGATTTATTACCATGGCCAGGGAGGCACTTCTATTTGGCTCTTCTTACAATGATTCTTCTCCACAGAACACGGGTCTAAGTATATTGATATAAATATATACTCAGAGATTGGGAAAATAATCCTAAAGTAAGACCCAGTATGAGATAGACTTTGACCAGAACTTCGTTTTCTGCCTGGTTCACAAAAGCTTCCATCTACACATACAGCCATGATGGTGCCCAAGAGTCCTTTAAAATTGTAAGTGATTTATACAGTACACACTTGTGGAACACCAGCTTTTTATCGACTAATCCTGTCCTCATTGTGCACTAAATCTGTAGACTTAAATCTAATAGTGACATGTGAGGCCATGACTTCCTCATTGTGGCAGACCACCTCTGCCCTCTGCTCACCCCCTTTTCTTCTGTTCCTTTCTTGGTTACATCAGTTGTCTCTCAGAATATCATACTTGGCCATTGTCACAAAGCCTGGCAGATCAAGGCACTCTGATTACTAGTCCAATCTTACTATCCACTATATTGTGTTCACCTTTCCTGTGCTATTCTAGAATCCCATCATTTCCTTTATAACAGCATGCTCAGTCTAAGGTCAGCATCTCTTACTGTCAACCCCTGTCCACAGTGGCCAGCTGCCATCGGGCTTTTCATGGGTGCTTGTGCATCCCTCACTAGTGCATTCTGGGATACTTTAGTAAAAGAAATGTCCTCCTAGGGAACACATTTAAGTGGTTGTTCAGTTTCACATAATGAATTCATTCCAGTATTAGTTTCACCTAGAATCACTCAACCTTTTCCTCACTGCTATGCCAAGGCAGTTCCACTATCTCCACTGAGTTTACTGTTGGCCATAACCATGCCCAAGCCTAAACAGATACCCCAATATACTAGGGCCCATTTCAGATGTCCGCCACTCCAAGTTATAGGTTCCCAAGACAATAAGCTGTCCTTTATTCTGCCTTACATTCTTCCCTCAACTTCCACCTCTAACCCACCACCATCTGAAGATCCACCGATAGTATTAGCCAGGTTCTGCCATTCCTTCAGTATCTATGCCATTTCCACACACACAGGGGATGTATTTTCCCACTTGGCCTGTGCTGAGACCTCACTTTGGTTCTTGCTCTAAAGAACAAAGAAAGCAATAGACAAGGTTCTGGAGGAGATCAAGCATCATCTTGTAGGCATCTGCCTCACTAGAAGCCTTGGCAAGGTATCCAGGCATGTAGGAATGAGCTGCCCCTGCCAGCCTCACATCAGGGGAATCCTGTTTTGTAACATTTCCGGGTTCATCCACCCATCTCAGTCTCCTTTTGCTATCTGGCCTTATTCTAGTTTCCTTCTGTGGTAGGAGATAAAGCTCTTCGTAAACTTTGTCCTAAAGCCACTCTGGCTTGAACTGTTAACTAACTTGAACCTGTCATTTTGTTTTCCAGGCTTCTTAAGCAGTTAATAAAGGCTGGGCAATTCCAACCCATACCGCTGCCCCCACATTGCTCAAATCAACAGGTACCACAGGTCTCAATGCTTCACAGGCCAGTGTATCTGGTGAGTCTCAGAAGTCACTGCACTGCTCCCGCATGCCATGGGTTACCACCAGCATGCCTACTAACTGCTCTGGTGTTCTGAGAATGTTACGACAATTACCACAACACATATTTACCTTATACTCCTGTGAGACAAGCCAGACACAGGTCTCCATGGGTTAACATCAAGGTGTTTTCATGACTGTGTTGCTTGTATTAGGATACAAGAATCTGCAGAAGTGACCATAGAGAACACTGGCCCAGGAAATAAAGCATTACTGTGTATACAATCCAGACAGGATATGATAGATGAGCTCATTAATACTAGAAAATAAACAATTATTTACTAATTACTACACTTTTAAGAGTAGATACAAGCCTCACATGTCATCTAATCCAATACAGCTGCCAACCCAAGAATTCTCTTTATAAAACCCCTGGCTTGGGGGTCATTAGTAACATGGGACTTTTAGACTGGGGGCTTTCACTGGTAGGCTGTGCTCTATTGGCTCTAAAACTTGCTTTTTCTTGAATTGCCAACCCTTAGTTTTGTGTGTGTGTGTGTGTGTGTGTGTGTATTTTTAAAGCACAGTAACTCAGGGCCTAAGTTTTTTTTTGGGGGGCGGGGGATTTTCTCCAGTACTGGGAACCGAACTCACGACCTTGCGCTTGCCAGGCAGGTGCTTTGCCGCTGAGCTAAATCCCCAGAAGGGCCTAAGTTTTTATAGTAAAGGTTTACACATGTTTACCACCCAATCTGGAAATTAATTTCTTTCTTTGAGCTGAAAGCATGAATTATAAATATAAATTCTTCCATAGTAGACACCTCCTTGAAAAGAAGACTAAAAATCTGGGACATCTTTTTAATCCTGATATATGCTGAGTGCCCTGTTTATTTTAGGTTTTCAGAAAGATTATCTGTGGAGAACGAGTGAGTGAACTGAAACAAACATCCATATTTAAAATCGATATACACTGATCTCTGGCCTAAATTATTAGTTCAGAAGGAAAAAGAATACTCAAACGTCCAAAGTATTTCTCTAAAACTTTATTTCAAAGTTATTCACCTCACTGATTATAAGGTGTATAGTTAATATTCCGTGCCAGTATTACCAGGCTTGCCCATTGCCGGCAATGGACTTTGAGAAAACCATTTCTTGGCACCCAAATGTTAAATTACTTTTTTTCAAAACATACTGAACTCCCAACACTTGCAGAAGTATTACATGCACCATTTTCCCACCATTCTTCTTACATTAATCTACATAAGTGGATGTTAAAATGAAGTCATTTTAACAAATTATGACTACAAGTCAAAAACTACAGTTAATATTTGACAAGAGTATCTTACAAACACTACATTACATACAACCTTGCAATCTGAAACATTACATTTCATATTTGTGAATGGTTATTTTAGACAACTGAAACTTCACAGAATTTAACAGCAAATAATGTTTTAAAAATTTTAGTTCTGTACATTAGTTCCAACTATCTGTATTTTACAATCTATAAGGCTCATGTCATAGTTCAGCACCAAAAACATCTATAAAACTTTCCAACCAATCCTTTTTATCCCACATGACACAGGTTTTTTTTTTGTTGTTGTTTTTTTTCTTAGGTTGGAAGTCAAGAAAAGCTTTGTAAATCCTACTTCCAGACTTCGAAGTGGGACTCTCTTTTTGGCTATTCAGACTATATAAAAACTTGGGTCATACTTTCTCAGTTTCATTGAACAGATAGACACACATACACAAAAAATCCAAAAACAAACAAAACACATGCACAATGAAAAGAACTCTTACACCATGAATTGAAGTTGTCAGTCTAAAAATTAAATTTGTAACACTGAAGCAAAAGTAACCTAATAATGCCCTGCCCCATCCTCTTTTTAAATTTTTCAAAGGCAGCCAAAAAACGTTTCTTGTGTCTTTTAAAATAAGGTGCAAAGAAAGACTGTAACAACAAGCTTCCTCATATATACCCCAAATAACAAGGTCGTGCGCATGATAATCCACTATGCACTGATCCAGAGCAATCAATTCCTACAGCTATATCCATGGCTCGGAAACGAACCACGTTTTCTATGCAGAAGCTGCTCGATGCTAGCATCTCTCTATTTAGAGGTCATTACAGTAACTTGTCACAGCCGGCCTGGACGTTAAGCAGTATCCTGGAGCCCAGAGCCAGTGTTACTGTCTTTAACTTTTTTCTCCTTTTTTAGGATATATAATCTTAGAAAAAAGCATATGTTTGTCTTACCATTTTCAAACAAAGTTTGTTCATATCACATTTTAAGACCCCATTTCCTAAGCTAGAAAAATTTTTCAAAAACCACATGTACTTTCATGAATCTTGTTTGTTCAAAGTATAAAATTCTTACATCTTTAAAAAAAATTTAAATTGGAGACTAGTACCTCTGCTTTCTTCTGACAGAAGCACATGATTTGCATCATGTTTAAAAACTAGACTTCATGCATATAAATGGCCAGAGAGGTATAAAATTTTACAGAGCCCTTAACATCATTCCAGTACATTTAGCATTGGCTAGACCACAAAAGGAAGCATATTAGCAACTGCGCAGAGATTTTTCCAAGAACACAAATAATTTCATAGGTTCTGTCAGTCACAGAAAATTTAAGCAACATGTAATCTTTTAAAATCGTCCCCTGAAGTCCCATTCTTCCACCCATTCCAATCCCCCCTACCCCACCCCACCCCACCATGAAGTTTTGCACCTCACAGAGTATTTTAATGTTCCCCATTACTGATGACAGCTGCTTCGGGTTCTGTTGCTGTTGCAGGAAGTCTTGGCACTTTCTTAGCAGGGCTTGGGATATGCTAAAATGAAAAGAAAATAGTTGTTAGCTCTTATGACATCCCAGCCTCCCATGCCAGGAGTCACGGCACTGGTAATGGTCACTATAGAGACGCTAATAATGGATAACTGTGGAGAGGCCTGTCTCAATACATATTCTATACAGCTTTCCATGGAGGGCACTAAATATCTGTTCTTCCCCGTGTGATATACAGTCATCTATACACCAATAGAGAGAAGAAAACATTATTTTTCTTGTTATGTCTTACATTTGCAACTTAAACACTGGTAGCTTGACTTGCTACTTAATTAGCATAAAAGAAGCAAGACTATGCACTTATCAAAGCTGTGATAAGCAGAAAAACAAGTAACTTCAAGCTTACAAAGTTCTTGGTTTGAAACCTGGCTTCATCATTTACTGGGATCTTGGGGAGGTAAATTTAACTTCTTGGAGCTTCATCTCCAAGATGAGGGCAGTATCATTAATCAACCTTAAGGAAGTTGTTGTAAAAATTAAATACAATGTATGTAAGTAAAGTGCCTACCACACAATGGAATTTGAATCATAGCTATTATGGTTACCTGACAATGTTCTGAGTGATGAGATATGGCTCTGTATCCCTACTGCATCTCTAAGACACATATCACAAACGAGCCCTCTCTCTAGTCAGTTTTCCTTTAAATTCTAGTATTTTTTTTTTTCCCCTCCCGCCCCGCCCCGCCTAAATTCTAGTATTGTTAATAAAATCTAGCTTTTAGTATGGTACTTTATACAAGAGGAAATAGCAGAGCTGGAATCTAATACCAGAGCCTATGCCCTGAAATACTGTTTTACTGACATTCTTTTAAGTTGCACAGTCTCAGCCATGGATCCTACAGCCTGAGATCCGAGAATGGAAACTTCTAAGCTTGTCAAAGAACAGGACTATCAAAATGAGCTTTATTTACCTCCGCTGCTGTGTTTGAATGCATAAGTCCTACTCCGTCGTCCAAAGTGTCATCGTTTGGAGAGGGACGTCGAGCATAAGTTCTTCTGTGCTTTTCATCCACTCTAACTAGATACCATGTTCCTTCAAAAAGTGAATCTACAGAACACTGGGGAATATAGTTGGCTAAAGGGAAGGCAGAAGATATTAACTATTAGTTATGATGTACAACTCATCTGGTAATAAAACTAAAGATATAGAATTTTCATATTTCTGTGCAATTTTCATTGACAACAGAATAGTACTAAATAAATAGTCTTAAATTTCATGTTTACTATTATGATAGCTTTCCAATAGGTTTTTATTCAAGTGCAATTTAATATATTACCCAAGTGATGAGTGTCCTCTCTGAGCTTCATGCTCTCAGCAAAGACATCAGGTGCCACACTAGTTCTTGAGTCAAGCCTTGATTTAAGATCACATAAACTTGCTGTTATTTTATCAAGAGCAGACCCTGAAATGCAAATGATTTCAACTTTAAAGACTAAAAACAGAATGTGCCAAAGAAGCCTGAGTAAAATCTTGCCAAATAAAAATAACCTCATTTCTTTTAGAACTACTGGCTATTGTTTAGCTAAAAAATAAAATGTGTATATTCAACACAGCTTCTGATGCCCTGACTAGATATTTATCCAGAGATAAGGTAGGAAATAAATGAAAATAAGTAACTTTTCTGGTCAATCCATGGTATACTTTCAAATAATGCCAAGCTTTTATCAGTTTTTGGTCCTCCTGCTCAGGGAAGCCACAAGTTTCCTTAAACCTATAAAAATTAGTGTACCCTTTACCAAGGTAAGGCAGACTAACCATCTATTAAGACAGATTCAGTGCTCATTGAAGAAGCCTGATAAAGCAACCTCCACACAGTAGGTTCTCAAGACACTCTTAGCGAAAGACTCGGTACTGACCTGGGGTGGCATCCTGTGTGACTCTAAGAGAATACAGGGTGGCAGCCAAACCAGAACCGTAAGAAAACACTCCAATCTTCTTTCCTGCCAGTTGCTGAGGTGAGTACCTGAGTAGGGTGAAAAAATGGTTAAGAAGTTTAACTGAGCCATACCTACAATGTGTGAGAAGCCATGTAAGAAGGAATAAAAAATCACACTGTAGGCCAATGTGGGAACTATTTTGAAGTTCTTAAGGATCCAGCTTAATGTTTTAGTATTACAGTAGGAAATCTAACCTAAAGTTTTAGTTTTATAGTGAGCAGACTAAAAGCAAAGTTTTATTTTTTGGGGAATGGTGGGGCTAAAAGTTTTACCACAAGATAAGTTGTTACTCTGTCAACCAGGGATTTGTGTTCAACTGTACATCAAAAACAGTAAAAGTATGAAAACAGAGGCCAGGAATGTATGAAATGAAACACTTCTAAAAGAACCATAGCCTTAACCTATGTCCCTCAAGTTAATGGACAATAGTACAATAGTATAATAGAAGATAAAATACCATTTTGTGAGCTATCAACATGCCTGACAGTGGATTTGATCTTAGAAACCTAAGACCATCAGGAAATGCAAGTTAAAAGGTGAAATTTATACTCACTGTGCTAGAACGGAAGCCAGGGAACCATATACTGATGATGTATACATATTTCCATTTTGATTTGATACAAGCAAAGAAGCCTTTGTTTTCTGATTGAAGAGTTCAGAACTGGCCTTCATAAATGCCTTTTCCACATCTCTATCAAAGTAAGTATCTTCTAATTTAACGTCCCTGAAAGATTTATAAAAGGTATAGGTATAATTTTCCAGTGTTCAAACATATTTTTATTATATTAAATGCCAGTAGTCCAAATTAATATTCAAATCTTTAAGTGTGTATGATTCTGTCTTCCCATTTTTAGAAAGTCAAGTTGCGACATGCTAATTGCTATAAAAGATATAAAGTTGTATATATATATCGTTCTTTTTCTCAAGGCTTTTAAATAATTAAGTAAAAACACTTGATACTAGTGATCTCGTAGGAGCTAAACCTTAAAAACTGAGTAGAATTTTACCAGATGGAGAAGGGACACAGGTGGGGAGAAATACAAAGAGTTTAATACACAGAACATGCTAGGGAACCTAAAAATTGAGAAAAAGATAGAGCACGCTGTTCTTTAGTAGTGGCAGTGTACACAAAAGATATGGGCACAGGGACTTGAGAGGCGCAGGCAGAGAGCTCAGTGACATTTACAGTAAACACAGACACTTCAGCAGTTTCATTTTAGTGACACTGAAAGCAGCTGGAAGGAAAGACATGGACAATCTTAGGTAGAAATGACTAAAGAATTTGTGTGAGTAAGCTACTGCCTTTCTGGGACACAGGTTCTACCATGCTGAGATACAGAGATTAGACTAGAGGACATCTAACATCCTTTCAACTAAAATTTTTACAACTGTACAAATAAAAAAAAAATATTCTTAGGGCCAAGCATGGTGGTGCATGCCTGTGTTTCCAGCATTCACAAGTTCAGCCAGGAGGATCAATGCAAGTTCAAGGCCAGCCCGGGTTACAGAGTGAGTTTTGATTTTTTTTTTTTTTTTGGTTTTTCTCCGGTACCGGGAACCGAACTCACGACCTTGTGCTTGCCAGGCAGGCGCTTTGCCGCTGAGCTAAATCCCCAGCCCCGAGTTTTGATTTTTTTAAAAAACAAAAAAATAACAAAACCAGAAACACAAAATGTTCTTAATATAGAAGCAAAAAACAAAATAGTTCCTCTTACCCAAAGGATTCTAGTCCACTATAGATAGTATTTTTATCTCTGTTCTGGTCATTAAGGAAATCATTCAGCATCATCCGAGCCAGAGATTTCTGAACCAGTTTACAATATGGTGAGTGAAAGATCATGAAGCCAAAATCATTCAAGGTGAAATCTTTATCATTTCCCTCTGGAAGAGAAGTCCAAAGAACCTGTGACATTCTTATAATCCAAGAAATTTTGTAGCCTGACTTTAGAACAAGGCTAGGATGTTTTTATATCCTTAGATAATAACCAAAATGGCCTGTATAATGAAATCTCTCTGTAGTGTAAAATGTGCATTTAAAAAAGACATTGAGAGATGGAATAATACATAGTACTACATCACTGATTTCCAAATTTAAGAGTCTTAACTTATGAGAAGGCTACATAATCAGTTTAACAGGTTAGGACCAGCTTTAAAAAATAAAATAAAGTAAAATAGAAACAGCAAACCAGACACACATACAATTTAAAAGTGTACTTCTTACTGTAGGTCCTGGTGAAAAAGAGTATCACCGTCCTGTTAAATACAGACTCAGACATGCAATTATGTAGCTAGAAATGAGATTTAATCCTTTTTCACAACCTCTAAAATACAGTTATACCAAGAAAAAGCATATTTTCCACAATACTATACATTATAATAGCAATAATTCAAATACCACCCTTTTCAGTGCCTCAAGAACTTTTCCAAGGTTAAAGACTGAGATTAACAATGACACAAATACAAATTCAGAGCTATCACTTCAATAATTTGATACCCTTACAGTGTTCTCTGAATCAGTTTTAAACTAAAACTTTGTTAAAATACCTTTCAAAAGATGAACAAAATTCAAGTCACTTTTTTCTTTTAACCAAGGGTTAATTAATAAGTATTTTTGCAGACATATGTTGCATTTTCGAAAGTTACCACTTTACCTAAATTACATATTCCCAAAAACTACAAGAAAATGCTCTTTGGCAGACGAGGGAGAAATAGTAAAGTGGTACTACCGAAGGCTCCTCACAAAGTAGTTTCTCACTAAAGTCACTCAGCACCTTATACCACTGTCAGCAGATACCAAAGCCTAGGAAAACGTGCAAAAGAGTAAGCCTCACCTTTCTGCCACTGGGCACGGATCTTTTTACGGTAGACGGAATAGCAGCGGTCTAATGCACTGAGGTAGCACTGTATAGAGAGTTTTCCATCTACTATAGGATATTCAGAGAGCATATCAGGCTTGTAAAAGTCATAGGCATGCTGCATATGTGTCCCACGAAGCCCTGTTAGCACCAAAAAGAAAGAGGTCTATGTATGTCTGGTTCTTGATGTTCACATATTAGAAGCACACTGCATTATCTAAGGATCTTCCTCAACAAATCAGTTCTCACCATAGAAAACACAAAGGACTCAGCGTTACAGGAATTAAAAGGAAACACAAAAAAGTAATCATGGACAGTTCTAGGATTTCCTTCATGCAAGTTTCGTAAAAGTACCTGGAAATAACAGTTGCTATCCTGAAGACAGATGAAATTTGCCAGTGACTATGGGCAAGTTACTCCTGTAAGTCATTATTTAACCTCACTTTAACCCATTTTATCTCTCTCTAAAGTGAGGATGACACCACCTACCTCATAAAAGTGCTATGAAGATTAAACAAGTTAGCAAGCATTACTTACATTTAATAAGCATTCAGCATGTGGTAGCCTCTTCCTACTTTCAAATTTTTCAGAAGACCATGTCAATTGAATAAATAGAAAGTACATAAATGTTTTCCCACTCACCTCGGTCAAAAATTAAAGGAGCATTTGGCCCAATTAGCAGAGCCACAGCTCCAGCTCCACCTGTAGGTCTGGCATTTCCTGTGGCATATATAGCAATATCTCCTGCAACTACCAGGGCATACCGTCCTGAAAAACATTTTTTTTGTTATTTCACAAGGTAGTTTAGCACCATATATATCAGACATTCAAACTCAAGTCTTATATTTTCCCCAGAGTAAGCTTTCCCCATCTTTAATAAAGAAGAAAAATGTTCTAACTTAATTTTGAATAAATCATTTGTCCTACAGAGTAAGATAACCACAATTCACAATTTAGATAAACTGAAAGGCACAGCTATCTCTCTGAATATATTTAAGCAACTATACCTAGTAAAAGTGTGCATATGGCATTAATTAAAAGGTCACTGGGTTTATTCATCTAAGAAGTATTTTTATAGTTTTTGGTTTTTTAGAGTAGAGGCATGTAACATACCATCCCAAGAGCTAGATTCAATCCAGTTAACAGCATTGAAGACAGCAGCTGTGCCTCCATAGCATGCGTTAGTTGTATCTATTCCTTCTATATCTGTATTCCCAGATTCCTCAAATAGCTGCATCAAATTACTCTTCACTGACTTTGATTTGTCGATGATTGTCTCTGTTCCAACCTCTAGCCGTCCAATGCAATCATAAGAAAGGCTATTTCTTTCCATCAGATTCTGAACCACAGTCATGCAAAGAGAGTTGATATCCTCTCGATCTGTGCAGAAGCCCATCTTTGCCTGGCCCAAGCCAACGGTATACTTTCCAGCATCAACACCATCATATTTTTCCAACTCTGCTTGATCAACATATTGAGAAGGAAAATAGATCTCCAGGGCAACAATTCCCACATCTTTTGGCCAACAAGCTTCTGCATTCACGGGAAGTGACCCAGGCATGGTGAAAGAGCTTCAGAAGGAAAGAAACATATTATTTTAGGTTATAAATTGCTAACTTTCAAGATCAAGACTGAGAAACAGATGTTACAAGTTCAACAATAACATAAAGGATTACTTCAGTTTCTCAAAGCTTAAAACACTTTTTTTAGGCAGTCAAATATGAACAGGTAAAGGAGTCATAATTATTGTGTGTAGAATACTATCCTATAAACTTACAGCCTTTTAGGAAGTCTTCTACCTCATTCAAAACTGGACTTCTTTATATTTGAAACATGATTGTTACAGGTCAGTAACACTCGAGTAAGATTCTCATATACTGTGAAGAACTATGACATAAAATGTAATGCCAATTTAAAAACATGGCAAACAAATCATAATTCAATTGTCTAACCTATTTCTGACCACCTGAAACAGTTTAAATAGATCAGTCATCATAGATTATTGATTATACATAGCTATTCACTTTATGGAACTTTAAAAATTATTAGATCAAGTACTATTGCTTTCTTAATTGTTAACAATCTCAGCAACACAGAAGTCTACCAACCCAATCTGTATGAGGCCCCTGCTATTTTATCTCCACCAAAGAATCTAAATTAGCACTGTGCAAAGACACATTCCAGTCCATCACAGGGTTAAATGCCAATATTCTATTTCTACAGCTAGTGCATAGGTGGTCAATGAGCACAAAACTGCTACATCACTTACCTTCTCATTAGAGGGGTTGAGTTGGGAAGAAAACCTGCTAATTTGAAAACTGATAGTGCAAATTACCTGTGGGGCAGCTAACTCAGCTTCTTAGAACCATGCCCTCTTTTTAAAAAGGCACTAAAGGGCCGGGGATATAGCACAGCAGCACAAGCGCCTGTCTGGCCAGTGCAAGGTCCTGAGTTTGAGTCCAGATACAAAAAAAAAGGCACTAAAAAGATGGACTGTTGCCGTACTGTGAAGATTTTCAAGTAGATTTGATTAGCAGATTTACCCATCCAAAGTAACAAAAACTGCTAGCCCTCAAGACCACTGCTATACGCCCATATGCAAGTCACTCAACTAATCAAAGCCTTAAATGTCTTTGGTAAAAGGTTGTACTGGTCAAGAAATGAAAAATTACTTTAGAGGGAGATTCAATCCCAACAGAGGCAATTTAATCCAGAGAAACGGTTACAAATTCATTAGCTGAGATAGAGGAACAAAAGGGGAAAGGCGGCTCTTCAGATTCCGTGAGCTCACACTTGTGCTGAAGCTGCTGGAGCTGCCAGGATTAGCACCTCTGCTGGTAAGTAGGAACCAAGAGCCATACTCCCACCGCTGCTGCTGCCACTGACAGGAACAAGGTAGCTGCCTTCTTTCTACCTCCTAATCTCATCTGAGTTCTTTCATTGGTAGTCTACCCAAAACCCAGCTGGAATAGGTGTCAGGGAAATGTAATCAGGCTTTGAAGAGTGGTATAGCCCATCACTTTTAGAGAAAGCCCCATTCACATACCTAAAATTCCATAGCCCCATTTTCTTTTTAAGTAGGACATAATTGGATGATGGTATTTAGGTAGTAGAATTTTAGCTCTTCACTGATGGAAAGATCTTGGTTTATGAATTACCTAGGGTAAACTGATTCACTAACTTTCTTCAGTGTTTGAAGACTAAAACTGAAAAGTCAGTTCCTATGTTATTTGTCCTTCTGCTCCTTCCCTTGGTAAACAGGGTTCAACCAAACTAGCACTCAGAATTGCCATGAGGAAGTAAAGACAACAAACTCAGACAAGCTGCCTTTGCTTCTCTCATTTCACCAACACCTACATATTTTCTCCAGTTAAGCCTTGCCATCTACTTTCGCCCTGTACAGGGTTTTATGCAAGACTCTTAACTATGCTTTATGCAATCTACAGTAAAAAGTCAACAATTGGGATAAGTGCTGAATATCATCCAATTTTTAAATACTTAAATTACCTAAATAACCCTCTGTCTTGGTTACTTTTCTCTCATTGCTGAGACAAAATATCTGAAGCCCAAAATTAAGGAAAGAAAGGTTTATTTAGCTCACAGTTTGTGGAGGTTTCAGTCTGTACTTGGCTGGCTCCAAGGCAGAGTGGCACATGGCAGAAGGCAACCACTCAAGGTGGCAGAAGACAGCAAAAGCCAGAGCAAAAGGGAGGAAGGGCAGCAGGCAGCCTCTTTCTCTCCCTTACATATGCAAACTATCCGCCCCATAATCTCAGCATTGGATTCTGGACCAATCATAAACTCTAAAAGCCTACCCCATGACTGCATGAGGCTTTGGGGGGGACATCCAGACACAAACCATAACACCCTCCATTTGCCAATTAATCTATCCATTACTCTAAAACACTGTGTGCTTTCAACAACTCATCTCTTGGTTCCATTATTCAAACTCTTTACAGAGCTATGTCAGGCAGCTCACATCTTACCCATGAAATCTTTCAAATCCAGTTAACCCGAGTGTTTTCACTCTCTCCCAAATTCATAATACCACTCCCCAGGCAATTGGTAATTATCTCTGGCATTTCACGCCTATGCTTCTGTACTACCATATTTCATTAATTAACAGTCACATTTTGACAGTCAACAGACTGAAAGTCCCAGAAACAATACTCAATTACTTTTTTCACCTCTGGGAAACAAATGGCCTGGGAAAGGTTGTGAATCCTTAAGCAGAAGACAAAAGGAGTCAAAGGAGAGTATTAAAGCCTTTGTGTTTGTTTATGAAACTTCAAAGAAATGTGGTATCCCAAATACTTTTAGTGCCCCAGAAGATGTTACACAAAAAACTACAGATATTGATAACTCTGGATCAAAGTATAAATCAGAAATGGTAGCCTCACCAATTCCTCAATATGTTACCATTTGTATTTTCCTTTTCATTAAATGTGCAAAAGTGAAACATTACAAACCTATGGTCTAAACCTAAAAGAGCTCTTTTGATAAGTACAAATAAAATTCTACATATTAAAAAAGCATTGCATCTTTATCTTTATTTAAGATATAGAACATCTTAAATTAATTAATAGCTTCTACTATTTTTCTTACAAATATCTCTCTCTGTCACAATACGGATATGGACTCCATAGACTGACTGTGTCTTCCCAAAATTCACATGTTGTAGTCCTAACCCTCCAATGTGATGGCTTTTGGAGGTAAGACCTTCAGGAGGTGATAAGGTTTAGATAAGGTCATGAAGATGGGGCCCTCGTTAGAGAATTAGTCCTTCTACATCAGGAGCTTGCTCAAGCCCTCGTGTGCCTGCTCCTGCTCTTTCTCTGTGCCATGTGAGGACAAGAAGAAGGCAGCCATGTGTCACCCAGAAAAGGAGCCCTCACCAGGAACTGTCCACGCACTCTGACTTCCAGCCTCCTAGAACTGCCAGCAAGTAAGTGTGCATTGTTCAAACCACCCAGTCCATGGTACCATTATGGTACCCAAGCAGATTAACAGAGTCTGGTCATCTCAAGTAAAATTTTATAATCTCCTCATGTTTATAGATTTTTGTATACCCTGTTTTCCACATCTGCCATAGCGGGACCAGCTCTGATCAGTTCTTTGCATTACACTTAATGAAATAAGACATCTCTGTTACTTACAAATTTCTAGAAGTATGAAATTTGTTTCATTTCAAAACAAGAAAGGCAGATGAGCTAAAATACTTCACAGACATCAAATTGAAAGTGAATCATTGCTGTGATTTTGATGTGGAAAATGTTTTTTCATGTTTCCTAACTTGGACAATGTTACTCATTCTTTTTAGCCAATGTGTTTCTGTTTTCATTACATACTTGGTAAACAGCTATCCAATTTAAAAGGTGTAGTTTTTGGTTGAAATTGAGGGAGAGTATGATTAAGAGGAAAAGTAATACAGGGAAGTGATTACATCCATGCTGTTTACAGGAACATAAAACTGATAATACTTTTGGTCTACAATGTTGCTTTACAATATCCTATTAAGCATTTGTTCCATGTTGTCCTCTCAAAGACCCTTTGGAGTAGGCCATGTACAAACCGGTGTGCAGGATCCCTAGCTAAACGTTTTGAGATGGTAACATTGTATATCAGCTCTCTGCCCTATCAGAGAATGCAATATTACGGTCAACTCCTTATTCTCAAAAAATAAAGCAAATATGTGCAATAATTTTTCCTAAAGAGAACACAATTTTGAAAACCTGACACTTTAACTGCTCATTAAAAATTTTTGTTTTGGCCAATAAGATCTTTTTATTTTTCGGAGAGTTATATTTGCAATGAAAAATCTAAGCAGTATAATATATTTATAATAAAATACATAAATTTTAGCTTTCAATTCAAACTTTTAAAAGGATAGAAAAGGCACATGTTTCCCATAGAATTCTTTGTAAACCTTAATCTTCCAACAAGAAAGTAAGAACAGCAAAGACAGAAGTCTTTTTTCCTTAAAGTGACGGCTCACCCCCTGTGGTGGACAAAAGGAGGTCCACAATCTATTTTTAGAGTTAGCAAAACAGGATAAGAACACTTGTCAGTACTGGACTTTACACTGTACGGGCTTCCTGCTAAGGGCAGGAAAAGAACCAGTAAACCCCTGAGAATAAATCTGTAAGTGAAACAACCTGGGGGCTCAGGACACTGGTACAAGGGTGATCCCAACCCATTTCCTCAATGCTAAGTAAAGGAGGGACTTCAAGCATCTGCCCCAGGCTACTATGCTAGCCTCCTAGCAGAGCTCTCTGCCTCCACTCTGTTCCTTGTCCTAGGCTACGTTGTCTTTTGAAATTGCACGCCTCATGATCACAATGCCATTTTTCTCTTCTATTGCTTAGACTCAGCCACTTTGCACAAGGAAAGGAGCTTCCTAGCACAGGAACTGTGCCTTGCTCATGTCTGTGTCCCTGGTACCCAGGTAACTGTCCAGCATATGATAGACGCTGAATGTTTAATAAATGAGATCCTACTAGCTTTCCAATCTGGTAACAACCACAGGAAATGGTTATAACGCTGAAATACAAGAAAAAGCAGCATCGTAAGAGAGGTACTCCATGGCAATATGAAAAATAGCTGCAAATAACTGCAGTGATTGCAGTGATAATCACTGTCTACTTTTAGCCTCCCGAGTGCTGGGCTCACACGTGTGGGCCATCATGTCTGGTACTGTGATTGTTTCTGATTAATTTATATGGTTACACCTTATTATCTATACTTTTTCTCTTATGATTGAACACTAACTCTTAAAACTGGTTTCTAGATTTTAAACATTAGTCCAATAAATACAAAATCAGTCTCCTGAGTATTACAGCATTGATTTTTAAAAGTATAAATAATCCTAAAAAGGGGTTTTAAGAATTTGTGGCACAAAAAAATGGTTATTTGCTCTAAGGTAAAAGTTAAATGCCCATTTTCCATTAAAGAAGAACACTGTGTAAGCAGCATGGATGACATGATGCCATACCTGTGGGAAGGACAGGGAAATGCAGTCTCCAGGTTCGTCACTGTTTCCTCCTTCTGGCACTAGGAATTTCAAATAAGAACTTCTTTTAAAGTCATAAATCACTACACCAAACTCAAGCAATATGACTTAAATTCAAAGTTAAAATAAGTCTTTCCTTATCCAATTACATTATATAGAAAAGAACGTGACACGTGCTTTGGGGAAAGAATGGCTGTTCAGGCTTATACAACTCTTTCCCCTTATTAGCCCTTACAGTGGTAGGTTCAATCCTGCTAATAAACTTTGTCATATCATCAATTGAGGCTTTAAATCAACTGTGGTACTAAGAGTTGCAGTCTTCTTTACTAAATTTGTGTTATCAAAAATTAGAAGAATCGGGGCTGGGGATTTAGCTCAGCGGCAAAGCACCTGCCTGGCAAGCGCAAGGTCGTGAGTTCGATTCCTGGAACCAGAAGAAAAACAAAAACAAAACAAAAATTAGAAGAATGGAATAAAGTAAGTTGCACTAGGCTAGTAAATTTCTGCAGTTAAGAAATCTGTATGTTCAAGAGTTTATTCTGTACTTGAGAACTTGTGACTTCAGCACAAGCTCCCAATTTGTGCCTCTTTGAACCTCAAACATCCTCACCTATAAAATGAAGCTAATATACAATCCCCTGCTCATTGTGAGGGACTGTTGAGAAGATGAAATATGTGAAAAGCTTAGTTTGTGAAAAACAACCAATGCTCTATTATTACCCTAGTTTTCAGTAGTATTTTTCAAAGAAAATACAGGTTTCTAACAAGGCCCAATCATTTTCATTTATTCAAACTCATACTATTTTAATACTGCCACTTTCACATTCACTTTCATGTCTTTTGAGAAAATGATTTTCTCCCTTGTGCTACTTGGTAAAACTTTAAATTATCTTAGATAATTTAAGAGCTCTTCACAGCTTTAGCTCCTTCACTCCATAAAGTTTACTACCTACCACTACACACAGAAGAAATATATCTAGAGTTTTTATAGCTAAAGACAGATCACTACATTCCCCAAAAAGTCTCTTTGATTACAGTATTATATATATATATATATATATCACTTTTAGTAAATGACTA
>NW_004955446.1:18973940-18981990 GCF_000276665.1 Chinchilla lanigera | reverse complement strand
TATATATATATATATATATATATCACTTTTAGTAAATGACTACTTCTAATTCTTTGTCTCAAATTATGCTCTTTTCTGCTGTAAATTAAGGGGACCATAGGGACCAGTGCTCAATAATGAGCAAGAAACATGATTCCCTCTCCATACTGAGACAACTTTTTGAAGCCATGTATATACATTCATTTGACACAATTTGCACCAAGAAAAATTCCCCTTCTGGATCCCACTTTAGCCTTCAAAGAAGTGGTCAGATAAATTAATCTGGCATACGTTTTGGTACATGATCAACTTTAATGCAGTTATCGGCTTATCTTGTTTATTATTATTAGAGATTCAAGAAATTGAGAAAGAACTGGAAATCTTTCTTCTTTAGCATGATGCAACCAAAAGTACTTAAGAAACCCCTGCCCTCACATGTACACTCTGGTGTAGTCCTCAAAGTAAAAAACATAACCACCCCATCCCTGCAATTATTGACCTATCAGACATTCTATTCACATTTCAAGGTCCTACTCTAAGTTACTTCTTTTTGGAAATCTTCTCAGATAAATCACACACAATGTGAATTTTCTAATCAGGAACCCATTCCCTACAGATATACAATTCACGCAAGTCTTCATAACCTATTCTCTAATTCAAAACCACTTTATGGCGAGTCTTCTTATCCATATTGGATTCTTAAACTCCTGTTGAGACATGCAACATGCTTTATTTTGAAATATTCCTTTGAGATCTTGGAGTAAATGGCATTCAACTGTCATTTTTTGAGTGGCGAAATTTAAAGGATAAATTGTCTAGATAGATTCAAATACTTGTAAAGACCCTTATTAGTAAGATTTTTTTGCTACCATTTTGAGATGGGCTACACAACCAAATAATGCCCAGGAATTTAAGAAAATTCGCTCTCTGCAACTACTGTTCCATACAAAGGGTATATTTTACTTGTTCCCAGGCCCTAAACTGAAAAAAATGCAAGGAGTCCAAACAGAATCAGAACAGAATATTTGCTGGTCTTATAATTACACCCACATGCAACCACAAACCCTTCAAAGATGCAGACTGAGTTTCCAAAGATCAGTTTCCCTTCTACCACTCTAATTCAGTTAAGTGAATATCAACATGGGTCATACATTAGAATGAAGAGATTGAAGAATCTAGTGCTGGCATGTTCCTATTAGATTAGGCAATGTTCCTCAACCTTTTAAATCTGTACTACCTTCTTGAGAAAGGTGAAAGTAATACACCTTTCTATGATACTTGGTTTTGTAGTAACCCAACAGCAAATTATAAGACTATATTCCTTTCTACCCGAAACCATCACTGCTTCTCCAACTTTTGGCTAACATCAAGTGTAAGTGAAACTAATTTAGGGTTTATTCTAACATGCAATCCATCAAGCTCCTGCAACTGCATCTCACATCCACTTCCACCGGATTATAGAAGATCTGACCAGGTTTAAAATCATTCTAGAATACCTATGTTACATCTGGGATTTTGCCTTTCTTCAAAGAAACTCTATCTAAAACCTGAGTTAAAAAAAACCCTCAAATCTCACAATTAAAAGAAGACATAAAAACAATCAGGAGGAATGTTTAAGAAAAACAAAATTAAAAGCAAGGCACAGATGATACGGCTTTCTATGGCCTCAAACACATGATTTTTTACACTCTCTCTTCCTAGCATTGGATACACTTTCTGGGAGCTGCCATTACTACACTACAATTGAACTGAACTAAAACTTACCAATTTAGAAGAAACGGATCTACAAAGGTTAGACACAAAAAACAATCTTTCCGCCTTTTCTTAAAATGCTATCCCGGGCAGGGCATGTGGCACACGCCTGCAATGCCTGCACTCCAGAGGGTAAGGCAGGAGTATTGCCACAAGTTCAACACCAGCCTGGACTACATATTAAGTTCAAGGACAGTCTGAGCTATATAGTGAGACCCTTCCTCTAAATGAATACATAAATAAATAAATAAAGCAAGCTATCCCAGCCCTACATCTCCACACAAAAATAACTGACATTTTAAAAAAAGGGTTTTTTGGTGGGTATCGGGAATTGAACTCAGGACCTTGAGCTTGCCAGGCAGGCGCTGTGCCCCTGAGCTATATCCCTGGCCCATACACTTAAATTTTTGGTCAAAGAAAACAAACTGCTTAGACGTCTCTAGATGCAAAGAAGCTCTTGCGCAGATGTTAAGGTCTTTTAATCTCATCTAATAGAATCCGTGCAATAAAAATCTAAACCACATCTCTAACAAAAATCTTGGAGTACTTCCATTTATCTGAATTTTGTTGTTCATCTTGCTATAATTCTTCATGATTCATCCCTAAAACATAGCAAATGTTAGCAGCAATGAGAACACATTTTCCTACTGCAGCAGGTCTGACAGGTTGTGGGAGAGGGGCCCCTGGTGGGCAAGAAAGAAGTCAAAGACGCCCTAAGCCAAGGCGATAATGCGCGTGTGACAAGGAGGAACAACTTCACAGTACCTGTCCCCCAAAGCCTCCTCCAGAGTAGGTTAGAGGAACCCTTTATCTACCTCTGGTCAAAGCAAAACCCAGCATCCTCTTCATTCATGATTAACCCTTAAAACGCAAACTGTTTTCAAAGACTTCGTACACTTAGCTTTGAAACGAAACGTCCTTGGTTTAATCTAAAATCCGTTTATGTGCAGAATCCGTGGGTACCTGCCCTCTACCTCACTCTATCACCTAAGGCAGGTCCTGAAGCTATTAACAGGACAGAGGTGTGAGATTTCAGGATGGTGAGGAAATCTACTTTTTATGAAGGCGGACCTTCAAAATATATAGAGATAAAGATATAGAGAGAGACGGATACCAGAAGAAAGGAGGCAGGAATCTTGTTAGATTTCAAGCAGGCACACACTGAAGGTGTCCAGGGCACCAGTACCCCTCAGGATCGAAATCACACTTGTGATTTCTCGCACTTGGGCTGGCGAAGAATAATGCTGCCCTCTCCCTTTCCTCCCATCAATTCTGTAAGTGACGGCAGGAAGACACACACCCCCCTGCCAACCCGCAAGCCTCCATTTAAGCCTGATCGTCCCCTCATCACACAGGTGTCTCTACCCCACCCCAGTGCTCCGGGAAGTCCCGGGCAGCCTACCTTCCCCCTTCCCCTCGCGACATCAATTCCCCTGTCCTCGGCGGTCACCGCCACCGCTCCGATCCCTCCAGCTCCTAAGTGCTTAGAACTCCTTTGGTCCTCTCCCCTCCGCAGCTCGCCGGTCAACAGCAGGGACGCCGACACCCTACCCAGACTCGCCCCGGTGGCACCAAGCCCCGCCCAGGGACCCCCGCACGCCCGCACCCTCCACAGCGGGCACGGTCCACGCCTCTGCCCTGACCCGGAGCGGGGCCCGAGCTCCTTCGGCCTACTCAAGGACACCGCCTCCTCCCGGCCCGCGTCCGCCTCGGCAGCCCAGCTCTCCTCCCCCACGCGGGTCACTCACCCAGACGTTACCGGGAAGTGACCGAGGGAAAGGAGCGAGCCGCCAAAGGACAGGTCGCGGCGCCTCCCCTCCGCCAGCTTTATAGCCGCAGACCCACCCGACTCCGGACCGCCGGGAGCCGGTGGGGGGCGGGACAGCGGCACCAGCAGCCAATTGCAGCCGGTAGAGTAGCCGCCCAACGCCCGCCCCCTAGTCCGAGTTCTACCAATCGTAAGGAAAGCAGGGTCGGTGACTCGCTAGGGTTTTCCCTCGTGGCTGGAAGGGCGGGGGGTAGGGCGGGGACAAAGTCTGGAGGCCGAGGAAGTGGGGTGAGACAGTGACGTACAGTGGCCCGAGAGCCCACCTGCCAATGACAGAACAGCGAGAGAAGGCGAGAGCCAACAGGAGCGGAGTGAGAGGTTCTTCAGCCATTTGGAACTCTGTGAGAGGAGACGGGGACCAATGGGAACTCCGCGTCCCACCACGGGAGAGATCGTCAAGTGTAGGAGGCGAGGTGGTCCTTGCTTAGGAGGCTGTCAGGTTGCCTAGCAACCAGAGATCGGCTTCACCTGTAAGATTTTTGAAATACTTGATTTGCATTCAGTCTTAACGTTTTCTAATTTCCAGAGCAGTAAAGTGCGTCAAGATTACGAATTGGAGAGAATACCTCACCCAGAATTTGTCAATTTGTAAATATTCTAAATTCTTGATTAGTAAGTATCCAGTATTGTCACTTCTAGTTAAAACTACCTTGCTTTTACTTAAAAACAAAAACAAAAACAAAACCCAAACAAACACGCAAAGAAAACTGCAACGGAGAGGAGTCTTCTTAACTAGACCTAAAACAAGTTTTAGGCGTTTGGCATCAGTGAGGAGAATGCAGGTTTTACCTGAGAAGGGAAGTTGCCCCTGAGTTCAAATATTTTTACCAGACATCTGGGCCAGTCCTTGCCGTGTCTTCTGAGTTTAACATGTAGTAAGTGCCAAATAAAAGACGGAAGGGGTCCTCTAATTCTTTGCACAGCTGATTGGTCAGGTAAGAACTGCATTGGTCACCCATAAAATAGAAGAACAATTCAAGCTAGAGGAAATCACTAGAAAAACTATTTGGAGAAATCCAAAGGAAGTTGATTATGGCCTCACGATAGACTCTGCCTTTGCCTGGTCTCCTCCTAGTCAGTCAAATAGGGAAACTGTATTACTGAGCTTTGGTGGGCAACCATGAGGGAGGTTCCGATTGTTTGCATCTCTCCCCTTCTCAGTTTCATTATCAATGAGGAGTGTTATTAATAAGGGGTAATTGATAATTCTATGAATGCACAACTTCTGATAGTTTACAATTACTGCTATGTGAAATTTATTACACACTGTATATGCTTACCTAGTAAAAGACATTCTCAGCAGCAAAGTGGCAAAAACCATTAGAAATAGAATCACTGTGAAGCACTGTCGTAAGTTACTTAGGAAAGGACCATTCAATAATAATTATCACGCTACAGTATTGCTTGTGACATTCATTCTATTCCAGAGTCAATGTCATCCCATAGCTATATGAAGTTACTACTAGAAAATAGACAGACAGTGCGTGGTTGTGACAGCACTTTGGGATGGAGTAGGGGATTAAAATTCTTGGCATATTAAAAAGAAAAGCTGGAAGGATAAATACAAGAAAAATGATGACATTTTGTCCTTGAAAAAGGATAACGATTCCAACTCCAGCAGTGTACAATAGATAACAATAGCCATATTGTACACAATAGTCTACAATAGCCAGATAGCCATAAGGATGATCATCCTGTGTAACTGGAAATTCCCACAAATGACAGGCTGTCTTTCTGATGAAATTAATTTTCAATCAAGCAAAGTGAGCATGGTTATTGACTTTGGAGAAACTGAGTAACGGACAGTAAAATGCATTAATAAATACAGAGCATCTTAACTGCATTAAAAAACAGACTCAGATTCATGGAGTATTATAGTAGTTTAGTTATATATCAGGCTGCAGAAATATCTGCTGTGGCCTATGCTGAGGGCAAAGTGTATATGTATTCATAATCCAAGAAATTGCGAATTATGTAAGCCCTGACTTTTGACCCAACCATGGGAAAGACAGTGTCATACTTGAATGTGCATCTAAGCATGTTGAATACCACATATGGTGCTTGCTTCAGCAGCACATATACTAAAATTGGAACTATACACAGAAGATTAGCATGGCCACTGCACAAAGATGACATGCAAATTCATGAAATACCACGTATGTTTTATTGTTTTAAAAGTTACTGCTAAATATTTTAGGTCCAACACTATAAATACCATATATCAGTGGTAAAGTATAATTTGGTGTACTGTCCTACTTTTAAAGGGGAAAAATTTTGTTAAGAAGCAGGAAGATATAATGATAACATTTAGTATTATAAATCCACCTATTAAACAAATATTTACTTTTTCCCTGTTTTGTGGCAGGAATTGCATTAGACCTATGTTGTCCAATAAGGCAGGCATTTGCAACATATGGCTGTTGAGGACTTGAAAGGTAGCTTGTCCAAAGTGAGATGTGCTGTAAATGTAAAATGCACACCAGATCTTAAAGACCTAGTACATACACACACAAAATCTAAATAGCTCATTGATAATATTAATTTACATGTAACGATAATATTTTACTTATATTGGGTTAAATAAATAAATTGTTAAAGTTAATTTTACCTGTTTCTTTTTAGTTCTTAATGTGGCTACTAGGAAATGTAAAGTTACATGTACAGCTTTCACTTGTGGTTCCCACGTGTGGTAGAGAGTGGGAATACATAGTTGGAAGGTGTAGACTGCTGTCAAAGAGTGCGCAGTCTAACGAGAGAAAGAGTAGAGAGAAAAATAAATATAGCAAGGGACCAGGTTTCATACTGTAACTAAAAAGCAAGAAAGTAAAAAGCCACCAGTTTTTGTGGGGTTTGTAGGTAAGAAATCTAAACTTTATAGCCTCTATCTCATTAGATAGTGGGTAGGAGAGGGTAAGATGGGAAGAACTCTCAAATTAAAGGAATCTCCATCTCTTCAAGTTTAAATAGATTTACTTACATAAATATTTATCAATTCAAAGTTCAAAGTTTAATATTCCATCAGGTGTATTTAGATGCCAGCCCTCTATTTGGCAAACTGTCGTGTGGGTTTTATGGAGCTTACTGGTTGATATAGTATCAGGAGGGGAGCTCAGCTCTACATGTGGTTCTTCCACTCCTGAATCTTTGCTGGCCAGGACACCACTTTGGTTCTATGTAATGGTTGATATATTGTGTCAGTTTGAGAACTGAGAAATTCACAAGCTTAACTAAGTGACTCAGCAGGGAGCCAGGGTCCTCACTTTGTAAACATCCTAAGCTTCTGGAAAGGGAGGCCTTGGAAATGGTATGAGCAAATAGCCTGCACACAGTATAAGGGAAGAAAAGAGCCTTTATTTTTTGCTCTTGCTGCTTTTTCTGTCTTCTGCCACCTTGAACTGTTGCCCCTGTGCCATGCCACCCTGCCTTGGAGCCAGCTGATTATGGACTGAAACCTCTACAAACCATGAGCTAAATAAACCTTTCCTTCCTTAACTTTGGGTGTCAGGTATTTTGTCTCAGCCATGAGAGAAGTAACTAAGACAGTTTGATAGATAGCTAAGTTAAGCAGAAATATTATAGGCAGTCAGACAGAGCTAGGCCCTCAAGGGAGTCAGTGCAGAAGTAAGAACACATTACACCTGTGGCTGGAGGTGCATCTGATGAAGGCCAGGCCTCAAGATGAAGATGGAATGACCAGGCCTACATGCCTCCCCGAGGGATAAACATTAAATTGAAGACTAAACTGGTTCCATAAAGCCCAGATAGACATTAGTAACCCTGGTGGGTGACCAACATCCCCCTATCCACCCCTTGTGTTATGGCTTGTACCTAGATGTCCCCCCAAAGCCTCATGCAGTCATAGGTGGGCTTTTTCAGAAGTGGCTGAATCTAGAAAGTGTGATTTATTCTTAGTGCCATGCTAGGATTAAGGGTGGGTGATTACTAAATCAATCAATCAATCAATCTACTGATTGGTTTGGGCCACCCTAATTCCAGTAACCTGGGTAAGATAAAGAGCAGACAGATGCTGTTTAGACCCCCTTATTGCTTTATTACCTTCTGTGCGCCATGAACTGTTTCTACTCTGTCAGGCCTATCTGCTCGCCACCCTGCCTTGGAGCCAGTCGATTATGGACTGAATCCTCTACAGACTGTGAGCTAAATAAACCTTTCCCCGTTTACCTTTGATGCCAGGTATTTTGTCTCAGCAACGAGAAAAGTATCCAAGACACCTTCCTAAAGAATGTCTTTGTTCTTTCCACGGACACTTGCTACGTGACCTGCTTCTCCACTGGATCAATATTACCTAAGCGCTCTACTTATAACCTTATTGGTTGATTGTAGTTTGGAATCACATTGTACCCACCTTGTGATTTCGTGCTATAAAACCTGTTTTGAGAAGTGGGCTCATTGGCAACCCCACTTTCAGGTCCCCTCCTGTCTTTCAGGAGCTATCTTTCTCAATAAGTTTTCCTTTTTTTTTTTTTTTTT
>NW_004955446.1:18877143-18973535 GCF_000276665.1 Chinchilla lanigera | reverse complement strand
GATGTTTATGTACATCTGGTGGTCTTGTTTTTGCAGGATGTTTTTGCATGAACATTGAATTAATGAGTTGGCTCTTGCGGTTTTTGCATTGCCTGGGAACCGCAGCAGGGGATTTTTATGGGTACAATAGGTGATTTGAGAGCAAAGGGAAACGGCGTATACAGAACAGAATGGCGGCGCTTTGGTCAAGTACAACATTCAGTTCCTTGAGGAACACAAACTCAGCATATCTGATATCTAGCAGGTTGGGAGTTATTATTTCCTCCATCTATTTCTAGTGCTACAGAATGCTAAATCTAACCATAGCTTTCCCTTGATTCTCTGCAGCCCTACAACAGTTTGCAGCTGCAGCTCCCTCTGGCTCTTTTGCAACAAACCCTCTCAGTGCCACCAGAATTCCAGAATTCCATCTATCTTCTTTCCTCCAAATGACTTCCGCATAACTACAGAGCTGAGGGAGGCTCCAGGCCCACTGCATACATGGCACACAATATTTCTTCCCTATTGCTAAACCCCAAAGCAGGTGTGTGGTTCTATGGAGGTACTCTCCTCTCTCCAAAGGCTAGAGAGTTCTTCATGGGAAGCAGTTTGAAAACCCCACAGATTGAATATGTCCACAGTGACAACCCAATATTGTTTCCAACACTACTCCTGTCTAGGATTTTACCACCTGCGCTTCTTCCTTCCCATTTTGCCCTGGAAAGCCTTGCATGAGAGTATACATGAAAAGTATATTTAAAGTAGTACAATTAGCCCAACAAAGGAGCATGCACAAAGGACTATGGAAATTCAAAGAGGAAGTATCTAATCCAGTTCCCAGGACAGGTGATAGTCATTCATTTATCGCATTCATAAATCTTTATTGAGCACTATTGTGTACCAAGTTCAGGCATTATATGTGGTAAATAAGACATAATTTCTCATCTAATCCATTTTAATGGAAGAAGGCAGAACATTATGTAAGAAAAAGAATGAATGAGCTGAGGTTTCTTCAGGTAGTGATGACACTTCAAAGAGAATATTTCAGGGAGATGAGAGAGGAAGTGATTGGAAGGTGGAAGTGCATGAGAAGGTTCAGCAAGATCTCTGAAATAGTGACACTTAACCTGTGTCTTGAAGGATGAGAAACAACCAACTTATGAAGCTCTGGTGGCAGAATGAGGCAAGGGAAGGGGTGGGCAAGGTCAAAGGTCAAGGGACAGAAATAGGTTTGAGAAGTGCCAAGAACAGGAACCAAAGGCCCATGTGTCTGAGCTGAGTTCTGAAAGATTACCAAGAGTTTTCTAAGTAATGAAGATTGGTGACAGGAAGATGAGTTATTTTAAGGAAAGGGACCAGTAAACTACACAATGTAGGAACAGAGATTTAAATCTAGAGTAAGGAAATCAAAGTTGTAGTAGGTAATAGTGAATCCTCCCTTTGGTTTTTCAGACAAAAAGAATATTGATGGAGTAGAATTGATGGAGTAGGACGCAATATTTCTCTCTACTACTGAGAAGGAAAGGAGAGTAATATACTACTTCTTGTCAATATTGGTAATGAGTGTTTACTGGGCATCTGCTAGTTCCCACAGATTGTGATATTTTACATGTATTAGCCCACCGATCAACCCCGGTGGTTAAATACCAATTCACAAATGAGGGAACTGAGGTGAAGAGAAGTTAGGTAACTTGTTCCAAGTCACTCGTTTACTAAGGCGCAAAGCTAGGATTCAAATCCAGGTCTTCTGTTGTGAAGAATTGCTAACCACAGGCACAGAGTAGCGGCTCTTGAGCCAGCACTATTCCTTCCACTATTCTATACACAAAAACACTGTTCTGCTCAAAGATAGGGCAGACCATGGTGGGACAGTAGATGTTGAATAAGGGGAGGTAGGTATCTTCTCCTGAGAAGCTCAGAGGTTATAGGTTTTACTCTAAAGAATCTTAGCATACAAAAGTTTGCTGCTGGGCTCATGGGCCCAGAAAACTCTTTTACCAGCTTGCTAAGAACAAGTCCATCTCTGAGAAGAGCCTATATCAACCAAGCTTATGATATATAGAATAGAATGCCAGCTTACTATTTAGAGTGCAGAAAGGGCCACAACCCCCAAAGTCTACATGAGTCACTCTCTAGATTAACATACAGGGAAGGCAAGTCATCCTCAAAACATTGATAAATATGGAATTGGAAAGAGTTAGAAAAATAATTCCTTCAAGCTATCAGTGTGAGTTTGTTTGTTTTTTTTTTTTTTTTTTTTTAGTTGCATGTATCCAGCCCAGGTGGTGGCTCACACCTGTAATCCCAGTACTGGAAAGACTGAGGTGGGAGGATCTCCACTAGTTTGAGGCCACCTTGGGCTACATAGTAAGTTCAAGACAAACCTGAACTGTATAGCAAGACCCTATCTCAAAAAAATAAAAAATAAAAAATAAATTAAAATCATACCAGGCTCAGTGGTGTGGGCCTGTAATCCTAGCTCTTGGGAGGATGAGGCAGGAAGACTGCTGTGTATTTGAGGCCAGCCTGGACTGCATAGTGAGTTCAAACCCAGCCTGTACTACATAGTGATTATGCACCACTGTTGTAGTAGCCAGCAGTGCTTTTCAGGTTCTTACTATCCCATACAAAGGATTGGTCAGTACAGCGGTGAATGTGAAGAAGAAAAGAAGAAGAAAAAAATAGTGCAATGAAGTACTCAAGGAGAAAAGGTGCTCTGAAGGAAAAAGGAGAAGATACTTCCTGCATGTAGGATGGGCTAGTGCAAGAACAAGAAGGCAGTGGAGGCGAAGTCAATGGTTGCTATCTGTAACATCTTCTTTCTGACACTAGGTTCAGGCCATCCCATCAACAACCCCCTTGATCTTACACTAGAAGATTGATATCAGGTGCTGGCTCAAGACCAGCTGCTCTGTGTTGGTGGTTAACAGTTCTCCACAATGGACAGCTCATGCCCAATTGTCCAGCAACATTGGTGTGCCCTAGTCTTGTGATGGTGAACTTTTACACCCTTCCATGATACAAGCAGCCTGTGGTGCGTGTGCCATATGTTTGCCACCACTTCCCTACTCTATCTTCATATAGCTACTTCCTGCTGAGAGAGACCGTAGGCCCTACCTATGGAGGATTATGTACTCTCCAGCTGCCTCAGGCTGGTATGGCTCACTGACCGAACCGAGGAAAACCTGTCAGAAGAAAATGAGAAAGGAGTTAGTGTCTATATGTGAAGAACTGTTGAGTTACCTGTTTAGCATGTTCCCACCAACTTGAACCACTGGCAGAACATGTATGACTGTCCACTGGTCGACTTGTACTACTGGTGGTACAAATAGACATAAACAATTTATTCATTTTTTACTAATAAAACTAATAAAAAGTCACCTAATGGGACAGTCATGCTTGTACCACTGGTGTTTCAAGCCACCTAACCGCAAGATATATGAATTATGGCCTCACCATGAATATGTTAATGAAGGCCAGGAGTGGTGGTGCACACCTGTAATCCCAGCACTTGGGAGTCTGAGGCAGGAGGATTGTTGTGAGTTTGAGACCAGCCTGGCCTACAAAGTGAGCTCGAGGCCAGCCTGAACAGCATAGCGAGACCCTGTCTCCAAAAGCCAAAAAAAAACCAGAACATGTTAATGAAAGAGAGCTTGTTGAACCTGTCAGGAGCCTGTAGAAGCAAAGAGGGATATTAGACAGAGTCCTAGGCTCTTTATAGTGACTCTACTTACCTGTCCTAGAGGCAGAACTGGAGTCTTGCTTTTTGAAGTAGAGCCTCAGATCTTCCAGAAGTTCACAGTATAATCTTAGTCCTGTGAAAATGTGGGTGATCGTTTCCTATGTAGGGTTTTTGTAGCTTGACCCTGTACCCCTTAAGGAAGGACCAGAATGATTCCTCAGGAACTGAGAAGGAAGTTAGAGTTTGAGGGGCTCCAAAGCTGCCCTTCTTGCCTCTATATCAGCCTTTTGATCTCCCAAGAGACTTTAGACATATCCCTCTATTGTCCCTTGCAATGAATGACAGTGACTTGCCTGGGAAGATAGACTACCTCTAGGAGTTCTGGTTAGAAAGCCCCCACCCACTTTTTTTTTTTTTCAGATTGTTGTGTGGGTGGGCGTGTAGGACCAAAAAGCATATCTGGAACATTTGCTCTTTGAATTGACATGTCAGAACAGGTGTAAATGAGCTTTGACTAGGGTCCCGCTTGACCCCAGTTATGGCTATAGATCTAGAAGGGAATGTTCTGGAGAAGGAAGTTAAAACAAAGCAGTTGAATTTGTTTCTCCATGATATCCAGGATCACTGGGGTTCCTAGATGTCTGTGGATGGAGCACTGATGGGTGACACTGGGCCCATTAGTTCTTTTTGTCAGAGCAGGAGCTGAGGGGTTTGCTGGCCTAGCTCCTCTCTGGGAGCAGAAACAGTCAACCCTCCAGTGGCCTGGGTCAGGCACATCAGCCCTCTAACAGTTGGAGCAGGGCCCAAGTGGAGGTTTGTATAGCCTTGTGCCCAGTTGTCCAGTCTTTATGCATTTAAAGCAGGAACCTTTTTTTATGATTGTCTTTGGATCCTCCCTTTAAATGATTTGAGTGTGTTTAAAGTATTGCCAATTGTGATAGCTATGATTTGGGCCTTTCTTTTTTCTTCAGTCCTTCTCTTTTTTATCTTTCTCTAGATCCTGATTGTTGAACATAGAAAAGGCCATGTCCAGTAATTCGGTCAGAGTGGTGTGGAGCCTACCTGCAAACCTATAGACAGCTTCTCAAGGAGTTCCTGAGTATTTGCTGCCTGGGGATTATAAAGAGAAAGTTGAGGACTGATATCTAGGGCTACAGAAAATCATAAATAAGAAGGCACCATATCCAGGGTGCTTATTTTTATTAACCTGGTGGAAGAGATCCATACTCCCCTGAGAGACAGGTGTGCACCTGAAGACAGGATCATCAATGCTATCAACTTGTTCTTTTTTTCAGAGGCCCCTCTAACTACCATAATTTCTTAGCTTTTCCCGAGAAGAAAGAGCCATAAAAGGCTCAACACAAGAGATTTCATGGCACCTTCCTTGCCCTTTGAAGAAGCGATCTGACTGAAAAAGAGTTTGGTGATTTAGGCCGTCATCCTGTACCCATCTCTTGTCATTCCCTATTTTTACTGGACCCAAACCACAGTGCAATAGTAGATAAGTTGTTCTTTTTTCATATCAGCAGGGTCAAATTGTTCCCATTACTGAAGGACACAGCCTAATGGCATGGTCACTGGGATCTGGTGCCTTTCAGGATGTTTCCCACGGCACATCTCCAGACCTATGGAGAGAGGAGAACTAGATCTGGAATCCTTCAGAGGGTGTCCCCTGTAGAAATGGGAAGAACTGTTGAGTTCACAAAGCATCCCTTGTGGTATTTAAGTACCTACTAAGCAGATATCTCTGCTTAAAGCTTTGGCAATGGAAATGGTGCCTTCTTATTTATGATTTTCTGTAGCCCTAGAACACCTCATCCCATGGCCCACTGACTCCTTATGCTTTGGTGCTTTGCTTAAGCAATGGAGGTGGGAATCTAAAGTAATCCCTGAATTTTGAACCAAGGATGAGATCTAACCTGATTACCACATGTTCCCTGAAAAGAGAGGCTTTCCTTCTTATCTATAAGGATGCCCAAACCACAATCTATGTCCATTCAGAAAACTTACAAAAATAAAATACCAACTTTTTCTTTAAATCTCTTCTTCATACCTTCAAATTGCAAGAAATCAACAAATTCACTGGTCAGAGGAATCTGCAGCAACTTTTTCAAGACAATGTTATCTTATTTTAATAGCCCTTCAGGTGTTTTGTTTTGTAAACTCTCCAAAGCTAAAACAATGTGAGTGTCTTGGGACCTTAGTGGCCTAATTTGCCGTCATCTCCTCTATTCCTAGCCATTTTTGCATTGGATTTGTGAAGTATTTTGGAACACTTGCTCCAGGGTGATTTGTTAAAAACATCAAAGAATCTTCTTCTGCTTTACCTCTTTCTGAATGAAATAACACAATCTTTTAAAGAGGCTTTCATCATTACAGGGATGCTTGTGAAGATAGAATTTTACTCTGGACCAGTTAAAGTCTGATAGTCTATAACAACTTTTTTTATAGTTCCCCATATTTCACATCCCAGCAAGGGGACCACACCATAATTGGCAACAACTCTGACAATCTTTCCAGCATATTTTCCTACGATTTTTGCAATACTGCGTTTATGTTATTAAACTCTTTTGGCTAAATAATGACTGACAGACTTGTTTTCTTGCATGGAAATGTGAGTGGAATCATTAAAGGGCTCAGTGTGAGTAGAACCATTATAGGGCCCAACCTCAGACCACACCTTTAGACTTGTTAGCTTTTACTACTGTGGAGTTATTTACATATTGAAAGAGCAGATCTTTATCAGCTTGCTCATGTTTTTCCTTCGGAGCAAAGTTTGTCCTAGAGAAGTTGCTATGCTTTTTTGGAAAGAGCTGTCTTATCTTTATGTTGATCTCAAACTGGAATTTTTACTGGCTTGTAGCTAGCATGAATATATGTTTTTTTAGGAAGCACATGGTCTTTACTAAAAATTACTCTCTCAACCATTTTGCTCTCACTTAAATTTTCTGGTGTAGATTCCAATTTTGTCCTAAGAATTGGGCTGCATGTCAGTTCAATTCATCTTTCTACTTATGTTAGAAATGTGGCTGTCATCCGAAAGAGTATGGCTATGTTGATTTGACCAGTAGATATAGATTTATCTTGACAAAAACCTTCCTTAACAGTATCAAAAACCCACTGTGTGGTCACACAATATACCTTTATCTCTTGGCACATTCATATCTCTAACCATTTGGTTTCTGAGATTTACTCCTTTTTAACTGTCCCATGTACTGACCTTCGTGCTTAACTGTGAACTGTTGAACTGTCTTCCTATCCAAGCCACCCAAGCCAGTCACACAGATTACATATAAATGGGAATTTGCTCTAATACAACTATTCGAATGTTAGGGAAAGCCTCAACTCAAAATCATAGAACAACAAAAACTATCCTGTTCTGAAATCTGCTCTAACCCTAAAAGGAATTTTTAGTTCAAAATGTAATAGTTGTTGAGAGATTTTGTAATCAGGATATAAAACTTTACCATACACAGTACTCTTATTATATTAAAAACAAAAGCAAAATGCAGTATCACAGCAAATTAAAACACAATTGACTGGACCATTGCATAGGAAATGTTTATGGTACTGATTTCCCCAACTTTCTACTCTGAACATTTTCAATTATAAATTCAGAAGAATAGTGAAAAAATACCCTAGATTATATTTTTCTATGCTTACTTGGTTTTAATATAATAATTAAACATCTAAAATTGTGTCCCAAGCATGCTTTTTCTCTTTTTCCACACTCTATACTCAACGTGGAGCAAGCTCTATGCTAGTTAACATGTATTTATGATCTGACCACCATTGTCTCTCCCTTGGATTGCAGAAATAATTCCTTCAGAAGTTTTCCTTTTGCTGGTATTGATCCCTTCAGGGACTTCTCAAAATAGTATCATACTAATGTTCAGTATTTTCACCAATTTATCTTATTTATTTTCTATCTCACCCATCATTCTGTACATTCCACAAGGACAAGGGATTTGTACATTATTTTACAATGTTTATCACATATTAGCTTCTTCAAACTTTTCTGAATGCATAACATATTTCTTAGTCATTAAAAATAGTGACTTTATGGACACTCTCAAGCTGGCAATGTCTGTAGGTCTGAGGATTTTTTCATTTCACTAGGGTAATTACTAGAATCGTACACAGAAATCTAGGGAACAAGCCAACTCATTAGGCCAGAACTAAGGCCAGATTTTATCAACTGATAAGCATCCAATCCTATAATATACCCTAGCTACCTACTGTGTCACAGTCGTTGGTATCAGAGTCTCAGTTTCTTGCTGTTGTCACCTGCTACCTTTGTACTAGGAGCTTCAATGTAACCATCTATCCTCTCCTGAATATCTTAAAGACTGAAAGGGCAAGGTCCAGATATTTCTTTTAGCCAATGAAGACAGCAGTTCCAATAGGACCTAGCATTCTAGAAATGAGGCAGCACAGCAGAAATTTTCCTCTGTGGTCCATATCTGTTTTTAACAGACCTTTGACATTGACAGGCAGTGACTCCTTCCATGTCTGTCTAGTGTAGGATGTGCTGTAAAATGAACCTGGTACCACCTAAGAGCATGGCACTACTTACTTTTGTTCAGACACTGCCATAGATTTCACAGAGTTAGAAATTCTCTTTTCAGATAGAGACACTGATGTGTAGTCTTGAAACTTGGTTTCTTTTCTTCCATTAAATGGAAAAATTGGCAGTACCTTGCTTCAATATGATATCCTCAACTCTTGAGCAATACCTTTGAACCTATTATAATGCCCGAAATTTTCAGTCTTGCCTCTTCACTGTGATAGCAGTTGTGAATATGTGATGATTTGAATCTATGACATTCAGTAAAGCTTTTGAAATAGCTTGCACTTTATGAATTTTAAGAGCATCTACTCATGTAATGTTGGAACTGAGATCAAGATTGGTGAGGATAAATTCTGAAAATAATTTGATATAACTCTTGGTTTCCTGGAAGACCTCAGCTTTCTGTTTTGAAACAAATGTGAACATAAATCTAGCATTTGCTAATAAAGCAAATGTTACTAAAATGACAGTCCCAGAAAGCATGTATAGATTATAGACTTGGTCAGGTCTCTCAAAATCAAAAGTACGTGTGAACAACAAAAGGAAAGTAAACAGTGGCTACTGATATAATTAGATGGACTAGAACTGAATGTGTCTATTCACAGCCTGAATCCTCATACCTAGCAAGTGCTTGTTATAGCTTGTATTTAGACATATCCCCAAAGCCTCACGCACTAGTAGGTGGGGCTTTTGGGAGGTGGCTGGATCATAGGTGTGTGCTACTGGATTAAGGGTTTGATAACTAGATTAGTCCACTGATTGGTTCACTATAGTTCTAAGTGTAAGCAATGGGAGGCCGACACTGGCACCAATGGATAGGCTTGTAGCCTGAATGGAATTAAAGGGGAAAGGGAGGCTCACTGCTCTCTGCCTATACAACATGAACTGTTCTTCTTCCACGATGTCCCTTTGCTACGCTGCCCTGCCTTGAAGCCAGGCAGCTATAGACTGAAACTTCTATAAACTGTGAGCCAAATAACCCTTTCCTTCTTTAACTTGTGGTTGTCAGGTATTTTGTCTCAGCAATGAGAAAAGTAACTAAGACAGTGCTTTTACTCTGTGGAGACTGGGAGGTTCCCCTCTAAGAAATTGAACATAGGATCATCTGCTGAGAACTGAACTTTAAAAGTTGACTCATGCTACAATAGAGATAGAAAAAGTCATTTTGAAGAAGTCAAGTATTACTCAGGCCATTAAGATGAGACTTTCACCTGGTTGATTATGCTAAACTTGTTTTAAGAACTGAAGGCTGCAAGTGGAAAGGATGAGCCATAAACTTCTATGAAAACAGGTACTGGTAGTGTTCAATTAATACAGTCTGCAGAAGAAGAGAGCTCGGGAGTAGACTTCAAGTACTCTGGTCTCACTAGCAAGGCCAGACTTAAAGTAGCATTGATGAAGGCAACTGACAGTTGGCAACCATTGACTTTGCCACCCTGCCCTCTTGTTTTTGCAGTGGCCCATTCTACCTGTGAGAAGTATCTCCTTTATCCTTCAGAGCACCTTTTCTCCTTGCGCACTTTGATGCAGTATTCTTCTTGATTTCTGACCTAAAATAAATGTTAAACTTTCACATTCACCAATTGTATTGACCAATCCTTTGCATGGGACAGTAAGAGCCTGGGAAGCACTGCTGGTCCCTACAATACCAGTAATACATTTGAAGCCAGCCAGGAGGTAACAGGTGTTGACAAATGGAGCCAGGAAGAGGTAAAGCCACTGGGCCGTGGGCACAGTTTTATTTCTCTCCCTCTCCCAATTCTTTACTTGTCCTTTTTCTCTCAAGCAAGGAGAGGCAGGGAGCTAGAGGGTGGTAAAAATTAGTAGAAGCTGGGGGCCCCTTCTCCATCCCTCTAGCAGCCAGGAGAGGAGGGCCAATGGGGCACAGAGTAGGGAGCCTGAGGTGGCAAAAGTGACTGTAGCTGGTTTTAAATGGTGAAATAGAGCAGCACTGTTCTCTCGCCCTTAGGAGATGCTGCCTTTCAAATTCCCTAAAGGGGAATCATTTGAAAGGAGAATCTTCTCTAAACTTCTTTGGAAGAATAAAGACAACTATTTCAGAAGCTTTCCATGGTCTTGTCACTTTATCTCATTGGGCAGAACTGTATCACGTATACGCTTTGCTAAAGGGATCATTGTAGGGGTGTGCAAATTTCACGATTAACTTCAGGTTGGTGTGCACATCACTAATGGGATTCTAAGTTACCTGCTGCTAATCACTTGTGAATATTATAATATTTCAATAATAGTTACCACTTAATTGAGCATCTCTTATTTTATATGTATTGTAGTAGGTGTCTTTATTATCCTAGCCTCCACCTTCCAAGTAGGTATTTCCAGTTTACAAGTGAAGAACAGAACCTCAGAGATTAAGTAATTTGTCCACAGCAAGTGGAGGCAGAGCAGGGATTCACCACAGGTTTTCTGCACCAACACCCATGCTCTTTTCACTATTCTGTGCATTATGAAAAAACACAGAAAAACACCTCTCCAAGAACAGAACACTTCTCCACTGTTATGGGAGTGTAAATTTGCAGAACCACTATGGAAATCAGTATGAAGACTCCTCAAAAACTAAAAGTAGAGGTTTCACTTGATCCGGGTATTCTCCTTCTAGGTGTTAAATAGTTTGTTTCCTTTGTGCAGCAAAAAGTCCAGGATCTCCAACTTTCACAAATTCCAACCTAGCAGACCAAATGCTACTATGCAAAAGTAGTACTTTTATATTTCAGCTTAATCTCACTCTCAGACTGAGTGCCAAAGTGTAGCAAATGTCAAGATAAAGAACAATAAAGGGGTAATATGTCCAGAACAGTTATCAACATACAGTTAACAAACTGAAAAGAAAAATACAGGAAGAAAATAAATGACAGTTTAATTGCCTTTTGACTACTGCTGAAGGTTCAAATTCTGAGTGGAGAAAGGGATTCTAAATAACTGCACCCACATATCAAACACTTCTAGCAAAAAAGAAAAAAAAACTAGTAATACTATGACACAATAAGCGAGGACTTTAATATCTCTTTGTTTATACATTTACTTATTTGGCTTTCATAGTTGGACTGAAGAAAATAATTTGCTATTTTAATTTTCTGGTTTGTGAACTTTAGTTATTTAAAAGTAGAGCACTGTGCCTACTTTGTGTCATCTTTCTGATAACCATAAAGTTATTTACAGAACACAAAACTGCTGGCTTAGGCATGACCTATTTTAATCCATACAAACATTTGGTTGTTCGCACTAAAGCCGAAAATAGTTATAGTGCACATTTGTGACTATTTTCTGTTCTTAGCATGTAGGCCACTTTCCTATATTTAGAAAACTGCCCATAAACATTCCTCCCCTCTCCCTTCCCTTCCCCTCCCTGTCCTATCCTCTCCCTCTGCATACTGGAGACTGAAACCAGGGAACACTTGGTCTCCACACCTTGACTCTTGGCAGAACTTTTTATTGATTGATTGATTGATTGATCGTAGCACTGGGGACTGATACCAGAATGCACCAGGATACATTCCAGCCCTGCTCCATTTACACTTTATTTTGAGATAAGATCCAGTAAGTACCCAGGATGGCCTCAAACTTGTGCTCCTTCTGCCTCAGCCTCCAAGCATGTGCCACCACACCTGTCCTCCTCTTGTCTTCCTCCCACAAGCAGAAGATGGAGACACAGATACTGTCTGTGCAAGATCACTGAATAGGTTGTATGAAAGTTCATAATCTCGCTTCAGCCTGTCGAATGAATCCACCTGGGGCTTTGACTCTGAAGCTAGTGTTGTAAAGAAGTGAGGCAAGTGGAGAATTTTTTTCTGATAGTGGCAGTCATGGTTGCCCCACCTTTTTCTAGGGGCAAAGCCAAGAGCGTGTTCAGGACCAGTGACACAATTGGCAGCACCAGTCCCCTGCGGAGGCTGCAGGTCCCTCCGGGCTGGTATGATGATGGCCTGCCCACTCTTCAACCCTGATTCTTCAGCCTTCCCCCAAATTGTCTGAGATGTCCCATTGTCATTTCAATAAATCCCCCTCCTATTTAAACCAACCAGGATCGAAGTCAGATATAATGGCCAACTTTCTATGGTTGCACCTCTCTAGTATCTGTACTTAGACATGTTTAAAAGATAAAAAAAAAAAACCTTCTAGTGTTATTTCCTTACCATATTTGCACTGGGAGATGATAAACATAAGATTTTAATTGTATGTGTTATAATCCAACTGTGCTTGTGTCTTTTAGTTGACCCTTGTGAAAGCCAGAAAAATAACATAAGGGCTGGGCATGGTGGCACACACCTATAATCTCAGAACTCAGGAGGCTAAAGCAGGAGGATCACTGAGACTTCAAGGCCAGCCTGGGCTGCTACAAAGTGAGTTCAAGACCAGCCTGAACTGCATAGTGAAACCCTGTCTCAAAAAGACAAAACAAACAAACAAAAAAAAGAAAATTAGGGCCAGGGATATAGCTCAGTGGCACAAGTGCCTGCCTGGCAAGCACAAGGTCCTGAGTTTGATTCCCGGTCCAAAAAAAAAAAAAGAAAGAAAGAAAGGTAATATAAAAATTGCATAGGCACTATATGATACTGAAGGCCATTCCAAACCCATTTACTGCCCTGTCCGTGGGAAGGACTGACTTACCTAATTAAGGGTTTGAAAGAAGAGTACAGGCAGGTATAACAACCCATCTTCCTTAGGAGCAGCCTGCCTATAGGTAGGGTATGCTCTGTTGCTCTCTGCTGTGAGATGAGGTAAGGAAGTAGTATCAGGCCCACTGCTTCTGAAAGAGGCCTCACCTGGCCTACCATTGTCTGCACCTGAAGGGTAAGTGTGTAACTGATAGATGCCAGCTGTTACTATTCATTCTCCTAGAGCACTGATGGTGAAACTTTTAGAGTTTTCAATGGCAAGAGCCCATTGTGGCATGCATGCCATAGGTTCACCACCTATGACCTGGACACCACCTCTGACCTCGGCACTGTGACTTAGGCAATGACCTTTACTTTGACTCTTAGCAATAATAAAGGCAATACTTATACAACTCTTCAGTTGTGTCAGAAGTTGACAGAAGACTGGATTTTTAACATACCCTCTACCCCCAACTCTGATAGATTTATGTGAATTGTCCTATAGGTATTTTCAGAGTAAAATCCTAAAAATTTTCTATTTTGCTGTGTTTTTTTCTTCTTATCTGAGCTGGATCCAATCAGGAGAGAAAAGCGAAGTAACATAAGCAATAGCTATCACTGAAATCATATAATAACAAATGCTGGAGAGGCTGTGAGACAAAAGGAGCCCTAGGCTACATTCCTGGTGGGAATGTCAACTTGTACAACCACTATGGAAATCAATATGGGGATACCTCAGAAAACTAACACTAGAAATTCCTTTTGACCAAGCTATCTTTCCACATATCTTCCCAAAAGAGCTAAAGACTTCATATTACAGTGATGTGTCCGTTCTCATGTTTACAGCAGCACATTCTCATGTTTCCATGACAGCTAAGTCTTGGAAGCAGCTTATATGACCATCAACAGATAAACGGATAAAGTAGATGTGGTATTTACATGCAGTGGATAGTACTTTGCTATAAAGAAGGATACATTTGAATCATTTGTGGAAAAATGGATGCACTTTGAGATCATAATGTTAAGCAAAATAAATCAGATGCAAACTTAAATACCACATGTTATCCCTTATATAAGAAATCATAATTGTAACCAAAAGGGAAAATAAAGGTAAATAATAGGAAAGAGGACATAGATCTCTTGTACAAGGGAAAGGGACCAAGAGACAGAGGGAGGTGGGAGGTAGAGGAGGGGAACGGAATGAAAACAGAAGACGTATTATGTCCATGTACCAATGCCCCATGAGGAATGTAATTATTATATACTGCAAACATGTACTAATAAAAACTAAAAATTGAAAAAAACTTAAAACAATTATTAACTAAATGAGGGGCTTGGTTACATCAAGGGGCTGACTGGTTAAGAAGGAAAGTCTAGGGCCTGGGGATTTAGCTCGGCTGCACAGTGCCTGCCTGGCAAGCATGAGGTCGTGAGTTCGATTTCTGGTACCAGAAAAAAAAAAAAAGAAGAAAACTCTACAGAATGTAGGAACAGCAGGTATAAGGAGCAGCCACTATTCCTCCAGTGAGAGACAGAGCACCTAGGAATGAAATCCACCAGGATGAGATCTAGACTTCATTGGGGAGCACTTGACGGTGGCCCCAGAAAGGCACAGAAGTCCCTGTGATGACACATGCTCTGAGATTTGCTCCAAGTGAGAGCAAGTGGTTAGGACCCACCAGTGGCACTGCGCTATGAAACTGCTTAAGGGTAGGAGCTGTGTGGTGGGAGGAGGGGAGCTGCTGGCCTTTGGGTGCTCCTGCCCCCTCCTCCCTTCCAGCACCAAGCGCTTGCAGGAGAGCGCTGAGAGGAGCACACAATCAGCAAGCAAAAACCTCTCTCTCCTGTCTTTCCTGTCCTCCCTACTAACAAAGGTCACAAAGAAAAATCTTTAAAGGTTCTGAAGTAAGAGAAATAAAGGCTAGGTAGAAAGGAGACAAGGAAATCATAACTAAAAAAATTATACTTTTAAGAAGAATGCTTAAATTATCCATCTTTAAAAAATGACATACTTGTAATATGGGTCCAGTACCCTGGGCAGTGGGCCATCTTTTCCTAGTGTTTCCATTACCTCAAGATGTTATAGGCAGCTAAGTTGGATAAAAATATTACAGACAGGGCTGGCCCTCGAAGGAGCCAGTGCAGAAGAGGAGATGCCTGTGGGAGAGACAGACACCTCCAGCGGAGAGCCAGACCTCAAGACAAAAGATAAAACAAAGACACCCACATACTTCCTAAGGATAAATATCAGGGATTGATATTCTAATAGATATTGATCACCTTGAGAAAGCCAGGAAGAGCCACTAACGCAACCCCCTACAGGAAAAGCCCCTGTTCTGTATTTATGCCTGCTTGCTACATGACTTGCTTCCTCATTTGATCCCAACTTAATCAATTTTAACTGAGCAATTATGCTTGTACTCTTATTGGTTGACCATATCTTTGTCCCACCTCATGCTCACCTTGCAATTTCCCATTTTTCCCACCTTGGACCCACCTCATGGATTTTGCTTCACAAAAATCTCTAGAAAAGGCAGGGTCCTTGGCAACCATTCGGGACCCCTTCTGTCTCTCTCAGACAGAAGTTTTCTTTCCCCCAGTAAATATGTTCTGCTCGTAACCTCCTTTATTCTTAAAATTCATTCTTTGATTTTAGAGAATACGAACTTGTACCAGACATCTACCAAGTTGGGAGTTTCTTTCCCCTATATCAAAGAGAATACATGTTCACCATTGTAGGAAATAATGCGCTTCTCTCTCTTGAGGGCTTGTATCCTAAATCTTTGAGTCAGTACTTTTTAATTTCTGCTTAAAAAAATCCTTCCCATGCCTCTTACTGACTAGTCCTGAAAATTCTTTATGTGCAAAGGACATCGTGAACCTGTGAACCTATTTTACAAGTAGCATGAGTTAGATTCCCTATCCCAGCTTCAGGAAACTCCTCAGACCCTGTTCAGTGATAGTTTCAGACCTATTTTTATAGAGCAGGCAAATTCACAGATTAAATTTGGAACTGAGGCAACACTTACATGTCAGGTGAATGTATTTCATGATGATATGAAATTGACTGGTTTTTTAAAATTTATTTTGTTTTGAAGTGTACAGGATTGAATTCAGGAGCACTGTACCACTGAGCTACATCCTCAGTCCTTTTTATTTTTTGAGACAGGATTTCCCTAAATTTCCCTGGCTGCCCTGGAATTTGTAATCCTCCTCCCTTAGCCTCGCGAGTAGCTGAGATTACAAATGTGTACTGCCTGGCTTTGGTTATATTTTCTGACACCGTCGACTGCTTTTAAAAATTCCATGTAACTCAGTCCTAAAGTACTGAATATGTGTGCTTAGCCAAAGACTTCTGAGAACTGAAAGTAAATTTTTATGTCCTCTGTTGTTCCCCTATAAAACAATGGCAAAGTTTCTCCTTTTCACATTGCTGCAAAAAGAATATTTCTTTTCTTTTCAGTATTGCTCAAGTGTCTTTAGAATTGAAAAGCCAATACTTGGCTATTTCCTTGAAAATCTGCATCTTATCCTAGCAGATATTATATCAATGTAATTTCTATATATATAGCATCTTGATGCTCTGCCTAAGAGATTAGTCTAGACCGATAGGCCTCTTATTTGTAGCATTTTCTGAGCTTTCTGGCTCACTTTCCTCTTGTTCCATAACTCACAGCTTGGGACACTTTTTGTCCTCACTGTCTCTTCACCTGGCTGCAGGTTCTGGAGTTAGAATCTCACGCTAAGGCAAGTTGCATGCTGTAAATGCCCAGGGGATAACTAAACGCAGGACAAAGCTTGGTGTAGCTGCCCTTATCTTACATCCGTCTCCTTTTTTACCTCAGAGCTTGGGGTCAGAACCCTGCTCAACTATGCATGTAAACATGTTAATCACTTAAGGAGTATCTGTCTAAAAACTGGTAATACAAGATTCATTAGCCCTAAATTTGCCTAACCTATCTCATCCTCATTCAAGACCAAGTCGAGTTCCTCTAAGCTATACTGTTGCTCCAAGAATAAATGCTGTTTCTCACAGCAGCTTGATTTGCAGGAGGATAGCAACCACTGGAGCTGCCCTGCCCTGCCCTGCCCTGCCCTGCCCTTGCCTGGGAAAGCTGTCTCTCAGAACACAGCAGAAAATCTGGTCAGATGTATCCAGATGACAGCAGGTGACATTTGAGCAAATGAAGGGAAAGAAGATAATTGAAGGCACTATTTCAAAGAGGCAAGTGAACTAGAATTTTAGAGCTTGAAGCAAAAGGAGAGTAAAATCAAAATGGAAAAGCGTTTGGTAAAACAGGGAGTTTTGGTTAGGAAAAGCTACTCCTGTTCCCTTATACTCCACTCTTTCTCTTTCTTTCTTTCTTCTTTTTTTCTTTCTTCCTTCCTTCCTTCCTTCCTTCCTTCCTTCCTTCCTTCCTTCCTTCCTTCCTTCTTTCCTTCCTTCCTTCCTCCCTCCCGTCCTTCTTTCCTTCCTTTCCTTTCTTTCCTTCTTTCTTGTACTACTAGGAATTAAAACCAAGGCCCTCACACTGAAGTACATCTTCAGCCTCTTTTTAATTTTTGTTTTATTTCTTTTTCTGAATGTAACAATGGTTTTAAAAGTACTACAAAGAAAGGGGGACTAGTCATATAATTTTGGCTTACTTTAGCAAGCAAAGCCCAGAAGCCATAAGGGAAAAAAAGTTAACAGATTTCGCTATATTAAATGTAAAGCTTCCATACAACAAGTGACATTATAAACAAAGAAGAACTGCGGCAGACCGGAAGAAAACATTTGCGCATACAGCAGATGAGTGACCGTCCTTACTAAATAAAGCCAAGTGTTCCCTAGTGCAGCCAGCAAGCAAGCGGGCAGAGACTTCGGTGCGTAGAGTCGAGTGCTGGGGCCAGAACGCCCAGGGTCCGGGGTGCTCTCCCGCAGGAGGGTCTGGCCTAGGTCTCTGGGGGCTGCAAAGGCCCCTGTCTGCTTCCGCTATAGACCCAGAAGCCTCTGTGCGCTTTGGGCGAGGTGCCCAAGAGGCTTCCTGTGAGGACTCCCTGGCCTTTGTCTCTGGCCTGCAGAAATCCACCCTGGTGGGTCAGGAGCCCCGGGAAGTGAAGAGGCTCATCTTCTTTCAGGAGTTCCTACAAAGGTGGCCCTCACGGTTGACAGTGGCCTCGCTGTCTGCTTTTTCTTAGGGCAGCCTTTCGCAATTTCATGCTAGGAGTGGAGGTGGTGGCGGAGACCTGTGCTGCAGATGTCCCAGGAACACATAACCTAAGCTCTGCCGCTCCGGTAAACACAGAGGGCAGAGCTGGGCCAGTCAGATGGAGCAGCAGCTGCTCCCTGAGCCGTTGGCACCCTCCTCCTCAGACGCTGCTCTGGGGCCATGGCAGTGCCATCTCTGGCCCAGAGTGCTCGTTCCTGTGGGAGCATCTTCTGCATCTCCCTGCCAGGAGTTGCTGAGCCTCAGGCTCTGTTCACAGGCAGAGGGGAGACCACTCCCTACGGCCCCCACAACCAGCACCACTCCTTGTCCTTCTCACCCTGGAACACGGACCTCTGTCCTGTTTACCCTCTGTGCCACCGACAGCCCCCATCCTGCTCTGTTAAAGCCCCTCGGCCCTGTTCACTCCTGGGAGACCCTTCCGAGTCACCCCCAGGCCTGCGCTTTCCACTGAGGCCCACCTCGTGGGAGTCCCCTTGGCTGGGCTGTAGCAGGGGAACCTCTTCTCTGAGAGTCCAGTGAGGGCTACCTCTGGTTCTGCTCCTGTGGAGTTTTCTGTGCAGGTCCTGAGAACTTTTCCCACACACATTTTGATGTAACTAGAGAATGTGTGGGGTTCTCCCACTGGGGTTCTCCCACTGGGGGCTGCAGGGCCCACACTCCTGCCTGATTCAGCCTCTTTTTTAGACAGGATCTCACTAACTTGCCCAGGCCAGGCTCAAACTTATGATCTCCCTGCCTCACCCTCCTGGGATGACGGGTGTGTACCACCATACCTGGCTTCCCCTACTGTTCATTCTTATTTATGGCACTTTTGTCACAACTAAAGAACCAATACTGATACATTATCATTAACTAAAATCTATACTTTATTCATGTTTATGCAGTTCTTACCTAATGTTTAGTTATTGCTCAGGATCCCGTCCAGGATACTGTGTTACATTAAGTTGTCATGTTGCCTTAGGCTGTGGCAATTTTTCACACCTTTATTTTGGATGACCTTGATGATCCTCAGAATTACTGGTCAATTATTTTGTAGGCTGTCCCTCAGTTGAAGTTTGTCTGATGTTCTTTGCACAGTTGGCCTGTGGTTGTGGGTTTTCTAGAAGAAGACCCAACAGTAAACCACATCAAGGATGCATACCATCAACATGACTTATCACTGTTGATATTAATCTTGATTATCAGGTTGAGGTAGTGTTGATCAGGTTTCTCCACTGCAAAGTTAACTCTTCTCCCTTTCTAAACTGTATTCTTGGACAGGAAATCCCTATACACAGCCCACACTTGAAAGGTAGGACTGTATTCCTCTACTTTTCCAAATATCCTTGGAATTTCTTGTTCTTTTCATAGTCTCATAGTCACTCCATATTCATCCCCTGGTGTAGCAGCATTTTCTTTGTGACAGATTAATCTCTATGAAGAAAAACATTCTTGTTTTCTCTACCTCTGTTCCACAAAATGGAGTGTATTAGTCAGCTACTGTAATGTGCCAAACTACCTCCCAAACTTAGTGATTTGATCAGCAATCCTTATTTGTTCGCATATCTAAAGATTACAAGGAAGTCAGTTGAAGTAGGAGGGGTTCAGCAAACAGCTCTAGTCAAAGTATGGAACTGGTCAGCTCAGACCTCTGCTCACTGTCTTTTCATTCTGGAAACTAGAATAGAGGAAGCAGCTACCCAGAATGGAAGAGTCCTATGACAATGACAGAATGCAGAAGCACAAACCCCTCTGCACAAACTTTAAGGCTCTGTTAGTATCACATTTCTAACATGCCAAAGTAAGTCATAGGGTCATGCCCAAAGTCAAGGGAAGGAGAAATACTTGCTTTTGTGGGAGGAACTGCAAAATTGTATGATAAAGAGCGTGAAGACAGGAAAGCACACATGCAAAAAAATGGGAACAATCATTCAGTATAACAAAGATAATCATAATGGTTTTCAAGTTCGTGTAGAGAAGAATCCTTTTTTTTTTTTTTTTTTCTTTTTTGGTGCTTTAAACAATTTATTTAACTGAAATGGACTTCCATTTATTTAACTGCAGTGACTTCCATTTATTTTGCTACATCTTTTCCTCATGGTGATTTACAGGATCTTCAAGCCAATATAAATATTTCATAAATAGGTGGTCATCTGGCTATACTGCTACACAATACCTCAGCAGTATCTTTCTGTAAGAAAAACACTGAAGAGTAAAGACCTGACACAATTAACTAGGTGGGATGAAAATCTTCTCCAGATACTTGTTTCTGAGGTAAACACACCAAACACCTTTTCAATTAATTTTCAATTACAACACAGGATGACTTTTTCTGTTTAAGTGGGGCCTAGAACACCTAGGGGCAATTAGGCACTGAATGGCAGAGCTCCATCCCCAGCTTATGTCATGAATTCATAGGGAATAGGTTCTAACAATTCAGGCTTCTTCCCATTGGGTCGCACAACATGCGCTTCTCTGGGCAGGGCAGGCTGGCACTTCAGTTGAACCCAGCTCCCTTTCTCTTTAGCTTCCTTCTTTTTCTGATGATTTTCCTTGACATGTTTCAGGAAGCTATCTCGACTCTTTGAGCGCTTAATATGCTCAATACACACATTAATCCTCTCAGCAAGAATCTTGCCCTTCACTTGCTTGTTTACAATGCCAACAGCATGCTGGGTAATTGTAGACTCTTCCTGTTTTGCCATGGTAACATTTGTGTGGCGTTCCTTTTTGCACAGTACCCATTCCCTTGATGTCTACGATATCGCCCTTTTTGTAGATTCGCATATGTGTGGCCAAAGGAACAACCGCATGTTTTCTAAAAGGCATAAAGAACATATACCGGGTTCCTCTCCTCTTTCCCTTTGTGTTCATCATTTTGGCAAATTCCTGGAAGATGGCGGTTCCAGCCGAAAGGAAGCGAAGAATCCTTTCTTTGACATCACTTCAGATACAGACACCAGCCAGTAAGAATTATTCTCAATGATCTTCAGCCGCGGCATTGGAAAGTAGACTTGGTGAAAATTGGAGCAGGGAGAGGATAAAAACCAAAGCAAAACACTGTGAAAGCTCTTGAATACTTTTTAGCACAAAGCAGGTACTCTGATGCCAGTGGTGCTCAAGTGCTAGGAATTATAGTTTTCCCCCAAACAGAACTAATAGTTACTGGGTATCTCTTACATATCAAACATGTTTTAAGAGAAATTATGATAACAACTTCTAAAGCCAGGTAATTTTTAGTATCTGTTTGCAAGTAAACAAACCAAGAGTCAACAAAAGGATTCTGATCAAGGTCTACCTGGCCACAGCAATCTAGAACATTTTCTACCTTGGAAGGCAACACAAATGAAAAATCAAATGTTAACATCAAATTTTTAAAACTCATTACACCACATGATTTTTTGAAAATTTTCTTTTTTTTTTTAGTTTTTCTCCAGTACCGGGAACCGAACTCACGACCTTGCACTTGCCAGGCAGGTGCTTTTGCCGCTGAGCTAAGTCCCCAGCCCCTGAAAATTTTCTTTAAATAAGAAATATTCCTACTTCATTTCTAATTTAATTTTGTAAAAATATTATTTACCCTGTAGTTTTTAATTTATAAAAATACATTCTCATATAGTGCCTAAGTTGTCTGTGTGTTTTTTTTAAATAGTGATTGCTAATGCCACAGAAATGCATACAACACTATTAAAATTAATATTTTATTTGAATTATTTACATAGATATCATTGTAAGTATATTGGCTCCAGGTAATATATACTGTCTTCTGTATCTTTGCTATCTGTGATTTTCAGCCAGAAGTAACAGATTTGATTTGGGAAAATGGTGAGTTTCTCATTATACATGAAAAGTAATTTGAACCCATTTTGGAGTAAGAAACTATTTTTAACATAAAAGACTGATGTATACCTATTAGGTCATTCACGCAATTAAAACAAGACTTGTTCAGGCATGTCCTCTGAGGAAAGGAGAAAGTTGCAGTTGTCAACTATGATCTACATGATTCAGATACGTACAATATCTTATACAACTAGTAAGACTTGTTCTACCTACTTACATGGTAAATGCTCTCACATTTCTTTAATTTTTCCAGTTGGTTAACTGCAAATCAATTTATCTTTATACACAAGAGCTAGATTATTCCCATTCAAGACCTCTCTATGTCCTTCACCAAAATAGTCCAAGAATTCAGTCCAACATAGGGTATTTCTGTTTTTGAAATACCCAGGAGAAAGAGACTGGAGTCTGCCAGCATAGCTGCTGTGCTTGCAGTCATAATGTTTTGCAACTAATTCTGGATCCCAAGTCTTTTATTTAGCATATTTTACACTGAAATATTTACAGAGCACCTTTGATGTACCAGACACTGGGCCACGGCACCAGGGTGTAGGGAAGGAACACACTAGACATGGCTCTAGCTATGAGGCTTTCTCAGTACCATAGTCCAGTTGATGATATCTTTGCTGGACCAAACACACCAGCTTAAGGAGATGATCCACAGTTACATTCTACATGAGAGCTTCCTTGGGTCATATGTAGGCTCCAGTACTACAACCCAAAGTTATACAGTTTTGAGTGATTGGGCTTTTAGCTATACCCTGAAGTAGAAATAATTTACCTCCATGGCCAAACATTGAGTCCCCGGCATCAAGCCTGCGTTATCAGCCAAAAACGCTCCTGCCTGCAGATGAGTTTTCCTTTGTGACAATTGGTGCCTTACATGCCAGCAGACCTTAAAGGCTACTCTGACAGGTTCTCTGGCTCCATTTTCAGTTGCTCAGGTTAGTGTGTTGATCTTTCTTTTCCCAGAAAGCTCTTGCCTCCTCATGCAAATTACAAATTTCTTCTCTAATGTCCACAAATAAGCTGAAGAAACTGCTGTTAAGCTACATAAGAGAGGGACATCTTATTATGACCTTTGTGACCTTACTTTTGTGCAATAAATGGAAGCCGCTCCTGAAAGCCCTCACAGAGCATTTGAGATTAGTGACTCATCATCCCCACATGGCTACCTATCTTTGCCTAGAGAGAAAAAAAGAGGCTCATGTAAGTGAAACAAACTGTCATCATCTTTGGGGAGAAAAGTATTCTGCCACAGCAACAGAAAGCAGACGTGGACTGAATCCTGCACAGTACACATTCACACATACGCATACAGACACATTTTGCTTTTGTGGAAAATTACTGCCCCCTACCCTTTTCCAAGAGCATCTCTTGGTTCTGTGTTGTTCTAAAATCATGTTTATTTAAAAGGCGGGGCTATAAATAAGATTTCATTGAAGATGAGTTTTATTCCTACCCTTCCAAACTAGGGATGCAGCTTAGTGGTAGAGTGCTTGCCTAGTAGTATATGGGCAGCTCTTGGGAACAAACCTCTGAGAGGGAGGGAAGGAAGGAAGGCAGGAAGGAAGGAAGGAAGGAAGGAAGGAAGGAAGGAAGGAAGGAAGGAAGGAAGAAAAAAAAGAAGAAAAGAAGGAAGGAAGGAAGGAAGGGAAGAGAAAAGAAGAGAAAGGAGGGGGAAATGAGGAAAGAGAAGGAAGTTATCAATATCACCTGCTGTTTTAAAGTTAGATGGGAACTAAACACTTCAATTTTAACAATGATTACTCTTATTTTTTCAATTAAAAATTTTTCCTCCCCAAAGAACATTAGTTTCTTACTCCCTTTTACTGTCTCTCCAGCTCTCTGTTTATCCGTGTGTGTGTGTGTGTGTGTGTGTGTGTGTGTGTGTGACCTTCCTGCTGGTCTCTCCCCACCCACTTCCCTGTTGTTTTTCAGGGAGACCGCCTCTCTCTCTGCACTTGTGTGTCTCATTTGTCTTATTGTAAGTTTGTATTTATCTTAATCAGGTGCCTTCAGCTATGAGAAAACACCTTGGGCTGGGGATATAGCTCAGCAGCACAAGTGCCTACCTGGCAAGCACAAGGTCCTGAGTTCGATTCCCAGTACAAAAAAAAAAAGAAAAAAAGAAAAAAAACACCTTAACACAAATAGCTTAAAGGGTAAAGAAATGTATTACTTCGCATAACAAGAAGATCCTCAAACAGTCCCTCCAGGATGGGTCAGTTCAGCGCCTCAGCAATCACTGAGCTCGCCATTCAATGAGCATTATCTAGTGCCAGTTGTGTCTGACTTTAACTCAGGTACACAGGATGCACATTGATCAGGAAAAGAGAGAGAGGGGAAAGGGAGAGGGGAGGAGAAGGGAAAGATGAAAGAAGAAAAATATCTGTGCTTGTGGAGTTCATATTCTGGCTCTTCACAGCTTTGCCCATAGTAGCAAAATGTCACCTCAGTTCCAGTTAACATTATAAAGTAGGCTAATCCATTGCACTTAGAAGACATTTCCTCCTGTGTGTGTTTGGTACTGGAGTGTGTCCCAAGCCTTAGCACATGCTAAGAAGGTGCTTCACCACTGAGTTACATATCTAGCCTTTTTTTTTTTTTTTTTTTAATCTTTTTAGTTTGAGACAAGATCTGGCTAAGTTGTCCAGGCTGATCTTGAACTTTAGATCTTCTTGCCTCAGCATCCCTAGTAGCAGAGATTCTAGGTGTGTGCCACCTCACCCAGTTTTTTGTGTTTATATAATAAAGGATAAAATTTTCTCCTTTTGTCTAAGCGGTTTTCCCATTTATTTAGGTCTTCTTCAATTTCTTTCAGCATTTTGTGATTTTCAGAAGTAAGTTTTACACTTTTTTTCAATTAATTCCTACATATTCTTTCTGATACTTTTGTAAATGGAATGTTTTTCCTAATTTTTTTCAGGTGTTCATGAAAAATGTTCAGAAATACAATTGATTTTTGTATATTGAACTTGTTTCCTGCAACATTATTGAACTTGTCCAGTCTGTCCTTTCTTTCAAATCCCATTTAAAATTCTGAGTGAGGATGAGCAGAGTTCCTGCCACTCCTATGTGAATGACACAAAGCTGCTCAGTGGCTCCTGACTGTACTCTGAAGCTGTGGGTAGGTGGCATGGTGTTTGGTTCTTGTGAACTAAAACATTTGAAAACCTTAGGCACCTTCTGTGGAGAACTCTCCAGTACTGAGTTCCCTGACACTCAGGAGCTCAAGCTTTATAAAGGACTTTTGAGCAAAATGTAAGGAGCCCACTCTAGCGCCAAACCATAGGACAGAGAAGTCACTGTCACTGTGTCCTGTCTGTGGATCTGTATGCAGTGAGGAGCAGGGATGGAGGCCACTAGACTAAGACACACACCCCTCTCCCCTGCTGTTTTGGAGATGGCCCTTGTTGTGCTTGGGTTATACAAAGACCCCCAGGGTCTTTAAGCTGCCATTTCTCTGGTTCTCCTTCATATCTGGAAACTCAGCTAGGCCTGGGTAGTCCCAGAGGGCTGAAAAATAGCCAGCCGTGTGATTTGTCTATGAGGGGTGGTTGAGAAGGGCAGGTCTGAGTATACATCCACACTCCAAGATCTAGGAAGCAGGGGCACAAGGAATGGAGATGTGATTTTGAGAAAAGCAGCCACCTAGAGCCCTTCCAGAGCTTTGTGGATGTGGTCAGCAGATGCTAGCAGTTCTATTTGGGGGCACTGTTGGTCAGTGAGGAGCAGATGCGGAGGAAGTAGGACTGCAGGATGGCAGAATTCATCAGGGCCCAGGCCAAAGATGGCTGGGTGACTGGGGATGTGGGGCATGGGGAAAGTTGGTTATCAATTTTGCTGACTTCTGCCTTCAGAGTCAGGAAGGAGATAGGATGGAGTAAGTCAAGGCTGGTTCCTTTGTTCCATTATGGGTAGCTGGGCAGAGGAAAGCCTCTGACACTACAGATGACCTCAAAGGAACATCTGTCACCTATAGGTGCCCAGACCATGTGGGCATAGGAAGCTCTGGGGACTGTCCAAGTTAGTTCAACCCATTTAGGACTCATCAGCTGTAAGTCCTGGCTGGTTACCTGAATGACCTCCTGGGACTCCCTGGTTCCCCACAGCCTCACAGAAGCAGCTGTGTGCTGGGGCTGCCCCAGAGCATAGCTAACCCATACCAGACCCTGACAGATCCCCACACTATCCCCGTGCTACATCAAAACACAGAGAAGAAAAAACTCTCACTGTTCCATGATCCTAGAGTTAACTTTGAAAATGTTGGTGGGTATCTTTGTGTGTGTGTGTGTGTGTGTGCGCACGCGCGCACGTGTACATACATGTGCACAGTTATATACCTTTACAAAATTGGGGCCATACTGAATGTGGAACCGTATACACTTAAACTACACATATTGCTATCTACTTAGTTTTTCTAACTGTTCATTAGAGTACCTACCTCCCCTGTTCATTCAAAATCTCATCACTTAAATTGTCCTGCGTCCAAAATGTCAAGTGAAGAGAAGCAAGCTTCTCTGTCCACGGTTGCTCTTCCTTCTCTGAGCCATGCGGACTTAAGGTTATTGGCCAGAAGTCTCCCTCAGTCCTTGCCGTATGGGCTTCTCCCGTGCCCTTCATCAAGGCAAATGTCATTTTAATTATAGCCCCTCTCCCCCAATTTTTGGGTTCTACCCTAATCCCTATGTATCAGAATGTGACTTTATTTGGGGGAAACAGGACCCTTGCAGATCAAATTAGTTAAGATGAAATTCTTTGGCTGGAACCTAGCCCAATATGACAGATATATTTAGGCAAAGAGAAAATTTGAACACAGATTCATGTACACAATGACAATGCCACAAGAGTAAAAAGGTCAACAAGGCCAGAAATTATTGAAAAACCTCTAGAAGGTAAGGGACAGGCATGGGACAGATGTTCCTCACAGCCCTCAGAAGGAGCCAAGCCTGCTGATACCTTGATTTCAGACTTCCAGTTCTGAAAACTATGAAACAATAAATTCCTGTTTTTTAAAATACCCACTTTGTAGTACATTGTTATAGCAGTCCTAGAAACAAACACAGCTAGTAGGTCAAGAACACAAGAGAGAGCACCATATATAGAATATAAGTAAACAAAATCACAGTCTTTTATTATGGACTTTAGGACAAACATACCCCATTATGGTTGATACACTGTGTCAACTTGGGGTGGCTAGAGCTTTGGCTAAGTGACTCAGCAGGAAGCCAGGGTGCTTACTCTGTATACATCCTGAGCCAGTGGAAAAGGAGGGCATGGAGATTATGTGAGTGATACACTCCCCCTGGGTGGGGTAGCCTGTTTACAATGTAATGGAGGGAAAGAGACTGCTTGCTGCGATTGTTCCCATTTGCTCTGGCTGCTTTGCTGTTCAGCTGCCATTCCCCACTTTGCTCTTGTTGCTTTCTATCTTCTGCCTTGGAGCCAGCCAAGTATGGACTGAAACCTCCACAAACTGTAAATTAAATAAACCTTTCCTTCCTTCATTTTGGGCGTTGGGTATTTTGTCTCAGCAATGGGAAAAAAGTAACTAAGACACCCCCATTTGGGGTGTCTTTTACACATTAGAAGGAAGTCATTAGCAGCCTGTACTCAAGAAGAGGTGCTTCCATAAAGTCACGAATATGAGGGGACAGAGATCACTGGGAGCCATTTTAGAAGATGGCTCCAAAAGCCTGCCAAATTCCTATTACTTCATTAATTTCTAGCATACCTGAAGTTGATCTCCAAAAATAGTTTTTGGACAAATATCAGAAACAAATTGAGAACATATGTTCTTAAAATAAATAAAAACACAGCCATGTACACTGGTATGTGCCTGTAGTTCAGCTACTTCTGATGAACCATACTTCCAGGTATTCATTCTCTCATCTAGCCCTCCCATGACAAATCTGGTCACTTCCTTCTGTCAGCTGAACATGGCACAAAATCTGGCAGCTTCCATGTTGATATTTTTAGGAACCCTGAGTTACCCCATAAAAAGTTCAGCTGCTCTGCTAGAGAGACCATGGGAAGAGACCACATGGAGGGGCCACAGGAAGTGAGAGAGACCCTGAGACTACAGAGTAAGAGAAAGCCCAGTCATCCCAGTCTTCTGTGGAACTCAGCCTTCCTGTCTTCCCCACCAACATGCCAGACCCAGGAGTAACACCATTCTGAATTTTCCTCATCCTAGCTGCCAACTAAATGCTACCGTACTAGAGAGTCACAATTAAGACTGATACAAGAACTGTCCATCTGGGCCCTAGCCAACCCAGAAAATTGTGGGAAATAATATATTACTGTTGCTTTAAGCCACTAAGTTTTGGGGTGGCATGCCAGATAGCAATAAATATCTAAAACAAAATTAATTTTAATTAATTAATAAAAATTGTGTGCCTAGGACCTACTATATTGTAAGATCCTGTTGCTTTCTCAGGCATGATATTGTTTAATTCTCTTGCCAGTCTTGGGAGATCATGGTGTTCATACCAGATGTATAGGTCAGGCAGTTGAAAACAGAGCTATTCAAGCATGAAGCAGTATATGTCTCTCAGCATTCACCCATTCATCCCTTCAGAAAGTCAAATGGGACCTGAGGTTAACAAGCAATGAGCTTCTTTGTTCTTCCACTGTGAGGTACAAACCTTACCATTTTCCACATGTTCTGGGACACACAAGTTAAGAAGTAGAACACCCAAAATTTACATGCAGTTATACCTGACTTCAGGTCAAATGTTCTGTGTACATACCCATCTCCTTCCTAGGACATTTTTAGCATCTGCATCAGTGATTAACTTTTGTGGGGAGGAGGTCGCGGTGTGGAAATGTAAAAATAAGGCTTCTTGTGACTCATAGATAAGCAGCTTCAACAGGTTTGAGATTGCCCGGAAAGGAGGGAGCGCCAGAAGGGCCAGAGCATTATCTTCTGTCCTTGGAAGAAAGAACATCTGGTGTTGACACAGATATCTCCCCCTCCCCTTGCCCATAAGCAGAAAAACTCTGCATTCCTGCACACTATACATCATAGAGGCCCAATAAGTGTAAAAAACTGTGTATTAACCAATGCCATCTGCTTCTGTAATGACGCTTGCAAGCCCCCTCCTTTGTGGTTTTTCGGGTTAAAGAGCCAGAACTGACCTGGCTCGGGGCTCTCTGTTCCTGCGAGCTCAGTGAGCCCCATGCATGATTGGTGAATAAAATCCCCTTGCTCTTTGCATGAGAGAACGTCTCTTGGAGTCTTCCTTCACGCGGCGAGTATCTCAACCCTAACAGCGGATATCCAGCACACACAAGATCAGGCAAGGCAAAGGCTAAATCTGACTGATTTCTCTAATAAAGATATTATGAGTCATTTTTAGGTTCAGAAACTATATTACTTATATTAACAGCTGAAGGTGTCAGTTCTTCATGATCCTTGTCCCACATACCAAAAAGACTACAATATAAGGGGGGCAGGTGATTGTCACTTGAGTTGTGGGATAAACTGAAGAAGACCACTACAAAGCTTCTTTAAGCAAGATTTAATATCAACCGTTTCACTTTCCTTGCTTACTTGTGAGCCTGTCCAATGCCTAGGCTGCTTGTCCAGAAGTGGGCAATGGACTCATAGTAAGTGAACCTCTCTGTGTCACTAATCCCTACTAAAACCTCTAATGGCAGATGAAGCCAGAAAGACTCAAAGGATAAGACAAGATCATAGCCAAGGACACCTGGATCTGATCTCAACTAGATAAAGACTACAGCCTCAGACATCACACTCCTGGGTGGATTAACCTAACCCTTATTAAGAATTAATTTAATACCTTACTTAGAGAAGTCCTTGAGTAATTCTGCCCTTCTTGAGTACTCACCTCCTTTCTTCTGATAACCAAAAAAATATGGGCCACCCAGAGAAGGTCTTGGTCTTAGACCTGAGTGAATGTTAAATTCTGTGAGAGGGTTTTGATCCTCCTGGAGCCCTGAAATCATCCCATTTGCCTCTTTTTATTTAGCCTTCGCTGTACACTTGTTTGGGAGATTGTAGACCTGAGAAGCCTGCAATAACTAAGGGATATTATTAACTTGATAAGAAACCACTGCTGAGGAGTTGATTCTAGACTGCAGCTGAGTGGTTTTATACTCTCAGAGTTGGGGCAGAAAGTGTTATCCCTCATCATTGCCCAAGGGGATAGGAAAGCAAGCAGGAAATGGCCTCAGAGCAGCTCCTCACATGATTCCCATCCTCCTGTGTTCCAGGAGGGTCATAAGGAATTCTATAAACATTCACATGAACTGCTGTGCAAGCCTTTGTCTGTACAGTCTGTGCTGGATCCATAAAATAAAGTCACCCAGGTGCCATGGGAAGGCATTCTCCTACAGTGGACATGCTTGAGTCTTTAATGAAAAGTAACACTCCATTCACATACACTTGAAAATTTTGCCTATTCTCTCAAAGACGTCACAAGTCTTACAGCTTCTAGGGATCTCATGCTTCCCAGATCAAGAAGTCTGATCTAAAGTGAATAAGTGAATTCTTTGCTTTTTTTTTTTTTTTGCAATAGTGAGGATTGTATACAGAGTTTTCACATTGATCTATATTTGAAGCCCCTTTTTGTCATTTTTATTTTGACACAGGGTCTTCCTAAATCACTAAGTTGCTTGCAATACTCTTGTTTCGGCCTCCTGAGTGATGGGTTTAAAGGCATGTGGCACCATGCCTAGCTTTCTTAGTAGATTCCTAATTGAAAGGATTTTCTCTCCCTTTAAGAAGAAAAAAAATAATAAAACCAACTTGTATTGAAGTAGAAAGACTTGCTTCAACCTCCATATTCAAAGCAACTAGATATTAAAAAGTCTTTAGGACTTGTTTAGTCGCTACCCATTTGAGAGCTGTATTAGTTACTTTCCCACCACTGAGACAAAATAGTGGCACTCCAATTTGAAGGAAGAGAGGTTTACTGTGGCTGACACTTTCTGTGCACTAGGTCTATGGTCAGCAGGCTCCAAGGCAGAAAGAGCACGGTGGAAGGGCCTAGCAGTGGGAAGAAGCTGCTTACAACATGGCAGCCAGGAAGCAGAGAGAGAAGGAAGGAGACAGGGACAAAAATACACCCTTCGCAGCCACCAGCTCTCCACCTCTGGCGAGGCCCTACCTCCTAACAGACATTCAGCTATGGACCTCATCCGTGAATGAATCCACTGGTGAGTACAGCACCCCCATGATCCATTCACTTTCCAAAAACCCCACCTCTGAATACAAGAGACTTCTAGAGTGAATACACCTTACATGTAAACTGTAACAACAGCTTCAAGGAAGTCATAGTCTACCTCAGATTCTTCCACCATAAAATAAGAACAATTTATGTCTGACAATAGCAGTTAGAGATTGAGCTCAGTTTCATGAACGGAAACTTCAGTAATTGTGGCTAAGCATTAGGGGTTTGTGGTTGTCAGATAATGAGAAGCCTGGAGACAGATGCTTGTTGAGCAGCTTATAAATGCACGGTGCTCTAGGTTTTTGTTAGCTTTTTCTCATTTTGGCAAGAATTGTTCCAGGTTCAGTTGTAATGTTCATAAGAAGGCAAAGGGCAAGGAACGGTTGAATCAGTCTCCTTTTAAAATGTTTTTCTGTTCTGAAAAGTTACTTAATCACTTTTACAAGTCACAGTTGTACACCTATCCCATTTCAAGGGAGCCTAGCATATGAAGGTTTAAGCAAGGCCATTGCCACCCTGAAAAAAATCACAGACAGTCATAGCACTAAAGGAAAATGAATATCATGTAGGCATCAGGCCATCTTTGACACGTCTCACCTATTTCTCAGTTGGGGGAGGGCAGTAATTAAACTCATGACAATGAGATTTTATTGTTCAAAACACACTTATTAAAGATTTATCATATGTAAATCACCAAAAGCACTACAAAATAGTAATGTTAAATAAAAACATCCCTATGAAACATGACTCGCGAACTCCTAAGTGCTGTCTCCTTTATGTGACACCAACAAGGAGATGCCCATCACAAGCAGGGGCATGGAGGGCATCCCAACATCAGGATTTCATAGCCAGTGTTCCTTTCAAACAGTGGGCCAATGTGAAAATTCATTCTCCAGTGACTGGGTATATTGTCAAAAGGCTCTGAGCCCTGCTACACACATAACAGTACCTACTAAACCTACCTAACTCAACATACTGTTTCACATTTAATATATAATATCATTATAATATTAAATATATAAATATATAAATCTTATATAAAATAATCTTATATATAAATAAATAATCTTATATAAATAAGTCTTATATAAATAAATATATAGTTTCTGTTATATAAATAATTTAAAGAGTAACAGGTAAGAAGAAGCAGAGGTAGATCTTTTACAAATGGGAAGGGGGACTAAGAGATGGAGGGAAGGAGGGACAGAGGGAAAGTAAAAAGAATTAAGATGTGTTATATACACATACCAACTCCCCATGGTGACTGGAATCACTGCATACTAATAACATGTACTAATAAAAATAAATGTAAAAAATAAAAATAAATTTTAACAATCAAAAAAATAAATTTATCCTCTCTACTATTGATGGACACTTAATGTAGTTTCTGACTTGAGGGCTGCTGTGAATATTGTTATACATGTATTTTGGTGAACATATTCACTTAACTGGATTTTGCTTAAGTGTGAAATTTCTGGCTCATAGGTTAGGTACATGGCTTGAGTAGATACTAGACAGTTTTCTAAAGTGATTTTATTAATTTACATCTCCTTCAGCACACTTAAGGATTCCAATTGTGCCATGTTTTCACCAATGCTTACCATTTTCATCCTTTTAATTTTAACTTTAGGCCCAGGATAACTCTGAAAGAAGAGAATCAAACACGGACAATCAAATAGAAGAGAATCAAACCTATTTGTCACCCTTGAAAATTCCCAAGGCTACTATGATTCTACTTTGCTCCCAGACCATAGTTTTTATGGGACTTGTACCATTTGCCCTCACTATGGTTCTGGTCAACAAAATTAGTCTATCAGAATCCATGCCTTCTGCATCATCTCCTCTGCAGAGAAGGTTCTTCCACTTACACACATTATTATGTCCTGGGAGGAATATGAATGGAAATGGAGATAAATTCATTTTAAAACATACTGATGTCAGAGCTGTAAGAAAGAGGTAAAGTATGAAAATTCTGGGATTAAGAAAATATTACAGCTATACACAGTGGTGTACACCTATAATCCCAGCTACTTGGCAGGTTGAGGACAGCTTGGGTAACTTAGGGAGACCCTATTTTAAATAATAATAATAATAATAATAATAATAATAATAATAATAAAGGGCTTGGGATGTAGCACAGTAGTAGAGTACCCCTGTTATACATCCTTAGTACTAGAGGTGGGGGGAGGGAGAGACAGAGACAGAGACAGAATTAGAAGCAGAGACAGAGAAACAGAGAGAGGAGCAAAACTGGAGCCCAGCCACACTGGGCTTAACAAATTGTGCCAGGCCAAATCCTGGCAGAAATTAACCCTCAGTAACCTTCTCACACCTCAGTAGAGGCCAGTCACCACAAGAGTGCTTGCTTGCTCAGTGCTGTCTTCTTTTTATTCTAATTGGCCTAATGAGAGGTCACTGCCCACATGTACTTGTTTCATCAATAAATATTTGATGGACTCCTACTGAGTGCTGAACCCTAGGTGAAGAAGGAGATGTAGTGGCATTTTGATAATATACGTGCAGGGAGAATGCTGACACCACATAGAGGCTGCAGTATGCCAGTCAACCAAATTACCTGTCAGTGAATTGTGCCAAAGAATGTAGTCACAGCAGTGTGGGATGCAATGAGCTGGGGTTCTCCCAAATAAACTAAAAGGGAAAATGATTTTATAATTATAAAAGAAGTGCTAGACTTACCAACATAGCATCAATTTGGCTATATAAACTGTAAAGTACAAGTCATAACTCTGTTTTGTGATCTCACAGAGATGGGTACTAATACCACCTTTAAGTATCCTTGCCCATCCTCCTGTGGTGTGCTTGCAGTATTAGCAAGGGGGAGCATTTCGGATTGTCTACTAGGCAACCCAATTTGGGCTGGAACGGTTAGTGGGTGTTTAATGGTACTACACAGAAAATCCATGTTTCCACAAAACAAAATATACTTTCCAACTTAGAACAATTTGGAAGCTGTGGTAGTCTTCCCATCAAAGAGACTAAATATAAAATTCACTCCATGATGGCCACAACACAGACAGCTATCGGAAAAAGACAGAAAGGTGAAGGGCCACGCTGATAGAAATGCTATGACAAAATCGAAGTGCTCAACCCTTCCCACCAGTACAGTAGATGTGAATCGTTATCTAAAAATCTTAGAATTATGGATAGCTTCTAATGCACAGGTGAGAAACTGTCTGCAATATTTAGGAGGAGCCCTAAGGCTTCAAGTGAATGATTGACAAAGAAAAGAATGGCAAAGGATTAAAGAATTTGGATGATTGGACATATCTGAGAAAAAATATCTAAATTATACAAAGAGTATAAAAAGTAATTGTATTTCTTCAGACTTGAATTCTGTACACAGTTCTGTACACAGTTCAGTTCATTCTTAAAGAAGGATGTTAAATTCTACTGTACAACTTGGCCCTTCAGAGCATAGTCCTTACATAATCAGGATGATGTGGGTGCTGTTTGTCGCTTGTGTTAATTTTCTATTGTTGTGTAACAAATGACCACAAATTTAGTTATTAAAACAATACCTATCTATGAGCTCAGAGTCTGTAAGTCAGAAGTCCAACACAGGGTGACTGATGGGGTTTTCTGCTTAGGATCTTACAAGGCTGAAATCAAGAGATTGGCTGTGCTGCATTCCCTTCTGGAAGCTTCATGGAAGAATCTTCTACAATCTCATTCTTATTGCCCATTGATTGTGGTTGTCCTTGTGGTTGTATGAGTAATGTTCCTGTTTGTTTGTTATTTGTCTGCTGGGGGCTGTTTTCAGTTCCTGTAGGTCATCTGCATTCCTTGCAACATGGACTCATCCATCTTTAACAGTGGCATATCAAATCCTTTTTGTGCTTGGAATCTCTCTGACTTTCCTGCTTTTAATCTGAGACCCAGACTTAAAAGGCTCCTACAATTAAGTTACTCCTGCATAGTTAATCTCTCTACCTTAAAGTTAACTGACTTATGACCATAATTATATCCTTGAAATACCTTTATCGCAATGTTTAAATTACTATTTAGGAGTTGTATATATACCATGGCAGGGAATTGGGGGGATCATCTTAGATTTATTTTTTTCTAACTCAGTGGTTTTCAGTTTTAAAATCCACCTTAGATTCTAAACCAGTAGTTCTCAACTGGGATAGGGTAAGGCAATTTTATATCTCCACACACACATAATTCCAGAGACATTTGGCAATATTTAGAGACATGTTTGGGTGCCATCTAGTAGACAGAGGCCAGAGGTATTGCCAATCCACCCACAATGTATCAGAAAGTTCTCATGACAAAAAATTATCCAGCTGAAGATCTCAGCAGTGCAGAGGTTGAGAAACTTTGCTTAAACAAAGAATGGAGACATTTATTATATTACAGTGTTATAGTTATCAACTTCAGCCATGTAAATGTTTAAGTATAGCAGACATGACAGAAAGTAGAAGATGGACGGATGAGAAGAACAGAAAGGAGGCTGCTGTATTAGCTAAATCTTACATGAGGAGATAGCTAAAATGGTAGTATTCGAAGTTACAAATAATAGTAATGAAACTATCAAGCACTAAGATAAGAAGGGATAAGAGAAAAGAAGTAGAGAGTAATAAAGAGGCATTAGATGTTACCTAAAATTAATAAATAAAAGATAAGCATTTCATTTGAAATTATGGGAGGGACCAGAAAAAGAATTAAACTTTCAAAGAGAGTTCAAAGAAGGTTGTCAAGAAGTGAATACAGAAAATAGGATGGAAGGAGGTTATTTTTTGTTACAAATTCTGTTGTACCTTGGATTTTTTTTTTTACCACATATCTAATAAAAACATAGTTTTAATAAAATGTAGTCAAAATATTCTTAAAAAGAAAGCAACTTAATTTGGGTGATTGTACATAGTACAGTAATCCATCCATAGTATAGTAGCAATATTTACTCATAGTACAAAGTATAGTAGCAGCAGCACAGTAATTTTTACTAAGCACATATAATAGCCTTTCAGATAAAATTTCTTTTAGAATCTGTTCTCTTAGGCCCAAGATCCTCAGACAAGGTTTCAATTAATTGCATTACAATAAAATCAGGGTTCCATTGCTATAACAACTGGACATACATAAATTTCGTAAGAGATCTATTTTGGGTTACAGTTTGGGAGGTTTCCATCCAGGGTTAGTGACTGATTGCTTTTAGGCCAATGGCAAGGGAGTACATTACAGTGGGAGTATGTGGCACAAGATGCTGCTCACTTCATGGTGGTAGGGAAGCAATACAAGAGAGGAAGAGGTGGGTGTTCCCATCGTCCCTTCAGGAGCACACTCCCAATGATCTGACTTCCTTCCACTGGGGCCCACCTACCAAATGTTTCATCGCCAAGCCTTCAACACATCGCACACTTATCCAAACCATAGCAATCACTTTTAAAAATGTATCATATGAACTAAGGTCATTTACAGCTACCCAAAAATTGTGTAGCAGCATGGATCTGGGCTGGAAAGAGACAGGAAATGAAAATAATTTAAAGTGTTGGTTGAAAGAGTTAGAGACCACTGTTTTTATTTTAATTGTGTGTAACTATTGGTTGTTATGGTTGATTTAAAACTTATGACATATTTTAAGTTACTTTTATATTATACTTTATTAATTGTTTTTTCTTAATGCTGCTTTCTTTAGCTTTTATAACTTGCACTGTGATGACATTGGATGGTAGTTTAAAATCTATTTTCCTCAGGCTCACTTGTATTACCGTATATCATGTCAAAAACGATGGGTCAAGTGAAAGAAAGCTGTATTTTTTGACAAAATTTGTTGATCAGTTCAAAAGAAGAACTTAGTAAGACAGATTTCTTGCAAACCGGACAGTGTCTTCCACTGCCTAAACATATGCTGCTCCATAAAAGCAGGTCTGCACTTGTTTTTATCTGAAGATAGTTACTGCCAATAGCAGTACATATGGTGCCAGTGGCAGCATGTTTCAATGCTAAAGTTCAGCAGGAGTCTTCTGGTCCTTGGTGAAGGTCCAGCGTTGGATCTTTCTCTGAGTGCACCACTGCTTCTCCCCATCATACCAATTGAACACACTGCTGGGGATTGATAGCTCCAACCTCTCTCTGCCACCTCCAACCCAGTTGCCTGGATTCCTAGAATGGCTGATTCCAAGGGACCTGAACTTGGGGAACAATGCCTACTCTGCTAGCACATAGCACACCTTTCCCATCTTTTACATCACAGAATACTCTCAACAGAACATTAACTGTTGCTACGGGAACGGACTCAGCTATTTTCACTCCCTCAATCTCATGGCCCCCTTCATCTCAGCCCCATCTAAGCCCATTCCACTAACCCCTATAGAAAACCCCGCTCAATAAAGGACTTGGGCTGTCCTTTGGAGTTACTCCAGGAGGTCCTGCCTGGAACCCCCAAAACCATGCTGGCTATGTTCTTTACTGGGTCATCACCACTTACCCAATGGGGAGGAGATAAAAATGGGAAGAGCTGGGAGAGCTGCTGTAATGGTTGATACATTGTGTCAACTGAAAAGTTTAGAAGTTTAACTAAGATTCAGCAGGTAGCCAGGATCCTCACTTTGTAAGCATCCTCATCCTGTGCAAGAGGAGGCAATGGAGATGTTGTGAGCACTATACCTGCCCTGGGGGATGGTAGCCTGCTTACAATATAAGGGGGGAAAAGAGGCTTCCTCCCCACTTCTGCTCTTGCCACTTTTGCTGTGTTTTGCCAGCTTGAACTGTTTGCCCCTGTGCCACACCACCCTGCCTTGGAGCCAGCTGATTATGGACTGAAACCTCCACAAACTGTGAGCTAAAGAAACCCTTCCTTCCTTAATTTGAGATGTCAGGCATTTTGTCTGAGCAATGAGAAAAAAGTAACCAAAACAGCTGGTTATGAGGGTTGTCCCTGCCTCTTACTGTGTGATCTTAGAGAAGTTATTTGACCTTCATGAGTCTCCAGTTTCCTCGTTTATAAAGTGGAAATAACAGTAGAAAACTTACAGAATTTTTGTTAAGAATAAAGAAATCACATGTTACACTAAAGTCAAAGAAGCATAATATGCAAAGTCCTGCTTGGTGATACTTTAACCTACAACAGGCCTAGCAGGTCTGCATATCCCATTATTACCTCCAAGTCATCCTGGCAACACCACTGCCTGGGACTGGCTGGCAGAAAGGTCCAGGACACTTTACACCTAATAAAGTGGCTCCTGCTAATGATAACTGGGCTATAAATACAGTCTCAAAGCTTCTGTGAAGAAAACCAGGCCAAAGGACTGACACAATGAGAATCAATGCATAGCATGCTGGAAAAGAGAGCTACGAGTTAAAATATTCGATTTCTTATTCGAAAAGAGTGTAAAATTACCTCACACAGGACTAAACTCTGCACTCCTAACTATGCTACTTTGACAACTGATTGCAGGGGACAGAAGGTTCTGGGGACTGAGGCAGATATTTTTTCCAGCATTGAAATTTATCAAACAACAGTTGGCTATTCAAATTAGATATTTTAAAGTGCTATGGAAGAACATAAACTCTAATGTTTGTGAATGCTAAATAAAAGAAGAAGAAAAAAACCCATAAGGAAACTTGTACCAAAAATTGAAGGCCTGAACTTGATCATACGTAAACCACAAGACAAAACCAGAATATGGAACAGGTTTTTTCAAAGTCCACATCATGGAAGAAGAAATGAGTAGAGGGACTTCATTAGATTGAAAGGTACTACAGAAATGTGATAGTTGGAGTAGGGATGTAGAGGGAGAGAGAGGGAAAGAGGAGAAGAGGAGAAGGAGAGGAGAGACAGAGACAGGGACAGAAGAAGAAAAAGAGGAGGAGGAAGAAGAAGAGGGAGAGGAGGAGAAGAGGAAGAAGAGGCAAAGAAGGGAAGAGAAAAGAAAAAAGAAGAGAAGAGAGGAGAGGAAAAGAAGGAGAGAAGAGAAGAGAAGAGAAGAGAAGAGAAGAGAAGAGAAGAGAACAGAACAGAACAGAACAGAACAGAACAGAACAGAACAGAACAGAACAGAACAGAACAGAACAGAAGAGGACTCTCCAGATGACAGGGCTAAGGTAAAGGCAGTCATGGCCACAATGCAGGGAAGTCTCCCCAAGGATCCAATCAGAGCCTGAAGAGATGCAGAGTGATACACAGAGAAGGAAATAAGTACATAAAAGGATAAAATAAAGGTGAGTTTGTGAAACAGGAGCTGATAATCAACCTCTTCGTAATAATCAACAAAGGAAAATATGTGCTGCCGAAGCGAGCACACAACAAAGGAATTGGGAGTATTCTGTTGACAGCCTTTTTGAGGATGCTGAAAATGTTCAAACCAAATGTTTATCTTTCATTGGACATAAACACGTAGATGTAAGTATAAAACTATAGAAAAGTGGATTCATAGTCAATGATGATTTTATTTTTGTTTGTTTGTTTATTCTTTTTGAGACAGGTTCTCACTATATAGTCCAGGTTGATCTCAAACTCAGGGCAATCTTCCTGTTTCAGCTTCCCAAGTGCTGGGGTTACAGGTGTGCACCATAACACACATCTCAACGATGACTTCTTTTTTTTAAATTAAGTTTATTGGTACAATGTAGACACATAATGATCACATTCATCATAGGGAATTTGTAACTAACTGTACATGATATATCTTAATTCTTCTTTTTTCCCATTCCCCTCCCTTCAACCCCTCTTCTCTTCCTTATTTACAAAGCTTTGTTTTCATTTTATCCCTCTTTTCTCATTTTTTTCTTTTCCCTTCTTTCCTTTCCCCCTCCCCCTTCCCTAGTTATCCTTTACTTTGGAACAATTTCTTCCTATTTTACAGTATCCTTAATACATTTCAGTCCTTATTTACACTTTCAGTTTCTCACACAAGAGAGACAATTGGATATTTACACATGTGTCTGATTTATTTCACTTAAGCGTATAGTCTCAAGGTCCATCCATTTACCTAGAAATATCTCAAGTTTATCCCTTGTGGCTGAGCAGTACTCCATTGTATAAAAACCCCCACATCTTCTTTATTCATTCATCAGTTGATGGGCATTTGAATTGCTTCCAAGATTTACCTATTACAAACTGTGCTGCTATAAACATGGGTGTGCATATATCGCTATGGTATGATACTTTTAATTCTTTCAGGAAGATACCAAGAAGGGAAACAGCTGTGTCAAATGGGATCTCTAGTCCTAGCTTTTTGAGGCATCTCCATGTCAGGAGCAGCTGAGCCGGAGATTGTTCATACCTGGGGATCCAAGCTTTTGGAGCGGCTGAAACACGGCAGGTGTTCCAGCCCCGAGAACGTGGGGCAGGAGAGGCGAGGTAGTTGTTAGGCAGAGTGGTTTCACCTGACATCAGACTGCTGCGTGTACAAATAAATGTGTTACAGTCACCGAGCAGTGCTTTTTGCTAACAGGAGAGAGGGGTCCCCCTACCTCAGCTACTGCATCTTGTCTTCTTTTTTTTTTTTGGTCTTTTTGAGGCAGGGTCTCACTATGCAGTTCAGGCTGACCTTGAGCTCACTTTGTAGCCCAGGCTGGTCTCGAACTTACAACGGTCCTCTTGCCTTGGCCTACGGAGTGCTGGGATTACAGGTGTGCGCCACCATACCCAGCCTTGTCTTCATTTCTTCACCTCACTACCTTTCACGGTCCTCACCCCGTGAAGTTCAAGAGCTGCGCTCACTGTGGCATCTCCACACTGATTTCCACAAGAGTTGCACCAGTCTACACTCCCACCAACAATGGAGAAGGGTTCCTTTTCCCCCACAGCCCCATGAGCATTTGTTATTGGTTGATTTCCTGAAAGTAGCTATAGAGAGCCCTTCCCAGTCCTCGTCGCAGTCTGAGAAGTTGATATTTGTAATTCCATGGAACAGTTGTTGGAGTTCTAGTGACTTAATTCCAATCTACCACTTCCAGTGCAACCTGTGGAGAGAATAAAGACACCAAGGCAAATTTGTAGTTGTGTGCAACCAAAGGGGTCCTAAGTCCAGCTGAGATAATGGCTAACTGGAACAAAGGCCTCCACCCAGGGCTGAACCCAGGTTTTATTAATTCTTGAAGAAGGGCATGGTTTGAAGATGAGAGACTGAGAATTGCAGGAAGTACATGAGTTCTGTGAGTGGGGGTAGGCCTGGGAACTCATAGTCTCTTATCTCGAGGCTCGATCCCAACTGACAGCATGGAAACGGTCCTCCATCCCACCTGGAGTCGTACATGGTTCCCCACCCCCACCCCCCACCCCGTCACAAATGTTTTTCAGGAGCTACAGGGGTGGGTAATACCGGGTGGGTGGTAACACTGCCCTGTTACCTTGCTTGAAAGACTACACATTAGCACCTCAGCTGGACCAATTTGCATTGCTTAAAGCCAATTGAAGGGATAAGGAAAAGGCCTAGCCAGCTCTATACATATCAATACATGGAACTAGGGCCAGGTTTAGCCAAGATGGAGATAGTTGCTCTTCTTTCAAGGAAAGCCATTCTTTCTGGAGTTAGATGAAATCCCAGGATTGTTTTAATTTGCATCTCTTAAATGACCAGTGCCGTTGAACATTTTTTCATATATTTATTTGCTGTTTTTACTTTTTCATCTGAGAAGTGTGTATTCATCTCAGATGCCCATTTTTAGATTTGGTCTTTAAATGTGGAAGCAGGGGCTGACTTCTGTGAGTTCTTCATACGTTCCAGATATTAGTTGTCTGAGGAACAACTGGCTAAACTTTTTTCCCACTCTGAGATGTCTTTGCACTTGGTGATATCTTTTGCTGTGCAAAAGCTTTTTAATAAGATCAGATCTCAGTTGTTGATTCTTTGTCATATTTCCTATGTGACTGGGGTTTTATTCATGAAGGCCTATACCTGTGTCTTCAAGTGTTCTACCTATTCTATCTTCCAGCAGATTTAATGTTTCTGTTTTAATATTTAGATCTTTGATCCATTTTTATTTTAGCTTAGTGCATGGTAATAGACATGGGTCTAGAATTAGTCTTCAGCATGTGCAAAGCCAGTTTTCCCAGCACCATTTATTAGAGAGGCTATCTTTCTTCCAGTGAATGTGTTTGGCCCCTGTATCAAAGATAAGCTGGCCTAGTGTGTTTGGAGTTGTTTCTCTACCTTCTACAATCTGTTCCATTGATCCTCAGGTGTGTTCTTTTTTGCCAGAGCCTCTTTATGAAAAAATTCACAATAACACTGCAAAAAAGTGGATTACTAGGAGTAATCCAGCGCCATTCTGGCTGGGTGCCATAGCAACTCAGCTGGAATTACAGCGGGGCAAGAAACCAATCACTATCCTAACTCTCTTCTGGTTCCAAGTGAATTTTAGGAATGTTTTCTCTAGTTCTGTGAGGTATGCTGATGGTATTTTGATTGGGATTGCGTTAAATCCCTATAACAATTTTGCAACTATGGCTGTTTTCTTTTTTTGTTTGTTTGTTTTGGTTTTTTTTTCCGGTACCAGGAATCGAACTCATGACCTTGCGCTTGCCAGGCAGGCGCTGTGCCACTGAGCTAAATCCCCAGCCCCCAAATCAAGTTGGCTATTTTCACTATGTTGCTTCTTCTACCCAAGAACAAGAGATATCTTCCTTTTTTTTTTTTTTTTCTCCAGTACCAAGAATCAAACTCACGACCTTGCACTTGCCAGGCAGGTGCTGTGCCGCTGAGCTAAATCCCCAGCCCCTCTTCCATTTCCTGATATCCTCTTCTATCTCATTTTTCAAAGTACTATAGTTCTCAATGTTAAGATCTTTTACTTCTTTTGTTAGATTGACTCCTAATAATCCACTTTTTTTCAGTGTTATTGTGAAAAATATTGTTCCCCTAATTTCTCTGTCAGTGAGTTTGTTATTTTTAATGATGAGTTTAGAAGTTATAATGATGGTACAAGTTAGCAGGTTCTGAACTCCATCACAAATGGGGAAAATTGCCTTCAGAATTATAGGGAATTTTTTCATAAAGAGGAAATAGGTGTTAAAATTGAAGATAAGAAAAATAAAGTAGGTATGTCTACAAAGCCTGCATTTCAACCCTTTTCAGGGCAGGATCACAGACTAAGAAGTTCCACACCAAAAACTGTTTTTAAAACAAAGACTATTGAAGTTAAAAATAAACATAATTCGCTGTTTCACTGAGCAATTGGAATCCATCACTAATATACAGATATGGTTAGGCAATGGGAAAAGGATTCTCCAGAAATTTAACTTTTTTCACAGAGTAAGCCACATCGAAGACTTCATTGAAAAATACTGTGGACCTCAGAGAAATCCTCCCTTTCCCTGGCAACAGCTCTTCCTTTCCTCCAATTGTTAGATGAAACACTCACTCTGAAAGAAGCAGACTTACAGAATAATATAATCATTCAGAGACCGAAAAAAGAAACCTTGCCAAACTTTTAAAAGAACTTTCATAGTACTGGTTTTTGAGAGACTATGTAGAAACTACAGAAAAATGATAGTTGGAAGTAAACATGCAGAAGTGAGAGAAGGAAGTCAGATTTGCTGGATTTCTGGTTCTAGTAATATTTAATTCTCTCCTGGGGTGGGATTTGTAATATTTACAAGTTAAGAGAATAACATATTGATGTAGGAGATTAGGGTGTGGTAAAACTGGCTGGGGAAGTGAGTGTGACCTGTTAATTACAAGGTCCTGGAACACATGCACAGAATAGTTCCCAAAGTCTTGCACACCGGCTTCTCATGAGAACTCCAGCAGGTTTTCAATAGCATAGCCCAGAACTGAGGCATGGGATCCCAGCACCACCTCTCAGAACCCAAACGTAGAAGCCCTCAAGACTTAGTATAAAAAAGACAGATGCCAAGAAGAGCTTGCTATAGTGGCTATCCTCACAATAGCCTGCCTTGCTTTCTCCAGGGTGTACTTTTATCTTGCTTTTTTCCTTTGTTACTGTGCCTAAGCTCAGTGTGCAGAGCCAGTTTCTCTCTCACTCTCCACTTTTATTTTTTCAGATAAACTTCACCACTGTTTTTTTTTGTTGTTGTTGTTTCTATCAATTCTTTGAGAGAAGGACCTGGAATCTAACTCCAGAAGGAAAGCAAGCAACCCAGAACCCTGTGATGTTTATTTCACGAGCCACCTTCAGAAGGAGCTACCTAATGACAATATGACTGGAAGCTATATTCATCACACTTTTGTTCCGGATGCCTATTCAGAAAAAAAGTATGTTTACTTTCAAATACCAATTAATCAATATAAAATATATTAAAATATAGCTGTATATTTTAGAATCAATATGGTATAAGTTAGAAAAAATGCTCACAGCATTTGTTACTCAAGCATCATTTCCCAACAGCAGGAATTTATTTAAATATTAGTTATCTCAGAATTTTATTTATTTATTTATTTGTTTGTCTTGTTGAGACAGGGTCTCACTGTGCAGTTCAGGCTGGCTGTGAGCTCACTTTGTATCCCAGGCTGGTCTCAAACTCGCAACGATCCTCCTGCCTCAGCCTCCGGAGTGCTGGGATTACAGGCGTGCACCACCTTGCTCGGCTTCTCAGAATTTTAAAATAGCAATACATTTAAAATTATACGTGGTAGGTTAAAGGCATTAATATAATTATTTTGTACCTTAGATATAATCAAAAGTCCGATGAGCTGGACATGGTGCTGCCCATCTATATTGTGACTTCAAGGGCAGCCTCAAGACACCGTCTCAAAAACAAAACAACACAACACTCTGGGATGCCCATACCTTTGTCTAAATCTCCAAGTGTTCTCAGTTTTTACTCTGTGCTGGCAAGATATACTCAATTATTAATTTGGCAGCAGTATGTAAGATGTAGTTTCGATTTGTTGCTGTTGAGCGTGGGGGCAGGTGGATCTCGGTAGAGCGAGGTTGCTGGACTCTCCCGCTCATACTACTCGGCCTTCAGGGCTGGCTCCGTCCCACGTGGCCCTTCGCGGCACCCGTCGGGCCCCTGGGTGGAGTCATTACGTCACGCCGAAACCACCCGGGAAGAAGTTAGACGAGACGCGAGGCCATCTTAACCGCCATGCCCAAGAATAAAGGTAAAGGCGGTAAAAACAGACGCAGAGGTAAGAATGAGAATGACTCTGAAAAAAGGGAATTGGTGTTCAAAGAGGATGGGCAAGAATATGCTCAGGTAGTGAAGATGCTGGGAAATGGACGATTAGAAGCGATGTGTTTCGATGGCGTGAAGAGATTATGCCACATCAGAGGCAAGTTGAGAAAAAAGGTTTGGATAAATACCTCAGACATCATATTGGTTGGTCTCCGTGACTACCAGGATAACAAAGCTGATGTGATTCTAAAGTACAACGCGGATGAAGCAAGAAGTCTGAAAGCGTATGGCGAGCTTCCTGAGCACGCAAAGATCCATGAAACTGACACATTTGGTCCTGGAGACGATGACGAAATTCAGTTTGATGATATTGGAGATGATAATGAAGACATTGACGATATCTAAATTGAACCCAACACTTTACATTCAGTTTTTCGGAAGATTGTCCTGCAGTTTGGATTTTGGCAGTAACCCTCCAAGAAGTTTTCATTAGCAGGATTGTAATTTATTAAGGCAGTTTGATTTGGTTCTAAGGTATTTGTTTCTGTTAAAACTGTTAATGCTGAATTATCTTAAGTGAAATGTCAAGCCCACTTTGTTCAAGACTGTGTATTTCAAAAATTAGTGCATTACTGCCTTTCCTACGTTGATCACTTCCAGAAAGTAAATGGATGTTCTGAACGAACCATTTGCCCTGTGTTCATTATAGCTTGTGATTAACTCCTACTTTTTGACTAACCTATAGACTATACAGAATCTTTCTGCATATTCTGGTTACCTAGATGTTCCTTCGAGATTTTGAAGGAGGCCTAAATCTGCATTTGAATTAAAAAAAATAGTAGGTTTGTTTTCCATATATTAAGTAGCATGTGGCTGTTTGATATCATTACATTATTTTCATAATTTTACTTTACCATCATACACGTCTGGGCTGGGGGAAATATTTCCCAGATATAGTTTTTAGAACCAGAGTTGTTTGTTTGTCAGGCTGGTTTTGAGCTCACTTTATAGCCTAGGCTGGCCTGGAACTGCAACGATTCTCCTGCCTCAGCCTCCCGAGTTCTGGGATTATAGGCGGGTGCCCTCATGCCCAGCTCACCTGAATTTTAATACCAGTTTTAAAATTGTAAGGGTAGTTGCAGAAATTAAACGCTAGGTGGCACCCATTTATTTTTAACAGTGGAAATATTCATACAGTTGTTGGGTTTTTTTTTTTTTAATTACTGTGCATGGAAAATTTTCCAAACAAGAAAATATTGTTTTGATCATATGTATGTAGGCTATTTTTATGGGGAGAAATATTTGCTTACAAATGTTATTTTCAGAAGTCATGCGTGTAGTTACAATTGTGAATGCTTTATAAACATTTTGCTAAGGACTAGGGGTGTAGCTCAGTGAAAAGTCTCCAGGGTCAATCTTCAGTACAGTACTGGGAGAAAAAACGATGGTCTCTAATTTCTGAATGGAAGAGAGGGCGACTGTGAAAAATAAAATAAAATATGCTGTATTTTCACTTAGGAATAAAATTGTACAGTTTAGGATGACATCAGTATTAATCTGCCTGCTCACCTTTCTATACTTTCTAAATTTAAAAAAATATTCTCTTCAAAAAACCCATTCTCAAACCGGGCGTCGTGGCCCACGCCTGTAATCCCAGCACTCTGGGAGGTTTACACAGGAGGATAGTTGCAAGTTCAAGGCGAGCCTGGGCTACAAAGTGAGCTCAAGGCCAGCCTGAACTTCATAGCCAGACCCTGTCTCAAAAAAAAAAGCCCATTCTCTTTCCCTCCCCACCCCAAAATTTGCTACCAGTCACTTAGAATATGAGAGTTAACCTTTGTATTGATGCAAGATTACATCCTGGTTAAAAACAAAGAGGAAAGGTGAAGGAAAATAATTGCAATCTGTGAACCTGAATTGATTTCTGGATTGAAAGAAACTATATAAAATGGCACAGATTAACTTGTGGACTAAGACTTCATGAACAAGTGCAAAAAAAATCTTTTGCAATCGAGAATTCATTGTTCAGTATGAGTTTCGTTACATATAAAAAGGAATATTACTGCCAGGTGCAGTGGTACAAGCCTGTGATCCTGGGGCTCCTGAACCTGAGGCAAGAGGAATGAAGCTTGAACTGTATAGTGAGACTGTACCTCAGAAAGCAAAGAAAAAAAAAAAATTATATATATATGTACATACATACACACAATAACCTAATACAGGCAGGCATTTGTGCTGCTGAGCTATATAAGGACTAGGACTTCTCCCCAGCCCCAATAACCTAATACAGATTAAAGTGATGGAAGGTGTTAATAACTATTGTTTTGTTCTGAGGCTAAAATTAACCTAATACTAGGGCTTCTCCCCAGCCCCAATAACCTAATACAGATTAAAGTGATGGAAGGTGTTAATAACTATTGTTTTGTTCTGAGGCTAAAATTAATTATAAAACACAGGATATGAGTAAAATCTCAGCTCATACCCAGTGCTTTATAAGAGACTTGGTGTTCCAGTTTTTATGTTGTAGCACACAAAGATAGCTTTTTTTTCTTTTCTTTTCTTGGTACCAGGAATTGAACTCAAGTCCTTGTGCTTGCCACGCAGGCACTTATGCCACTGAGCTATATCCCCAGCCCTTTTTTTCTTTTCTTAAAGGCTTCTGTTTGAACATAGGTCTGGAATTAAAGATATGTCTTACTGTGTTGGATCTTCTTTCTTTAAATGTAGTAATATCAGAGTAAAATTTCCACAGGTTTTTAATAAAAGATTGTTAGATTTCTTTTAAAAAAATGATACAGGGGGCTGGGGATATAGCTCAGTGGCACAGCGCCTGCCTGGCAAGCAAATGGTTGTGAGTTTGGCCCCCAGTACTGGAAAAAAACCAAAAAATAAAAAAATTAAAAAATGATACGGAAAGAGTTAAGAACATTTTACTATGGCCTATATATATTATACATATATATTAGGTAAAATTTGCTAATTTTAGGTATAAAAGTGATAATGTGACTATGTAGAAAAAAACATTCTTACAGGATGTTGTCACAACACTAAAAAAAATTGGAAGTAAAGTACTGCTGTGGTTCAAATTGTCCTTCAAGCCTGGCAAGTGCAAAGTCGTGAGTTCGATTCCTGGTACCGGAAAAAAAAAAAAAAAAAAGAAACAAACAAAAAAAGAAACAAATTGTCCTGCAAAAGTTCATTTGTTAATTTTAGTCAGAAAAACTGATAATGTGACTGTGTAGAAAAATTCATTTATTCTTGGGGAATACCAAGTTACAACAGTAAGAGGAAAGTGGAGGTAAAATATTGCTGTGGTTCAAGTGTGTCCTGCAAAAGTTCATGTGTTGGACGTTTGAGTGTGGCAAAGTGCAAAGAAGGAGAATAACAGAGGATGGCTAGAAGGGAACAGGAGGTGGATTTCTTGCAATATGGACGTGATTCAAGGAAAAAAGTGCAAGGGATGAGGAGGAGGGGACGGGGAAGTAAGAATAAAAATACGCCATTACAGTAACCTAGTAACTTCAATTAATGTAAACATTATGTGCCACAACATGAGCTAAGATTAATGATATCAACAAGGATGGCGGACAGGGGAATTGGAGGAGGGAGGGAGAGGGACAAAAGAAGGGAATTTAAAAAGATGAAAAAGCTCTGGTGTGTACATATTACCACTCCCCAAGATGATTGAATTGTATGAATTACAAACATGTATTAATAAATTAAAAATTTTTTAAATTCGTGTTTTGGAAATTTAATGTTCAAATTCCTATGCTGGTATTTGGAGGTAGGGCCCTTGGGAGGTAATTAGGATTAGATGAGTACAGGGTCTCCATGAAGCCATTTAGTGCCATTATAGGAAGAGGGAGAGATTGGAGCTAGCACACTTGCTTGGTCTCGCCATACGACACCCTCTGTCATATTATGATGTGGCAAGAAGGCCATTGCCTGATGCCAGCTATATGATGGTGCCATGCTCTTGAACTGGCCTCCAGAACTGTGAGCCAAATACATTGTTTATAAATCATCTGGTCTCAGGGATTTTCTTACAGTAAAAGAAAACAGAAATGTCATGATGTTTGCAACTTCTTTCCAATGGCTTAGCAAAAGTTATTTATATACTGTAATGTTGTATATACACACTCGAAGTAGTGAGAGAAAGGGATGAGTTATGAATGATTAATCTAGGTATAAGAAACAAGTCTTCTGTATGTTTTTTCAGTTTCTCTGCAGGATTACAAAACTTCATAATTAAAAACAACTTGGAGAAATTATACCTATTTTCTCCTACTAAAAATATCATGTGAAGGTGTTAAATTTTCCTTTAATTTTTAGTTGAGTATATCGTAGGCTACCTTTGCACTTACTTTTATCTTTGTTGTTTTGTTGTTTTGAGTTTATTCAAATGATTTCATTTTAGCTCTTTCATTTTGGGCAATTTTGAAGGACTAGATAAACCTAATATTTGATGGCTGGAATTAAATCATTTCTCTATGAGCCAACAGGACATTTGTAAACATGTTAAATTTTTGTTGCTGTTTTTGCTTTTTCTTTGTTGTTTTTTGAGACAGGCTGGCCTTAAGCTTATTATGTAACCTAGGCTAGGCTTGAACTCAAGATCCACCTGCCTGAGCTTCCCAAATTCTAGGATTATAAGCATGTGTCACCAGGCTGGTGAACTCTCCTCCACTGTCATCCATTCTTCCTTTCTTTGAGTATGATGCTAAGAAAAAAGAATAGAGGTTAAAGGAAAGGATAACACTTAAGAAAAATCAAAATTCTGGTTTGGTTTCATGTTTCAGGATCTCCTGGCCAAAATCCTCCCAAGCCGTGAAGACAGCAGGACAGTGAACTCTATTAGAAAAGCGCAGCAGGTTCCTGCAGGCAATCCTTACCTTGAAATTTAAGATTACTTCCCACAATTGTGCATTTTTTAAGAACCAGTATTTGTTTTGCTCCCTGGGCTGCTAATAAGGAAAATTCACATTTATGACTAGTCATGGCCATGTTCACTTAAAGAATCTCTTTGTAAGTTCACTAGTAAACTCTACAGGAATTTTATGGCCGTAAGTTTCACATTTTCTCCTGATTTGATCCCTTATTTTTCCTCTTGCTGTGGAGTTTCTTCTTAGGGCAGATGTTGCCTTTGCTATTTTTCTTTGCTGCTTGTGTTTTCATCCACTGCTTAACAGTGTGATTGTGTGGGCTGACACAGATTCTTCTGCGCTTCACATGAAGGCTGTTGAGAAAGGAAATTAAAAATAATCACTAACAGAAAATAAGAACATATTAAAAAATGAGTAATAGCTCCCACTCTTGGATTCTCTGTTCTTAGGGACTGAATCCTAAAGCTAGTCAGCACACAGTTAAATCTTGACTTAACACACACTGTATTCCATAGAGATCAGCAGGTGGAACTGCCTGTGGTCCATAGAGATCAGCAGAGAGTATTAAAAGGAGGAAGAGGAAAAGAAGGAATGGGGGAGGAGAAAGAGGAGGACAAGCAGAGAAAGAGGAAAGCAAAAGAAGACGAAGAGGAAGCAGAGAAGGAGGATGGAATAGAAGAAAAAGACAAACAACAATAAAAACCAAGGGAGAATAAGCCTCACCCACCAAAATCAACTCATCCTCGCTGCCATCTCAAACACATCCCTCTCTGTAAAGCTGTTCTGGAGCCTCTCAGCTAAATCTCTTTCCTTTTGTGTGTCCATGATGAGAGTTACCTCTCTTCTGGCCCTTAGTTTACTACGTCTCTGATTTGAGTACTTATCTCTCCTGCTGAAGTTATGGTCCTTGAGAGAGGAATAGTCTAGGCATATTTTTGAAAAGATCAAAGTCCACAGTTGGAATTCAGTAATTCAATGAAGATATGAAGTGAAAATATTCTAGGCATTTGTTAGAATTGAATATAATGTGGATCCATACCCACAGCTCTGAATTTGTTTTCATTTTAATTTTTCCATATGAAATGTTGACATTGGAGTGGAAGAGTCCTCAGGCAGCACTCACAATTTCTAAGTAACTGCAAGGATTTCTTGTTATAAAAGGTGGTATGACTTTTAATTCTCCATCAGATGCTAGCCAGCTCTCATAAAATGTTGCAAATCATGCTGGCTCTACATATGTGATATTTCTGTGTCCTAATAAAAGTGAAATCTTTGGCTCTGTTATTCAGGGAGAAAATTTTAAAAAGAGTAGCTGCTGTTTCTCCAGAATGTCCTATGTTGATTTGTTACCAGACAATGTCTGGACTCAAAATAGAGGCAAAGTGGGAAAGGTGTAAATTAGCATTACCATAAGAAAACCAGCCTTTGGAGGAATATTAACTTGAAAAAAAATGGGAGCATCATAAGAAGAGAGCACATTCTCTAAGTGTATTAGATTGAGAAGGCTTCAAAAGAAAAGCTGATTTTCACTATGTCCAGTTGGGTTGCTATTACAGAGGAAAATCTGAATATAACATTGCTGCAGAGGAAAAACCAAAAAAATATTTGAAACCAGGTGTGGTATCTCACACCTATAATCCAAAAGCACTCAGGAGGCTGAGACAAGAAGATCACTGCAAGCTCAAAGTCAGCCTGGGCTACATAATGAGTTCAAGGCCAGCCTGAACTATATAGTGAGACCCTGTCTCAAAATACTAATAGTAGGGGCTGAGGATTTAGGTCAGCAGTGTAAAAGCCCCATCACAGACATTAAAGGTTCTAGTTTAATTCCCAGTTCCCACCCCTGCCGTGCGGTTAGATCTTCGTGTTTTACCTTTTCTGGAATGTATGGTTGTAAACACCCTGCCCTTCCTGGACTCCCAAAATGTATTGTTCTTCTCGTGAATGCTCTACCCATCCCAGATTCTCAGAATGTACTGTTTCTGCCATAAAAAAATTCCCTCATGGTTACAGATGTGACATGTGTTTGCCAAACAGGATGCGGTTTTAGGGTTTAAAAACTGCTCTTGTCCTTGGATCAGGACTGGTCTGATCCTTCCCTGCATGGAGGCTCTCAGTCAGTCCCTGGCCAGGAATAAAAGGCTCGTCCTAAATTCCAATTAGCGGTCCATGTGTCTTGGTGTTTGTCGGTCGGTACCATTTTGGTTCGTTCGTTTCTGGTAGCGAGTCCACAGCAAGCGGCACAGTGCCTGCCTGGCAAGAGCAAGGTCGTGAGCTCAATTCCCAGTACCGGAAAACAAACAAACAAAATACTAATAGTAATAATAACAAAATTAAGTTGAAGTTTCTTCACTTTCCAAAGAACTGAAATTCTTCTTTCTGTGGTGTCATCAAGAACCTGAGGAGAGACTTCACTGATATGCAGATGAGCCCATGGAGAGAATCCAGGGGAGAATGAGGGCTCAACACCATGATTAAAATATGAGTGGCCCAGGGAAGTGGCACATGCCTGTAACCCTAATACTGTAAGAGGTTAAGGCAGGAGGATCACAAGTTTAAGTCCAACCCGGGCAATTTAAGTAGATAATCTTAGTAAGATCCTGTCTCAGAAATTTTTTAAAAGCTTTTTTAAGTGCTAGGGATAAAGCTCAGTACAAAGGTCCTAGGTTTAATCCCCAGTAACCCAACACACACACACACACACACACACACACAGACACACACACACACCACACACACATGTGATAGCTTCAGGCAGAGGTATCTGCACTGGCGTGGAAGGAGTGAATTTGGTAGGGGACACAGAAAAGATGGGAGACAGGGACGTTGGGGAGCAGCTACCAGAACACAAAACCCAAATCTGGGATACCACGATGTTTCAGAATCCTAAAGTGCAAAAAGCTGCTTAAAACTATCTCATGTGTATTTCAACAGGATAATAAGAGATTGAGTAATACTGGTGAAGGAGATAGCCTATTCCGTGCTCCCCTACCCTAACTTCACTGTGTAGCTTCCAGGCAGGCACCTACCCACTCCCTCTTTAAATTTCTAGGGGGAAGAGTTTGACTCTTAAGAAACTATTGGTTCATGCCCTGACTCTTATCCATAAGAGAAGAGCCAGAAACAGTTCACTGCACCCATGGAAATTATACCTAAGATCATTCCCTAGACTCTATTTCTTTACCCCTTCTTCTGAACACAACATTTCACTACCACTTCTGATAAACTACCCAAGCCTCTCAGATAACTTTATTTAATAACTGCAAAGTGTCTTCCTAACAGATACCTTCTACATGAGTCGAAAAAACCTCAACCCTCTGACAACTTTCACAGAAGGGTTTAAACAAGGGAGCTACTGTCTCAGGCATCAAAAATTACAATGATCAATAGGGTCAGAAACAAAGGACCTGTTTTCAGGCAGAAAGGAAAGCAATCTAGTAAGCTCATTGTAAGCTAATTTATATTATTTAATTGTGACTTAGAATACATGCTACTTGGGAATCACAGTTCCAAAATGAGGAATATTTGCTGCGCTTAAAAACTTCTCTCAAACCGTAAAGTCTTTGTCTACAGTTAAGGTTAAGGGACTACATTTTGGACTAAGAGCTGCTTTGCAGTAAAAGAATGTGAAGACAAATTCAAATTTATGTTGACCATAAATTTTATGTTGAACATCAGAAATCATAACAGAGGGTCTGTAATTTGTGATTAAAAACACTAGAGTCAAATTTAATTTTATTTGAGACCAAGTCTCAGTTGCTCTGTATTTTTTACCTTTCTTATAAGGACAAAGAGTTCAATTTACAAACTTGTGACTGAATGCAATATTATTTTTAGATCTTAGTAACTGGCTTCATAGTTTCCCTTTAGTTAAAATGGAATCTTTTTAAAAATGAAGACTCATATTTTTTGATGTATTTTTCCTTATCAAAATGAGAATTTATATCATTTTTGTTTTTGTACCTTTGAGTTCTCTGACACCTGCTTATTCCTAAAATAACTTCTCTAAAAGTCCTCTTGTTAATGGTGTCCCTTGTGGCCCCCAGAATCTGTATCTTACATACCCACAGAAACTTCCCCTGGTTTTTCTAAGCCTCCCCAGGAGTCCCTTGTAAAAACTGTCATGCCTCCTTTGGTCAAAGATGACACATGCCAATGAGGTGGAAGGAATTAGGAATTGAGACTGTTGAAAATCTGGTGTTTCAGACAACAGTCAGAATAGCCACAAGGTGTCTGGAGTCAACATAAACACCCAGTGATTCCAATTACTTTGAACATTATCTGTCCTTGAACTGTGAATTTTTCACCTTCCGATCATTACCAGCACTATATATTAAGATTAAAGACTGACAGAATCTCATCCAAGAATACACTAAGGATATTGATCAAGTGAGTTGGAAACTCAGAAGGCACCCAGTGTTATTCCCAGGCTTGCCATAGGTCGTGCTGCTTCCCAGTGACTACTAAACAATCTAAGCCAATGGATCCAAGATAGTGGTTGAACTGAGGAAATACTGAGAGAGCTCAGCCTTCTCCCTTCTCTCATATAGACATCCATGATTATTAAAAATTTGAAACAATAATTGTCTCCTCCCCAGCATTAGATCTCAAGGCTACTTTTAAACTTTCATTAGATTCTTTTGAGACTCTTACAAGACCTATGGGCCTACTGCCGGGAAACATGCTCACAGGCACATACCCCAAAATTTTATGGAGTTCACAGCCCCTTGACCTGAAGAAAGTCTTATCCATGGATATCTCACAGTCTTCCCCTGAATTTGCAAGAATCTTTTTCTTAGGGTAGCACTTGTCAAAATTGAGAAGAGGGATTGAAGATGGGGCTGGGGGTTTAGCTCAGCGGCACTGTGCCTGCCTGGCAAGTACAACATTGTGAGTTCAATTCCCAGTACCAAAAAAAAAAAAAACAAAAACAAAAACAAAAAACCCCAACAAATCAAAATTGAGAAGACAGCTTCTTCTGAAAGGGGAAAAATATATCTTAAATCCTAGAGATTGTTCAAATCATCAGAAATGGTTGTCAGAATCCAGCTGGATAAAAAGTCTCTGGGATACTCCAGGAGGGCAGAGCTCATTGAGTTACTGTTGCATCCCCAGCACATGAAACAGTGCTTGGTACATTAATAATTATTATTAAATATCTGCTGGATTTATTGATGGAAAAAGGGGGACCAAAAGTGATTCAGGAGCTCAGGAATAAGCAACGAGATTGTATATAGTCCAAAGAAAGGGCCACCAGATGGGTCACTAATATCGCCTCAAATCATAAATGGTGTTAAACCCATACGACAGGGAGATGCGTCACATCTGAATGCAGTGGAGTGCTCACTTGGGCAGCACGTATACTAAAATTGGAATGAATCCAGTGGAGTTCTGAGACAACATACCACGGTTAGCTCCACCTGTTGGATAACTGGTGATATATAGTATTCTGAACCAAGAGACCTGAGTGCACATCTGCTTTCTGCCATTCACTAGTTGTAGGACACCAGGTGAACCATGTCCTTGCAGGTTTCCCTTACACTTCACAGGGAAATAACTTATGTCTTCTTCTTAGCACTGCTGTGGTTGGCCTCTCATCCCTGAGCCAGGCGTGGGCTCACCACAAGTCAACGCTCCAGAATCAAAAGCAAAGAAAGACTTTTGTAATTGGATTACTTGTAGCACTTGTGACAGATACTTGTGACAGCTTTTCGAAACTTAAAATAGGCTCCTAGTGAAGTTAAAGAGTAAAAATGACAGCAACCCAGATTCTTGCCTGCAAAAAGTTACAGTTAAAGACATGATATACAGCAGAATTACCTCCTCTTTGCTATTTTGCTTTTTTGTTCAGTAGCTGTTTTGCCTGAGAAAGTTGTAAGTGTTACCTGGTTCCTGGGGGCACTTAGCCCCGGCGCAGTATTGCAGGGGATACCTTGAGGGCTCGTACAGCGCTCAGGGCTCCCCTGTATGCAGATTGTGCAAATGTACTCCATGGAGCCTGCTGCTCCGCGGTTCAAAGGACAAAGTATGTATTCTTCTTTCCTTTGCTTGAATGAGTGTATGTATGTTGTGCACCAGGCAAAGCCTTCCAATCTATTATTTGTGGGCCAGAGAAATAATCGATATACAGGTTTAGACATCAGTCCCTGCCTAAGAGCACTCACATGAGAGCAGCCAAGTCACAGTCCCCATCAGCTCTTTGAATGCGACACATAGTCACTCTTTCTAGAAGCCTTCTGGAAACATGATGTGAAACCTCTGTGCAACAGCTGGAAGCAATGGGTAGTATGGCTAAAGGAAGGGAAAAAAGAAAATGTTAAATCTCACTGTGTAGTTCAAATTGAGCTTGTACTCAATCTGTAGCCCACGCTGGCCTCCATCCTCCTGCCTCCACGTCCCTCCACCCCAAGTGCTGAGATTACAGAATTATGTGCGACCATACCCGGCTAAACCTCCACATTTTCTCCAAAAGAAACAGTGTGACAGAAACCAGAACCAAGTCCCATAGAAACACATAAAGTAGAAAAATTAAATCCATTTACGGAAGACAGGATAGGCATCAGGGATGTGAAATTTGGGCTGCATTTTAAAGGTGTCAGAATTCATCTGAAAGAAAAAGTGAGTGGAACATTCTAAGCAGGAGGAACTACATGCTCAGAGCACTTTGGGTGGAAGCAAACAGAATGTTTGTGTAGCTTGTGTATCTCACAAAGTCCTACGTCAAACCCACGGAAGATGGTGTTTTAGACCGGGGCAAATTTAACCTGACAAGATTCTTGTCAAAACTAACAGAGGAAACTGTGGGCTGACCTCAGGTCATCTTCACTTCCTGTATCTAGGACAGATGGCTTCACTCTAGTCTCAGAGCCCAAGGAGGGCCTACATGAAATTGACTGGAGCTCTTCCCCTCTAGAAAGAAAGCCTCTTGGGTTTCCTCCTGCGTTATGTAACCTAAATAGCCTAACACTGCTCCCTTTAAAGTTGCATCATGGCTTGAGGTATAGATGAATAAAAATAAAGCTTTAGTCCAACAATTTTTTTTTAACTTTCAGTGTAAATAAGGACCAAAATGTATAATAGATAGTGTGAAATGGAAGAAAATGTTCAAATTGGAAGGGGAACTGGGGGTGGGGGGTGGGGAGGAAGGAAGTGAAAGGAAAAAATTATGAGAAAAGGGGAAAAAATAGAAACAAAGCTTTTGTAAACAAGGAAGAGAAGAGGGGTTGAAGGGAGCATAGAAGAATGAAAAAAAGAATCAAGTTATATAATGTACAGGCACAAATTCCCTATGATGAGTGTGATCATTATGTGTAACTAAATGTACCAGTAAACTTAATTAATAAAAAAGAAATAGAATACACATATAATCTCCAAGTATATTTTAGCTATATATCTGTAAATTTATTTACAAAAAGTTCTCAATAACTTCTTTTTTTTCTTCCTCTTTTTTTTTTTTTTAAGGTAGGGTCTTACTGTGTAGCCCAGGCTGGCCTCAAACTCACAGCAGTCCTCCTGTCTCAGCTTTCTGAGTGCTGGGATTACAAGCATGTGCCACCATACCCAGGTCTTAATGACTTCTAAACCATGCATTTTACTCAATAGATGTGGTTGAAATATATCTACACATGTGATATACAAATTCTGCTCAGTCCCATGTTTAATTTAGCTGTCATGCAAGTCTGTAGCAACCTAAAGAGGAAAATGTTTGCAAATGCAAGCCATTTCATGCTGTGCAGGTCTTTGTTTCTTCTTAACATAGATATAGAAATGGACTTTTCATTTTATTTTGCACTGAGTGTCCACAGAGGCACATAAAGCACCAATCAACCAGATTCTCTAGAACTGGAAAAGCATAATTTGTTCAACAAACATTTATTGAGTGTTCACTCTGTGACAGACCTTGAACTCTGCATTTGAAATTGTGAAAAAACAAGGCATAGTCTCTGTCCTTGTGATGCTTAGGCAGATAAATAATTACAACACAGCAAAGTAAATGTTGGGTTGCCGTGCGACTCAGTGTTAGTGTGCTTGCTTAGCACAGACTAAGCCATGGGTTTGATCCCCCAACACCAAAATAAACAAAATAAAGAAAATAAGTGTTAACAGAGGTATGTTCAAAATGCCATAGGGTTATCAGTGGATAATTTTTTTGGTGAACAAATAATACTTTCCGATTTCTAGTGAATCTGGTTGGTTGATGCTTCGTGGGAGAAAAGGTTGATTTTGGCTCCTGGTCTCAGTCCATGGTTAGCTGGGGTGGGGGGCGTGGATGGAGACAGGAGCACACCTCTTCTGGTCGTTCCCGCAGTGACTCATCCCCAACCAGGCTTCACCTCCTGACACAAGTCAGCTCTATCACCTCCCTGATCAAATCTTCTTCCAAACACAGGAGACATTTTAGGGACATTTTAGATATAAGCTATATCATGAGTAAACCTGTGTGTTAAAGAATGTAAGTTATCCAAGTGCCAGTGTTTATTCAAGCAGTAGGTTTTGTTTGTTTTGTTTTGTTTTGTTTTGTTTTGTTTTTTGGTACTGGGAATCGAACTCAGGACCTTGCACTTGCTAGGCAGGCACTTGTGCCGCTGAGCTATATCCCTGGCCCTGAAGCTGTAGTTTTTAAACCAAAAAATAGTACTAGGACCTATATGCACTTAGTAAACTGGATTACATTTCTCATACATACAGGTAAGACTGGCTCACCTGGAGATCACTTAACTCACATTAATTATCAAAAGGTAAGAAGCAAAGTAGCGTTTAGTACATGTTGGCAGATAGGACAGTAGCTCTCATGACACTGTCCAAATAACTTTGAAGGGTGCACAGGGACTTAGGCAGTGAAAAATGGAAACAGTGTAGATTGGATGAGGGCAAAGCTAAAATTCTGTTAAATAACACTGCCCCCTAGAGGTTCTCTTGCGCAAACTCCTAAGTGTCAGCATTTCCGATTTTAAAGAATGGTCGGCCACTTCCTTTTATTTCAATTATGTTTTGGCTTGTTTTTTTTGTTGTTGTTGTTTGTTTGTTTTTTTGGTTTTGGTTTTTTTGCGGTACCGGGAATCGAACTCACGCCCTTTAGCTTGCCAGGCAGGCGCTGTGCCGCTGAGCTAAATCTTCAGCCCCTGATTTCAATTATGATTCCAGAATTTTTGCTCTAGATTTATAGGTGTCACTTAGGCCGAGAAGAAGAATATGTGAATTTCTTGTGCAGTTACATTCTTTTTATTCAGATGATAGGGTTTTTTTGGTTTTTTTTTTTGGGGGGGGGGGTTTTCTCCGGTACCGGGAACCGAACTCACGACCTTGCGCTTGCCAGGCAGGCGCTTTGCCGCTGAGCTAAATCCCCAGCCCCCAGATGATAGTTTTACTTGGTTGGAGGGGAAAGCTGCTAAAAGCTTAGGAAGTTTTTTTTCCTCTTTAGAATTGTCATTCTATTTCTTTTCTTTAACTTTTAACTTTTATTTTATTTTTTCAATTTTTAAATTTTAAATTTATTTTTTAAATTAGTGCATATTTGTCATACATACTGATCACATTTATTGTAGGGAATTTGTACATAAAATATCTTAATTCTTTTTTTCCCCATTTCCCTCCTCTCCCTTCAACCCTTCTTCCCCTTTAAAAAAGCTGCTTTCATTTTTTTCCTTCCATTCTCTATAGTAAGTATGAAATAAAGTAAGGGGAAAACGTTTCTAAAATAACACAGCATGCAGCAAGGGCTACATGATAAACAGTATAAGTATCTGAAACACTGAGAAGCAGAAGAGATAAAGTACAATACTGAGGCTCAAGTACACTTTACCAAAGGGGTCACACTTGAATTTGGGATTTGAAAAATGGAAAGAATGTTAATAGGGCATTAAAATGTAGAGAAGATAACAGGCGAAGACAAAAATATGAGAAAAGAACTTACACAAAGTTTGCTAGATACAGAATTTACGTGTACAAATTTTAAGAGAACCGCATGAAAAGTATGTTGGAATCAGTACCTTACATCTTATAGAAACACAAGTTCAATAATCTCCTTCAATGGAAATCTTACAAATCAAGATAAGGTGATTTATCTGAATTAACACTCTTCTGTGGAAAAAAAATGCGAATAAATGATGCTTTACTATTCTTCTTTTTTGTGAAATATTTCAACACGTAAGTAAGTATAAAAATAATAAAGACACCTATATGCCCCTACCCAAGTTTTGCTAATTTTAGTCCTTTTCTACATTTCAGTTAAGGTCTTGCTAAGTGCCCAGGGGTGGCCTTGAACTTGTGATCCTCCTGCCTCTGTCTCCACAGTAATCCAGCCTTCAGGTTTTTTTGTTTGTTTGTTTGGTACTGGGATTTGAACTCAGGACCTTGTATATGCCCAAGCAGGCACTGTGCCACTGAGCTATCTCCCCAGCCCTTCAGTCTTATTTTTAAATGATCTTTTTCCAATACTTTACTGTTACAAGCAAGACAGCAATGAACATCCTAATAAGAAAATATATATTATTTACTGTGTACCAGGCACTAGCATAACTGCTAAGTATGAATTCATTCATTTAATCCTCACAGCTATTAGAAGCAAAAAATGTATTTATCCTTATTTTATAGATGGAGCTAGGCTTTGAATGCAGATTTTAAAAAAAGTCTCTTGGCCATACTTTATTTGTTCTTCTGTGTACATTTCATGGGCCTCGAGTGAGAATTTCCCTAGGATAGCTTTCAAATTTTAACATGCATTAGACTCCATCAGAGTTTATTAAGCCCGGTTCTCTTTGTCAGCCCCTTCCCTGACCTCAGTCTTCTGACTCAGGGTGTCTGGGGTGAGACACAGACATCAGCATATGTCGCTGCTGGCCTAACACACTAGCAGAATCGTGGCTCTGGAAGAACAGGCATATATATGGAACTGCTGGGTATAGGATGTATGCATCTTCAGACGAATTTGGTCCTGACAAATTGCTGTACAAAGTAATTATGTCAATTTACACTTTATATCCGCACTGGATGAGAGTTCCACTTCTGCCATCCTCAACATTTCATAATGTCACATAAACTTTTGCTGAGGTTAAAAGTACAGGCCAGTTGTGAAGGGCATGCTTACTACACATGAGGTCCTGGGCGCAATCCTCAGTACCAAAACTAACATTTTTAAAAAATATATTAAAACTACTAGTCTGATGGGGTTGAAATGGTATCTCAATGTGACTTAATTTGTGTTGCCCTATTGCTGAGGTATCGGTCATTTAAATTTGTTTTTTGAATGGTCAAATTCTATTTTTGCTTTCTTTGTTTTGTTTTGAGGTACCGGGATTTGCCTAACACAAGCTAGGCAAGTGTTCTCCCCCTGAATTACATCCTTATCTATGTGCCAGGTTCTTTTTAAAACTGTTTTTACTTATTTATTTATAGGAACTCATAAAATATCTTAGATACTAATTTTTTGTCAGTAATTAAAATATATTGTGAATAGGGGTTTTAAAAATACCGTTTCTATTTAGCTATTCTGATGTATAAGAGTGCTCTTGATTATTTTGTGTTGATTTTCTATCCAGCAACCTTGCTGACATCTCTTAATTGTACTAGTTCAGAACAGATTCTCTTAGGTTTTCTACGTAAATAGCTAGTTTATCTCTTCTTTCTTAATTCTTACATAAGAAATAAGGGCGCTATAGTTTGGATCTTGACTATCCCTCAAAGGTTAAAGTCTTGGTCCTCTGTTAAATGTCCTCTTGGTCTTCTTGTTAAAGTCTTGGTGACTAGCGCTAGTGCTATTGGAAGTTGTAGAGTCTTTAGGAAGAGGGGCCTACTGAGAGGAAGTTAGGTCATGGGGGTGCACCACCCTTGAAGGGAAAGACTTCAACCCCTTTGTGTTTCTTCCTTTTTTAAAGTACATGTGTGAGATACCTAATGAATACTTTCGTTGTAGGGAGTTGGTTCATGTGCCTATCAGATCTTAATCCTTTTCACTTCCCCTTTCCCTCTGCTTCCTTCTGTTTTCCTCCATTTTTAAACCTTCTTCCTGTCTACAGAAGGGCTACATTTCTTTTTCATATTATCTTTTACTTTTCTCTTTAAATTATTTGAACTTTGGGTTTTTCCTTCCTTTTTTGGGGGGGTGTACCAGGAATCAAACTCATGACCTTGAGTTTGCCAGGCAGGTGTTGTGCCACTGAGCTATATACTCAGCCCTGGGTTTTTCATGTAAGCCAAACAATACAATATTTACTCTTTTGTTTCTCATTTATTTCACTTCACATTGCTGTCTCAAGGTGCATCAGTTCTACAAATGACTAAAATTTATCCTTCTTTACAGCAGAGTAGTATTCCATTGTGTATAAGTACCACATTTTCTTTTTTTTTTTTTTTTTTTTTTGGTTTTTCGGTTTTTCTCCGGTACCAGGAACCGAACTCACGACCTTGCGCTTGCCAGGCAGGCGCTTTGCCGCTGAGCTAAATCCCCAGCCCCCACATTTTCTTTATTCATCTGTTGATGAACATATAAGCCATTTCCAAGATTTAGCATTTATTAGTTGTGCTGCTATAAACATAGGTATATATGTGTCGCTGTAGTATAATACCTTTAACTCTTTCAGGAAGATACCTAGAAGGGGAATAGCTGAGTCTAATGGAATTACTATTTTTAGTTTTTTGAGGAGCATCCATTTTGATTTCCACAGTGATTGTACTAGTTTACAGTCCCACCAACAATGTAGAAGGGTTCTTTTTTCTCTACAGTCTTATTAGCATTTGTTGTTTTTTGAGTTCTTGATGATAGCCATTCTTTCTAGAGTAAAATAGAATCTCAGTGTTATTGTAATTTGCATTACAATATGGAAATGGCCAAAGTTGCTGAACATTTTTTCATGTACTTATTGTCCATTTTTACCTCTTCTTCTGAGAAGTGTCTATTCATTTCAGTTGCCCATTTTTTATTAGCTCTATGGGGGACATCTGATTTTGTTTCAGTTCTTTACATATTCTAGATATTAGTTCTCTCTCCAAGGAGTAGCTGGCAATTTTCTTCCCACTCTGTAGTAGACTGTCTCTTCACTCTGTTGATTGTTGCCTTTGCCTTTAAATATGATATAATCTTATTTGCTGATTCTTTTTGCTGTTTCTTGTGAAATTGGGGTTATGTTCAGGAAGTCCTATACCTCCAAGAGTTTTACTTATCTTCCAGTAGACTGTTTCTAATATTTAGGTCTTTGATCCATTTTGGTTTTATTTTACTTCATGGTAAGAGATATGCGTCTAGATTAAATCTTCTACATGTGGATAACCAGTTTTCTCTGCACCATTTGTTAAAGAGGATATCTTTTATCCAGCATGTTTTTGGCCCCTCTGTCAAAGATCAGATAGCCAAATGTGCCTGGAGATGTTTCTGCATCCTTTATTTTGTTCCAGTGAGCCACACATCTGTTTTGGGGATGGCACAATGTTCTTTTTTTTTTTTTTTTTTTTTAAATCACTGTAGCTTTGTCCTGTAACTTAAAATCTGAGATTGTGATGTTACCTGTATGTTCTTGTTGCCTAGGATTGCCTTTGCTGTGTGAGGTTTCTTCTGGTTCCGTTCAAATTTTAGGATTTTTTCCCTAGTTCTATGAAGACTGCTGGTGATATTTTGATAGGGATTGCATTAAATCTGTAAGTTAGGTTTTGGTAATATCGCCCTTTTGATCTACTTATTTATTTGCTTTCCAGCTGCGTTTAAGCAAGCTGCCTTCTCCACTATACACTCCGCCATGGTATACTGCTTCGTCACAGGCCCAAAAGCAACTGGTCCCACTGCCCTTGGACTAAAACTGTGAGCCAGAATAAACTTTTTTTCTTTTTAAATTGATTTGTTTCAAGTATTTTATCACAGTGATGAAAAGCTAATACAAAAGGCTTTTCTCCTATACTGTGTTACTTTGCTAAATGCCCAGAATGGTATCTAGTCCACCCAAAGCTCAATACATAATTTCTAAACTGATGTGATGGATTATTTTCTTCCTTGTCCTTCTAGGATGAAACCATATTTTGTCATAATGCATTAATTTTTATTTAGTCTGTAAATTTTTTTCTATTTAAAATTTCATTTCTGTCACAAATTTGTTTATATACCTTTATCTCCTAATGTCATCCTTGCATGTTTGGGGTATTAAGGACATACTAATTTCATTGGTGCATTGGGCAGCTTTCTCTATTTTTCTATTCTTTGAAAAAGTTTATACAAATTAAGGATTATTTTTTCCTCAAATTTTTGCCAAAACCCGTGAAAGCATCTCGGCATGGTATGTGAGGGATAGATGCTTAACTCTGAATTATTTTGTAATTATCGGCTTAAATTTTTGGATATCTTATTTAGTCAACTTTGATATATCAATTTTCTTAAGAAATTGTCCATTTTATCTGCAATTTCTAATCTGATGTCAGAAAGTTTCACAGTACTCCTACTATATCTGTAGTTATGGCTCCCTTATTATTCTTCTAAACTGTTTGAAGAAGAGGTTCCTGCGGAAGGCAACAGTTTAGAAGTTTATATCTAATAATGAGTAAAATCTATAAATATAAATATACTAAAAATATAAATATACTTTTCTTAGAATCTAAAAAATGCCTTAACTCATGGGTTAAAGTGGGCATCACAAAATATTATGAGAAACAAAAAGTACTACTTAATACAGTTAAATTTAGCCTTAAGGGCGTTTACTTAAGCACACACATGCACACCCGCACACACACCACACACCAAACCAAGCATTTTCAACTCAAAAAAATCCGAGAAAGAGAAATCGGACGAAACCACCAAACAACCAAAGCACGACGCTGTGGCGCTTTACGGCTGTCGCGCTACTGCCTGCGTAACAGTGACGCCCTAGGCACTAGAGGTTGGGAGCGGGAGACAGGGGAGGGGCCAGAGCTCAAGAAGAAAGCAGACCCGCAGCAACAGGAAACGCGCGGCATTCAGCGTGGTTACCAGGACGACACTCTTCCGCCTTGACAGTACCCACTGGGAGCCACTGCGAAGTGGGGAGGCTTTTCTTGGAACCTGAGGACTGTCGGTGGGGAGAGGATGCGTGGGCGCCCCAGGGTGACCGCTTCGACCCCCCCCCCCCGCCTTGTGTGGACAAACGCGTGTTGTGCACGTGTACCCTAACTTGATTAGGTGATTTGGTTGCTTGACTTAGAAGTTTTGAGGCAGGTATGTTAAAATTTAGTGTTGGGGCCATGTCAGTATTTTTTTCTTGCGGTCCTGTCCACTTTTGTAATACTGGTATTTCTTGGACTCAGCTAAGCTCAGGTGCAGCCTTAACGTCAGCGGTTTTTGTTGTTGTTGCTGTTGTTCTAGCTTGTCTTCAGGCTTTTCATACCATTAAGTTTTTTTTTACCGTTTTAAATAATATCCTGTTTGGGGTCAAGGTTTTATGTCCCAGATTACCTAAAAACGTTTAGTGCTTTTCAGAAGCACTATCCCTCCAAATTCAAGTAATTAGGAGTCATCTCACCGTGATAAATCATTAAATATATGTAATATTTTAATGTGCTGTTTGTATCTGATTAAACGCATTATTGTGTGTCTTATTGATTAGGATTGATGCTGTTGGTTTGTGGTTATTGTCATTTTTGTTTCCAAAAGTTCCAGTATTAATCATGTATTGAAAGTTCCTAATGCTCAAGACCTAGAAAGACCAATACTGAAATACTACACAACAAATTTGTGGTATAAGTTATGTGCTGGAGTTTAAGAAAAGGACCCTGCTGTTCTAGAGAATTGACCCAGCTTCCTGTATCACTTGGATGTATTCTACAGTAAAGTGTGGTTTTCAGAGCTGCAGCCATGGCAGTGTGTAAGAGTGTAATAGAAATTCGTCTTGAAAAGCACTACCATATAGAACACAAAGGGCAAAAATAGACCCAGCATGCTGGCGTGCTCCTGTAATCCCAGCACTTGGAAGGCTGAGGCAGGAGAATCGCTGCAAGTTTGAGGCCCACTTGGGCTATATAGTGAGTTCAAGTCCAGCCTGAACTACACAGCAAGACTGTCAAAAAAGGTATATATAATATAAAAAGGGCAAAAAATGTTCACGATACGGTTGGCTGGAAATACATCTGCCCATTCTAGTGGATGCTGTCCTTTAATGGAGCCACTTCACACTGTAGATGCCCACATACGTGCCCACTGCTGTCACTGAGTGGGCAGAAGAGCTCACCAATTCATGATGGATGAAATTGCTATGGCCCAAAACATCCTCCCAGATACTTTTTGGAACTTTGAACAATGTCTGAGGAAATGGAGGTTAGATGGTTGTTTTTCTTTACCTTAAGGTGAAGCTATCTGGTCACTGATATTTCCCATATAATACACACTAGAGTGGGCAAGAGGACAGTATTGGAAGGGCTTGAGTAATTTTGTGCCATAGGGACAACTTGAAAACCTTTATAGTACAGTTTATGCATGTGGAGATAGACTAGAAGGTTTAAATCCTGGCTCTGCCACTTTTTAGCTGACTTTGGGTGAGTTATGTACTTAGTTCTGTTTTAGTTCTTGTATCTGTAATACAGAGGTGGTAATAGCACCTACCTTGTAGGGTTGTTAAGATTTACAGACTTACACATCTAAGTGCTTAGAACAGTGGACAGATAGTAAACAATAGGTAGAAATAGATAGCTGGAGGTCAATATACAGCATAGTGCCTGGCCCATGGTAGGGATCTAAATGTCCATTTTGTAACTTTTGGTGGTTTTATCTTATTTATTTATTTGTTTGTTTATTTATTTATTTATTTATTTAATTTTTAGTGTTGGATTTTGAACCTAGGGCTTCAACCCTGCTAAGCATGCACCCCCTCATTGAACCACCCACCCACCCCCACTTTTGGTAATTTTACCTTTTAAAAATTATTGAGTACGCATTACATGTGAGACACTTTCTATACATTTCATTAATCATGAAGATAACCTAGGTAAGAGAGGCATCTTTCTTCCAGTTTTGCAGATAAAAGAGCTGGGACTCAGAGAACTTAAAACAAAGACCCAAGTTCATGTAGTTAGAATTCTGACTTGTCTTTTAGAATCCAGAGCTCAAACCTTTTCCCAGGATGAAGATGTCAACATTTCTAAAATAGGGCTTAAAGACCTTGGAAGGGAACCCATAGATACATTCTCGGGACCCAGGAGTCCTACTTACAAGTTTTGATACATCATTTTGATGCTAATCTTTAGGTAGACATCTTCTGGATACTCTGCAGAGCCATTTTAGGAGAACACCTAGGGGAGTTTGAGTTTTTTTGTGTTTATGCTAGCACAGTTAGCAAATCTGATACTATCTTAATTGGTCCTGAGCTGACTGGAAAAGAACAGAGTGAACTTCATAATACATTCATGCTAAAGGAAAGTAAAATTGTGTCATCAGATTTAAATAGAAAAAGGTGGGGAGCAAGCACTTTTCATTTTGTACCTGGTAGTATATGCATTAGACTCAAACCCTGAACCTCAAACATCGTGCTATATTTGTTTAGAAAAGTGATTTTTTTTCACACACACCTTAACTGTTGCATTAAATTAATGTTACTACTATGTTGAAATCTTGGTTTTGTAGTTTTGTTTTTATTTAAATTTGGTTTTTTAATTACAGAAACGTTTTATAATTGTACAAGGGATTTATACCTGGCTTTATGCTTATGCATCAAATAACACAGTTAATTTAAAACAGCATTAAGAGTAAAGAGTATTTCCCTTAAAAGGGGCCCATACCATATTCACACTCTTTCTCTACACACAGAAAAGGACAATTACACAAAAACAAAAACAGACAATAAAACCTCATGGCTATATTATAGACACGACTGGCTTTTGAACTAAACTCTGAAGGCGCTTAATTCACAATGATAGAGGATGTAGGAAATCGCACATGTTAGTGTTTTCACTATGTGATGCATCAGGAGAGAAACTAAAGGAAGGCAGATTCCTGGGACAATTGTGTGAGACCTTTCCAGGACCACTGCTGATGAAATGGAGAGTACCCACGATGCAGAGCAACTTTCAAGCAGAAATGTTTATACTTGGTAACCCTTGAGTGTCCTATAAAATTTGCAAAAGATAAGGCTTCCTTTTAGAATATAAGTAGCAAGCCTCTAACAAGTGTTCTGTGTTTTAGGGGCCATACTAAAGACTGAAAAGAAAGTAGGTTGTCAGTAGGAAGGCAGTCTGGGGATCAATGAAACAAAATCTCTCAACTTCTTTCTGTTGGAACAAATAGAGCCTTAATGTACTATCCAAACAGCCAAGCCTACAAAGTCCTAGGTTGTGCATTTAAGAAAATGGGCTCGGAGCCACTGAAGTTGAGTGATAGACATATTTATGGACAGAATACTGAGTTCTTAGAGCCAACAGCCGCATCACAGATGTGCCCTACCTGTGGGTAGAATACAAGGCTGTTAATTAGAAATAAAGTCAACTACTTCCTGATTAGCACAGAACACCTTGGGATAACACATCAAGTAGCCAACTAAGATACCATTAAGATAGTAAAACAGCTTTCTGCCTGAAAAAACAAAATGTGTTCCCCCAAGTCTCCTACTGGCACAGGTCCCTTATCCCCTCCTCCAGCTTGCAATTAATGCCAAGGCCACCTGTCTCCCTTCCTGTACTGCTGAGTGTTCCCTGCCTCCTTCCCTCCCTCTCTACCTGGTCTTCCTCTCCCTCCCTAGAGCTTGAATTACTCAGTGCTAGCCACAGGCCACCTGCCACACATACACTGAATGGAAGTTTGCTAAGAGGAGTATTAGCACTGCCACTCACAGTTCTCCAACTATCCTCAGACCCATTTTCAGGTATTTTAACTCAACATTATTTATTTTTAAATGGCAGGAGGTTGGGGCTTCTCAGAAATGATTATCCTGTGTCCTAAACTTATTAATAAAAGCCCCAAGACTGATCCAAAGAGCTACTGCTGGGTCTGTCAGCTCCCTTTATTATCACCAATTGTGTCTTTCAAACCCTTCTGCATTTTGCTGTCCCATCCTCTCTACCTTGGTTCCTTATGAGGTTTGGTTCAGGGTAAGGCAGATCCTTCCTTGTTGCTTCTGCCCCTGACCCCATCTGTCTTTCCCTTTCTTCCTTTTCTGCAAGAGTCTTACTGTAAGGACAGCTGGAAACAGATCAGGAACTTCAGTCAGAGATACACATTTATTTCAAAGCTTCGCATGAAAAATATTAAATAGGTGGAGTGGCCAAAACTAGGAGATAAGCCTGAGTGATGGTAAATGTTTTAGAGACTGAGTGCCCAAACTGCAACCCCAAACCCACTTACTTATCACAGAGTGCCAGCACTGCAATTAAACCTGAATACTGAGGTTTTAGTTGGAAAAAAAACCTCATATATTAACATGTTTTGTCTTAAAAGAAAAACAATAAATGTGTCCCATAGGTTCACCACCACTGGATTAGATCTTTAAGAAACAGTGAGGAAAGTCCCCAAATTTCAGTGGTAAATGTCTATGAAGAATGTTACAGAAATGCAAAGATGACAAGCTTTTGTTTTTATCATGATAAAATAGAAATTGAGGCAAGATTATCCATCTTTCCATGTTTAGTAATTGCACTAATTGAGGATCCTAAGCAAATTACCTACTATAGGAACCAGGCAGCTAATGTGAAACAGGGAACTGCAGAGGACAGGGACAAAGCTTAGTCTACTTCTGCTGGTTCTTGCTGAGGTTTGTTGAACTGTTGTTGCCAGATCTGTTTTGTTTTGTTTGCACTGCAGAGGATGGATCCCAGAGCCTCACTGATGCTAAACAAGCATTATGCTACTGAGCCATATCCCAAATCCCTAGATCTGATTTTTTAAGAGAAGCTCTAAATTCAGCTTGTGTATGTGTATATATGGGGATGTACCTGTGAAGTCTGGTTGTTTTTTTTTGTTGTTGTTGTTGTTTTTTGTCTGTTTGTCTTTTGAGACAAACTCTGTAATTCAGGCTGGCCTTGAACTCACGATGTAGCCTAGGTTGATCTCAAATGCACAGTGATCCTCCTGCCTCAGCCGCCCAAGGGCTGGGATTATAGGTGTGCGCCAACACACCCAGCTGAAATCTGAATTTTAAAATGTTGGCTCAACTTTTTGAAAGGTAGACCAAACACAGTATATAGCCCACTTCTGCTCCGGACTCTGTTTGGAGAATATGTTCAGGATAAAGCTTAAGAAAAGAAGACTGGAAAAGAAGCACCAGGCAAGTATTAAGTTCTTCTATATTTAGAGTTTCTTAAATACGGTAGTGATGTTACATAGGTTCCCTCTAATCTGAAGGCAGTTACAATCTTTACTTGTGGACCAGCAACTCGTAAGTTAACTTCTCTTTGATAATAATTTGCATGGTTCTCTCGCTTTCAACTTGCTTCTCTTTCTTAAATTCAGACTGAAGTTTCAGTTTTGAGTTATCTATAAGGCTGACAGCCCAAGAAACCTGCAGCTTACCTAACCCCAACAGCATGGGTCCAGTGTGTCTGTCTTTTCCTCCAGGACTGTGCACACCTGTGTTCAGGCAGTTTAGCAGGTAGACAGGGTATTTACTCCAACCTTTTGGTGGGAATATTCTAAACTACGGTAGTCAGAAAACAAAACAGTTCAAGGTTGCACCTACATGGAAGCCCTTCATCCACCAGGTGCTGTGTTACTAATATTCCAGTTAAAATGAGGTTCCTTCCTGAAACTTCTCAGAAATCTAGAATTTAAACCTAGGCCACTCTCTTGCAGATGTCCCTGCTGAAATTAGAGATTCCTGCTCACCTTGCTTCTTCCAACCCTGATTTGGGAGGCACCCCCTTCCCACTGTAAGCTAAAGGACCCGGGGCCCCGTCTTACCTTCCGAAGTTCGAAGAGTCACACAGGCAGCCAAGACCACGAGAGTGAGTCTCATCTGCTGCATTCCTGCCTGTGTCACTGGCTGTGACAGCACTCCAGGTGAGGCTGGGAGATCAGGAAATAAAACTATGAATGCTGTTGGGTGCAGAGAAAGAGCCAGAAGTAAACCAGGTAGCCCCACCCTGGGAAGAGTTCACAGTGTTAATTTGTCCCATTTATTTCCTTAAGACCAGTTTCCTGACTGACCTGTCAGGCTCCTAACTGGATGTGTGTTTACATTGCCTGTTTACATTATCCAGAGGGACATCAGAAGCTACCTGTAGTTGACAAGGTCCTTGTGATTGGATGTGTGCACCAGAATTATTTGAACTATTAAAATAAAGCAATCTACATGAACACTCCCCCCCACACACGCGCGTGCGCACATACCTATCAATCAGCATTGTGGCATAGGGGACCAGTCATCTGAACTTTATAAAATCTCCATAGGTGATTCATACGGACACTTCTTTTGAGAACTGTTGTCTAGAAGGAATCAGTTTTCAGTGGTTTGAAACTGTGAGTTTCTGGGACAAGGGTGAGAAGTCATAAAAAATTATCTCTGTGGAAATACAACGAAAAATTCCATCTTGCTTGTCTTGGTTTGCAGCCAGATTTCCAGTGAAGCATTTACCTTATTTAAAAGAAAGGTGAGGGGGCTGGGGATTTAGCTCAGCGGCACAGCACCTGGCAAACGCAAGGTCATGAGTTCAATTCCTGGTACCGGAAAAAAAACAAAAAAAATAAAAGAAAGGTGAGATAAGTAGAGGGCAGTGCCTTATAGAAAAGAGCCCCAGCGCAGCCATGAGGAGCAGGGTTCTAGGCCACCTTTGCTGCTAATGAGCTTAATGAGTGAAAATCAGGAAGGGGAAAATCACTGGATTCTAATACTGCCTCTTCCACTAATTGGTTGTATAGCCTCAGAAAATGTATTTCATTTTCTGTAAGTAGGTCAGGCTGGATGACTTCCAAAGTCATGCTGTGCTTCTTCTAGAACTATACCATCCCACGTAGTAGCCAGTAGCCACCTGTAGTGTGGCTAGTCCAAACTTAGATGTACCCGAGGTGTAAAATACATACCAGATTTCAAAGACTGAGTATAAAAAATAAAATATCTCATTAATAATTTTTATACTGAGTTCATGTTGAAATGATCATATTTTAGATATATTGGGTTAAATAAAATATTAAAATAATTTCACTTGTTTGCTTTCACATTTTATTTTTTTATTTATTTTTTGGTATTAAGAATCAAACTCAGAACCTTGTGCTTGCCCGGCAGGCGCTTATGCCACTGAACTATATCCCCAGCCTCGCTTTCACATTTTAAATGCTGCAATGGTTCTAACAGTTTTGTCCCTTCCAAAACTCATGTTGGTTTTTTTGTTTTTGTTTTGCTTCCAGTACCAGGAATCAAACTCATGACCTTGTGCTTGCCAGGCAGACGCTGTGCTGCTGAGCTAAATCCCCAGCCCCCAAAACTCATGTTGGAGCTTAATCCTCAATGCCCAATGTTGGCAGGTGGGAATTAATGTGAGGTGTGCCCTCATAGATAGAAAAATACCCCCAACAACAGGGCCTTCAGGAGTACATTGAGTCCTCTGCTCTTTGGCTGTTTGAGGACACAACAGTCCTTCTCCTGAAAAGATGCTGCAAGGAGGCACCATCTTGGAACCAGAGACTGAATTTTTCTTCTCCTTTCTCCCATCCCTCACTGCTTTAGAATATCAAGAGTCCAGGATACAAATTGTTCTCAAGTATCAAATTAAGGTATTTAACCAAGATCCAATCGCCCCTTTAAACACTATAGGGTTATAATGAAATGGAGAATAAGAGCTTTGGAGGACTGCGAGCTACTGAAGATGGTGACCCTGGAATGAGAACTCAGTCCCCCAGAGCAGCAGTTTCAGCCTCTACCACTAAGCAAGGGCACCCTGTCACAAGTCTTCATAAGCTAGCAGAGAGAGCCCTCAAAGGTTACTGTCAAGGTCTCAGAGTTACGTGCACTTGTCACAACCACAGCAGCACTTCTCTGGACTAAAGCAGTGTACTCTGCAGGGAAGAGTCAGGAGGATGCACAAAATGATAGTCTGAAATAGCTGTGAAGATCTGCAAAAACAACACTTTCACTAAACACTCACTAACCTACCTGGCACCTGAAATTCCCACCCTGAATACCTCCGGAGGCTGGCTTCCCTGCAGTTAAAACAAAACAAAACAAAAAAAAACCTCTGTTTAGAAGGATTTCAAGTAGAGAGCTAGCCTGAGATAAGACCCTGTCTCAAAAAGTAAAAAGGGCTGAGCATGTAACTCAATGAACTAAATCCCCAGTACTGTGAAAAATAGCTAAAGAACAACAAACAAAAGCTTGTTCAGATGAAATGAAAGATGACTGAGTAACAGAAGTAATTCTTATAACAGGACAAACTATGCAGGCTTAATAGGGCACTGACAAGGAAGCTGGGCTTGGTTTTGCTGAGCCTGGGATTAGACTATATTCAGTTGTGTACCTCTCATTTGTTAAGATTTCTTCTCCTCATGTGTGTATGTTCCTTCTGCTAGCAAATGCCACCAAGGCCCGGCCAAGAGAAAGGCACAGGGACAGAACCTAGAGATTTGTATAGCACAGGGGCCTTGAGTTATTAGCATTTTCTCTTTTCTCACACCCTTTCCTGAGGGTATTGGAATAAGACGGTGGGTTAGTAGAGGTTACGGGAAGAGAGATGGTATAGCAGGTAGACCAAAGAACATTAAAGTACTCATGAAATTCCCATCAGTGGAATCACAGCCTTAAGGCAGGATGTTGTCACCCTGGTGTTGAGAAACAAACCTGATGTCTATCAGTGGGAACCTATAAACCATTAATAACCCCTCTGCCATGTTGTTTGAACCAAAACATGAATGGCAGTAATATTGGGTAGGTCAGTTTTGATGGAAGTGACAGAAAAACTGAATCATGGAATTTTTGCAGGGAGGAGTTATCAGGAATCAAACTCAGGCTCTCATGCTTGCCAGGCAGGCATTGAGCCACTGAGCTAAATCCCTGGCCCCTGAATCATGAAATGTTTGTCTGGAAAGAATATAATCCCAGCTATGATTATGTGTGTGTGTCTGTGTATAAGGAGCTCATTGAGCAGGCATGGATTAGCGTTGACTAGGTAGGAGCCTCCAAAAGGTGGTGTATATTCGGCAACTTTGTATTACTACAGCATGCGTAGCTTTATGCATGCGTAGCAGGGCTTTTAGAAGAGGGTTGGGTCATGGAGGCACCATACTCACTGTGAATTGGTCTACTGGTGGGTTTATAGCTGAAAGTGCAGTTAGGAAGTGGGGCCAGGTCTGAAGAAGCCCGTTACTGGAGGTGTGAGCTGGAAGGGGGATTCCTCCCCTCAGGCTCCTCCTCCTGTTTTTGTTTCCCAGCCACTAAGACATGAGCAGCTTCCTCTGAAGCAGCCCCTTCCACCATATCACTCTGCCATGGAGCCAGCCAGCCATGGACTGAAACTTCTAAAATCCATTAATCCAAATAAACTTCTCCTCCTTTAAGTTGTGCGGCTAGCATCTTGTCCCAGCAATGCAAAAGTGACTAAGACAGACTTATAAAGATGTATAAAGAGAAAAAAATTATTTAGCTCACAGTTCTAGAAGTTCAAGGGCATGGCGTTAGCCTCTCAGGTCTCAACTGTATCATGTCATGGCGGAGGTGCCCCATGTGTGTATGTGTGTGTGTGTGTGTGTGTGTGTGTGTGTAAGAAGCTTATAACACCAAACAGGAAATTAGAGGGAGAGGCTGGGATCCCATAATCCCTGTTGAGGTCACAACTTCAATAACCAAGGACTTCCAACCAGGATCTACTGTACCTCTCAAAAGTTCCACTGGGCTAGGTGTGGTGGCACACACCTGTAATCCCAGCACTCAGGAGGGTGAGGCAGGAGGATCCTTGTGAGCTCAAGGCCAGCCTGGATTGCATAGTGAGACCCTGTCTCAAAAAGATAAACAAACAAACAAAAATAAATTAATTAATAAATATTGTTTTAAAGTCCCACCACTTTCTAACAGTGTCACCCTAGAGATCAAGACTTTAGTCACTGTGGATTCTCAGGGCACACTCAGAGCATACCCAAACTACAGCAGGTGGATTCAGAAGAACTTCAACTACTTAAATATTTTTAACTGAATGTTTTGCTTCTACAAAATCCAGTAAGAATAAGATTGGGAAATATGTGTCTTTAGGACCTAGGGCATAGATGGAGGACAGAGACCTACAGTGACAGCTTAAGGACAACCTAAAACTGTGTGGATTTGTGTTTTCCATTGTGAAACAGCCCTGGCTAAGAATAGCTGGATAAAATCTTTTAGGATTTTTTTTCCTTGTCAGGAAAAACCAGTTTAAAGAACCAGTTTACAGAGAAGTTAAGTGACATGTGTGAGGCTGGAGGATATTATGTATTGTGAAATAAGTCAGGCACATAAAGACAAATACCATAAGTTAGTTATATGTGGAAACTAAAAAGTTAATCTCATAGAAACAGAAGAGATTACTAGTTAGAGAGCCTGGTAAGGGTAGAATGGAGAGAGTTTGGTTAGTAGGTACAAAGGCACAGCTGATATGCCTACCCAAGATGAAAATGTCTGGTGTCTATCGAGGGCCTTTAGATAGACCCTCTGGAGAGTATCTTTGACTGCTGATCAACAACTACGACCCCTTTCAGCCTGAAGAAGCCAGAGTGGTCATCGCCCGTTACTCCCTCATGGCAGTTCAGGTTACTTCTTCAGAAGGGGAAATGTCATAGGCAGCTGAGTTACACAGAAATATTACAGGCAGTCAGATAGGGCCTGGCCCTTGAAGGAGCCAACATGAAAGACAAGATAAAATACATATCTGCTGTGGGCCAGACCTCAAGACAAAAGATTAAACAAATGCACCTATGTACCTCCCTAGGGATGGACATCAGGGATTAATATTCTAAATAGGAAACCATCACAAGAATCTCTGACCCAACCCCCTACAGGAAAAGCCCCTGTTCTGTATTTATGCCTGCTTGCTACATGACTCACTTTCCTATTTGATCCCAATTTAATCAATTTTACCTGAACAATTCTTATTGGCTGACCATAGTTTTGTCCATTTTTGCCCTACCTTGGACCTGCCTCACCTCGGGGCTTTGCTCTATGAAAGTCATTAGAGAAGACAGCATCTTGGGTAACCCACTGAGGCCCCTCTTCTGTCCCTCTCTTGGACAGAAGCTTTCTTTTTTTTTCCCTCAATAAATATATTCTGCTCTTCAAAAAACAAACAAACAAACAAAAAACCCAAAGGCACAGCTGGATTAAAGGAATAACTTCTAATGTTCTGTACCACAGAAAGTTTTTTGTTTTTGTTTTTGTTTTTGTTTTGTTTTTTGGTACTGGGAATTGAACTCATGACCTGAGGTTTGCCAGGCAAATGCTTATGCCACTGAACTATATCTCCAGCCCCAGAGAAATGTATTATGGTTTACAACAATTGATTGTATATTTCAAAATAGCTGGAGAGGATTTTGAATGTTCCCAGCATGAAGAAATGATAAATAGTGGAGATGATGGATATGCCAATCATCCTGATTGACTCTGTATACAGGTATTGAAATATGTACCCCATAAATATGTACATTTTGCTGGGTGTGGTGGCACACCCCTGTAATCGCAGCACTTGGGAGGCTGAGGCAGGAGGATCAGTGGGAGTTGGAGGCCAGCCTGGGCTATATAGTGAGTACAAGGCCAACCTGAACTACATAGTGAGACCCTGTCTCAGAAAAAAAAAGGCAATAAATAAAAATTAGACTCCAAATACTTTAGGCAGACTGCTCGTTATGACTAAAATATGGTATGTTGTTTTTCCTTATTACAAATTATACTGCATCCACTGTAGAAAATGTGAAACATGAAAAAAGTATGAAGTAAGAATTTTCAAATATCAGATATAAAGTGTTCAGTTTGTTGGCATCTACTCCAGTCTTCTTTCCGTGCATACCTAGTTATTCACTGAATAAACGCTGATAAAGAATCTACCATAGGGAAGAGACTGTGCTATGGACTGAGGTCAGATGGTGAGCTAAGGAGATGTGGGCCACGTCTGCAGCAGGGACAGGCAGTTCAGCAAGCCATGGTGATGAATCTGGTTGATGGCAACACGGCGTAGCCCAGTGCACCAGGCATTCTGAGCAGGCGCATTTCACCTAGTTTGGGAGTGAACCAGCTCTAAACCACGATGCCTAACTCCGGCTAGGCTTAGTATTTTGTAACACAGAGGTAGTATACTTTATTGGACCAGTCTTTCTGAGTACTGATCATCAAGACTGTTTTTTACTTCTATAAATAAATTCTGCACTGAGCCACATACACAATTCAAACCATCACGCTTAATGCTTATTTTTAGAATTAAACTTGAAAAGCAGTATTATAAATTATATGGACATAATGATTTGATACTCAGGCTATTAAGATGAAAAAATTGCTCAGTTTTTTCTTCCAACATGTTCCCTGTTTTTTCAGCACTCTGTAATTACGTTTTTTTTTTTTTTTGGTGGTGGTGGTGGTGGTGGTATTGAGGATTGAACCCAGGGAGTGCTGAGCTACATCCCCAGCCCCATTTTCCCTCTTTAAAATTTTATTTGGAGACAGGGTCTTGCCAAGTTGCCCAGGCTGGCCTTGAATTTGTGGCCCTCTTGCCTCAGCCTTCCAAGTAACTGGGATTACGGGTGTGTGCTACCTTGCCTGACTTACACTGATGGCTGTTATTGCACAAAACATCACATATTCTAAGATGGTCTGTAGAGCACAAGGCAGGGCTCTTCCACTGTCAAACAGACACTATTAACCCTCTCTTTCCCACATCAGGATTTAAGGGCTTTCTTGCACAGGGCCTTCAAAGCCCCCAGTGTACCTTCTTTAGCTAGAAAAAGGTACCTGCTTTGGGTGGGTACAGTTTCAGGACCTACAGATTAACAAGCAGAAGTGCTTGAAAGAAACACAAAAGCTCCTTTTCCTCTATGATAAAAGAGTAGCGGGTGAGTACCCCTTCTGTCGTGATGTAGCACTTGGCAGGCAAAGCCCAGCCTGCATTTCCACCCTGCCTCTTTCCTTAACAGGTAGCTTTGTGCCATGCACAAAGGGCACAACCACACACAACGGGCCTACTCTTTTGGTTTCTCTTAGTGACTCTGATCTTGTGGCACCTGTCTGGATAATCTTCCCATCTAGAAAACTCCTCCTCATCATTAAGGCACAGCCCAGTGTTGCTGCGCATCTCCCTGCTTCCCACCTCTGGTATGCGACACTCCTTTCACAGCCTTCCAGGCGGGGCCTTGGCAGCACAAAACCTGTCTTGTTAGCTTTGCCTCCTTCACGGGCAACTCAGTCCTGACGCATTAAAGGTGCTGCATTGGTTCACAGAAGGGAACATCTGCTCAGTTAGGATACCACTGGCTGATGTCTTTAGAAACTTTTGTTCTGACTAAAAAGATGTGTTCTTTGTAGTATATTTATATTTATAATATACAGTGATGTCTCCATTTACGAACACTTCTGTTTGCAAAGAATTTGGTTCACAAACAAAAGCCTTCAGCAAGAATTTTGCTTCCCTTAGCAAATTTTGCATCAGATGACAAACACAACCACAACCATCTCCCTCACACAAATATAAACGCAGCCATCTTCCCCAAAATCGTGAAACAAATTAAGTTCATAACCCGCGGTATCACTATGTATGTATTTATATTAAAATATATACTTTAAAACTATATTAAATGAAAATTTAAGAATTGTTTATAACCAGATTTAATTTATATTATAAATCATTATATGATTGAGTATATATTATAACCATGTAAAGCAGAAACACAATCAAATATCAACTGTTTTAACATCTGTTGCATATCCTTTCATATTTTTTTGGTTTCTTTTTTTTTTTTTTTTTTTTTTTTTTTTTTTTTTTTTTTGGTTTTTCTCCGGTACCGGGAACCGAACTCACGACCTTGCACTTGCCAGGCAGGCGCTTTGCCGCTGAGCTAAATCCCCAGCCCCCCTTTCATATTTTTTTATTTGTAAGGGTATTTCATTTTTACAAAAATACAAGTTACAACACGTCTTGTTTTGTAACTATTTTTCAGTTAATAGATCAGGAATGGTTCTCTATAGCCATATTGATGTACTTTTTTTTTTCTCTTTCAATGGTTTCAGTCACATCATTTTGAGCATTGTTTAGTTTCTTGATTCTCCCAATTGCTAAATATCTAAGTATCTTGCTTGTATTCCTGTTCTGGTGCTTTTTGTTATTATTAATTGATTAGTGTGGGGCTGGGGATCAGCCTGGGCCTCAAGCATGCTAGACAAACACTCTACAACTGAGCTATAGCCCCAGACCTACTGGAATTTATTATTATTATTATTTTATTTTATTTTTTTATTTTTTATTTTTTTGGTTTTTTTCTAGTACCAGGAATCAAACTCATGACCTTGCGCTTGCCAGGCAGGCACTGTGCTGCTGAGCTAAATCCCCAGCCCCTGGAATTTCTTATTATTATAGAAGTGTTATCCTAACCAATCCTATATTTTTTGTCCACTTGCCTGAGTCATTTCTTAAATTTTTAGAAATGAAAATACTCAAAGGGTATCCCTATTTCAGTCACTTTTTAATAGATCGTGCCAATTTGTCTCTCTCTAATTGACTGGGCTTGGGAAGCCAGTCTGTGTCCTATTCATCATCACCCAATGCTGAGCTCAGTGCTCTGCAAATAGTGGCTGCTCATGGTTTGTTGAATGAATAATAAATTGAATAACTCAAATAAACAGGTCTTTGTTATAAGAGTAAAATGGTGCCATTGTGGTCCAAAAGGTCTACAATTGGTACTTGGCCTCTTCTATAGATCTGTTGCCTACTTGGTAATAATATGTTAAATTTTTTATTTCTGAGAAGGGGTTGTTTTCTACACTATAATGAAAACAAAAACATTTATACATTGGAGGAGAGTTAGTGCCAGGCTAGCTTTCTTTCTACGGCTGTGTTTTATGGCTTACATTCTAATTAAATGTGTATCTGGGCTGGGCATCAGAAATGCCAAAGCAAACAGAGAAAAAATCAGCAGGAGCAAAGTCTGAACCTGAGGGAATTTCTCTCCCACAGAACTTATTCCTTCCTTTCCCAATTTACATGTATCATTTTTTAAAAAAACCATTCATCCTTTCCAGACTTATGAATAATGCAAATTCATTCTGTTACCACTGTGATCCACTTTATTACTAGGATGCTAAGACACAGAATTTAAGTGACTTACATAAGGTCAGTCAATAAACTGGGACTCCTAGAGCAGAATAGTACTTCATGCTAATAAAAATAAAAAGAGTGCCCCTAAGAAAATCTGAAAAAAAAAAAAAAAAAGAAAAAAAAAAAAAAAGAAAGCAAGGAGGAGTGACTAGTTTTTCTGGATGTTAAAATACAATACACATTACTGTAACTAAAATAAATAACCCTGTATGACCTAATCACCTTCCAGATGCCCCGCCTTTGAATGCTGTCACAGTGGGGATTAGGTTGCAATGTATAAGTTCTAGGATTCTCTACATTCTCTATATGCTTGCAGTGCATATACATTGTCTATACCACAGGTAGCATATAGTAGGTGAAAAAGGCACGCATTCTCCCCTACAGCCTTCAGATGGAAGGTCCCCTGCTGATTTTGCCTCAGGGAGACCTGGATTGGGTTTCTGATGTAAAGAAGTGTAAGATAATACCTTTGCCTTGTTTTAAACCACTGAGTTTGTAGTAATTTATTGCAGCAGCAAAAGAAAAGCAATACAGGATATGCACAGGCACATTTATACCTTATAATCCCTTAGCACATCTAGCAGACATACCGTCTTCTCAGCCTTTTGTAGTATTTTAAAAGATCCCCTGAGTGTCACTGGAACTGATATGAAGCACAGGGTTTGCAGAGATATGCTGTGGATGCCATATCATAGCAAGGGAGGGGCCCTTTCCAAAAGGATTGGCCCAGGCTCCGAGCCACATTCTGTGGAGGGTGGACTGCACAAGAATAGCCTGCACCAATCAGTTTTGTATCTAGAGTAACACCGAAGTCTCTGCTTGTGGAGGAATGAGGCCCAACATTGAGACTGTTGTTACTATTTCTGGATGATGAGCTGTGCAAATCCAGGAGAAAACAATGGTATTTACACGTGGCTCTTCCAGATAAACAGGGCTTCTGCACGTACAATGGCCCTTACGGTTTCTCATATGTACTGTACCCGTCATTATGTGTGCACACAGTTTGTTATGTCACCACTACTGCCCATTCTAAACTTTCCTCAGCTTCAATCAGAGAACATTGCCTCCTTCTGCTTTGTGTGTATGCCATCAGTATCACTGGCCTGGGCGTCTGAGTGGTGCTCAAATTAAGTCAGGAGTGAGTGTGTATGTGTGAATACCCAGACCTTTAAGCAACGTTAATTAGCGCTGCTGAGATAACTTGTCAATGTGAGTGGAAAAGTAAAATGCCCCATAAACCTTTGTGTACCTTAAATTCCTAAAGTTAAAATTTCTGCAATAAAGTATGTATTTTTTATTTATCGTTATTATTTTTTTGTCTTTTTGAGACAGGGTCTCGCTATGCAGTTCAGGCTGGCCTTGAGCTCACTTTGTAGCCCAGGCTGGTCTTGAACTTGCAACGATCCTCCTGCCTCCCCCTCCCAAGTGCTGGGGTTACAGTCGTGTGCCACCACACCCATCTGGCAATAAAGTATGAATTTACTGTTCCACTCGACGATGCTTATTTCCTTATACCTCCTGCCAACACTAAGTATCATCAGTCTTTTCAAAATCTGCCAAACAGTATCCAAAATACCACTGCCATTGCCACCATCACCAAAAAAACTTCACTGTCGTTATGTTTTGCATTTTAGTTAAATTGAATGTCTTGGGATTTCCAATTAAGTGGATTACTTCTATAACTTACAATAATTATAACAATTTTCAGTAATAGAAATAAGCATTTCTTGATGTAACTGAAAGTAAAAGGTACTACGGTCACAAAATATCCTGAATCTCATTATAAAAAGACATCAAAGTCAACTTCTTTGTTCCTGTCTTTTTTTTTTTTTTTTTTTTTTGAGACAGGTCACCCTGTGCAGTTTAGGCTGGCCTTTATCACTTACATTTATACCAACATTTTGCTTTTCTAAAGTCATGATTTGGGCCCAGAGAAACCACAGGAAAACAAATGGAAATTTGTCTGCACGCTTGACCCCTATGCTATTATTTGACTAGCCAGATATGCTGTATGTCACACTCAGTAAACAGGGATCATAACACAACACGTTAAAAAAATCCTATTAAATTCCTCTTTGCACTCTATGAGCACCTAATGGCACCTGGAAGAGGGCACAAAAATATTTAAAGCAATGGACACTGACTGCCAAATGATGCATGAACACAATTACTTTCAGCTCTATACATTTCCAGTAAGAGCCAACTGCACACAGCAGGGAACAGACCAGCACGATTCTCGAAAGTGTTGGCGCACTGAAGCTACGCTCCTCCGTGTGGCACCCAAACCAGCCATCGGACTGAGAGTTGCTTCGACCCGCCACACACCGGAAGACTGCTCATTTCTAATTTGTAGGCTACACAGTTAGAATCATTATATTTTCATTTTACTGCTTCATTATCTGATGTAATTATATGAAAGTTTTCCCTTTAGGGAAAGTTTCATAGCACAATTTACTCAAATATTCATGCTTAAATGGCCCTGACACTTAAAATATGGATGGTAGCTATATTTAAAGGTTTTTACAGAATTTCATATCCAGGGTTTTGAAACTCATCTACTCTTTCTTCCTGATGTTTGCCTAGTTGCCTTAAATTGTGCTAGGTGTCTGTGAACTTTATAGCTCTGTTACATTATAAATGAGACTTTATGCATACAGGTAATGTGAGATGAGGAAAAACTGTTGTTTTCTTTCCAACAGAATATAAAAGGCTTTGGAGGAGGGTAGTGGGGATCAAACCCATCATTGTGTAGCTCTAGGAAACTCAAAGTTCACCAACCGTAACTCCCAGTACACAAAGTGTCAGAACCTCCTTGAAAGTTCACCTTAGTCATCCTGTTGGTTAGAACTTCTTCTCCAGGCCAGTTCTGAAAACTAACTTGTTATCAGTTGACAACACTTGGAGATGAGTAGAAAAAGAGTTCAGCGGGGGAAATTTTCTCAAAACCAGCAGGACCATCACAGGTGAAGAAAACAGTAGACTGGGGAGCTGACTGAAACACTGGGTAAACAGAAGATGCCTACAAGATGGAGCAACAACAAAAAAATGCAACTTTCAAACATTATGTTGCATTGATACACGGTATTACGCTGTTTTATTATGAGCAAGAACAAAGCAGTGGCATAGGGTGTTGGTTGTTGGCTTCCTAGATGTTCTAAGCACAGCTGTCAGGGAATAGGGTTAAGGCAGGAAATGAGATAAACTCACACATAAAACTTGTAGTTACTGTTTAAGCCAGGAGAGTAAATTTCCACAGTGAGAGTAAATTTCCACTCTAAAAAAGGAAAGTTGCACAATCCCCAAAATGCCAACGTGACCCTATATTTTAACAATATTCTCTTGGTTAGAGAAAGAAAAAGTAGAAAAAAGTTTTGCAACTTTGAAAGTTACACAAGACATTGACTTAATTTTTATGGTTTTCTTAAATCAGATGCTTTTTAAAAATCTCTAATTAAATTTGCCCCCATTATATAATTTTTTATTATTATACCAACCAGAGATATATAATCGTTACTCTTGAAAGATAAGATTCTAACATCAGTAATCCACAACTGATTGCAATCAATTTAACAGTAAAAATGAAGATAACTTCTCTAAAAAGCTTGAATCTTCCTAACAATTTATGGAATTCTCAATTTATAGAAATTTAACCTAATGTGCAAGAAAAATCTACTTTGGATAATTTTGAACCATCCATCATTTCTTAAAGAATAAGGCACACTATCACTAGCATTATAAATCACAAATCTGTATAAAAATCTGACGACAATAATGGCACATGTGCCAGAGCAAAGGCAGGTGCTCTAGAGTACTGACTTTAATACCAGAGTAACACAAAACTTGTGGTTTACAGCAATTAAATTTTCCTTCTTGGGTAAGGTTTATTCAATGTAACAGATCAGTCTGAAAGTACAAGGGAAAAAACAAAGACTTTTTCCTAAATCTACTTTATTTTAACTATTTCAAAAAAAAAATGTGCTTTGTATCTCAGTATCAAACAGACTTTTATTTATTTATTGGTCCCGGGCATCAAACTCAGGACCTTGTGCTTGGCAGGCAGGCACTTATGCCACTGAGCTATATCCCCGGCCTCAGACAGACTTTTAAACAATGACTTACTTAGTGTGATACTTTAGAACAGAGTGTAAACAAACCAATAGCAATTAAAATAACTTTAATGGCACAATCTGGAACTTACATTTGAAATGGTATTATTGATCATTACTTTTTTTGTGTGAATTCAAATTCAAGTATCAATATTTTGTTAATGCTATTTGTAACAAACACTTCATTAAACTTAGTTATATTTTTTAAAACAATTAAAACACCAACATGAGGTTCTTGGGCAAAGATACTAAAAAAATACAACTTTGGTGAAATTAACTATAGCAAACATGTTATAATCATTTCCTAAATTGATTTTTGGAATCATAACCTAGAACTAATGTTATTACAATGTTTTATGAATACATTTGCAAGCACTCTGAAGTAGATTTTGCCAGTAACCCCTGAAGTACTTTGCAAATTAAATTCAGTCAGGATCAATATAAATTAAACAAATACATGCCAGCCCTCACTGTACATCTTATTCATGATCTTTGGTCATTTCAAGGTTTAAATATCTCAGAAAAAATGTGGATACAAATATGGTGCTAATTTTCCATAAATTATCTGTACTAAAATTTAAACTTTTCATCAGGAAATGGACTTATTACATGTATAGTCCCAGATACTAATTGGATGCTAATCTAACAAAACTATTAGTAACATCAGGTAAACACAAACAGCAATGAAAATATATCATGGACTAAATCAAAGTCTAATATCTTACTAGAGTGACATAGAAGAAAAGTAGAAGTGTAACAAGTATAATTTAAAAATTATACCTGTTTTCTGAGCCAAGAGGAATCAGGAATCATAAAATTTTAAAAATATAAATACGGGGGCCTGGGGATTTAGCTCAGCGGCACAGAGCCTGCCCCGCAAGTGCAAGATCGTGAGTTCGATTTCCAATACCAAGGGGAAAAAAGTATATATATAAATACGTAACTTTGATTTATAAATTTGTTTTAATACTTCTACCCTTTATTATCAGCATTTGAACCATGTGCTTCTCCAAGAGTCATATAGTTACTTCAGACATCCATACGAATTCCATGATTTGAAGACATCTTTTGTCTGGTCCCTGTTAGACACATAATGAATGAACAGACGTGAGGTAAAGATGACGTGGTTATTACATAAAGCCAGAATGGCACAGGAGAAGTTTTTCCAAATGGGCATATCCATAAGCCATGACGAATTCCATCTCGAATGTGGTGTGAGGTCCAAGATATAAATAACATCCAGGGAAGAAAGTACCATGAGTCTTTGAGCTTGAAAAGATGCATAATACACTTCAGGGTCAGAGCCGCAATAGGTATCACAGTAGAACAGTGAAGGATAGGTCTTCGTGGAAGTGTCAAAGCAGCCTGGTTGAGGGGAAGAAGAGCTAGCATTATTTCCTTCTTGGAAAAATAATTTATAGCTGCTGCTTAATGTTTTGATATATCAAGAGTTTGTTGGAAACATAAGACACACAACATCTCAGAATATATACAGTATACCAAAACTATATAAAGCAAAGAAAATAAAAGTGTAAGCAAGATATTCTTTGCATGAGAAATGAGATTAATTTTTAAGTTTCCCACAACATGATCATAACTCATACTCTAAATATATTGTTTATGTAAAGTAAAATATTTTATGTATTTAATTAACATAATTTTACATATTTATGAAGTAAGGTGTGACATTTCAATACATCTATACAATGTGTGATGGACAGAGAGGGTAAATGGCACATCCATCACCTTAAATGTTTATCATTTCTTTGTGCTGAAAACATTCAAAATCCTCTCTAGGGGCTGGGGATTTAGCTCAGCGGCACAGCGCCTGCCTGGCAAACACAAGGTCATGAGTTTGATTCCCGGTACGGGAAAACAAAAACAAACAAACAAACAAAAACAAAAACAAAATCCTGTCTAGTAGCTATTTTGAATACACAATTAATTACTGTCAATCACCAGTCTACTGTGATATATGGAGCATTAGAAGCTACTGAACTGCAACCCTGTACTCATTAAACATCCTTTGTCCATCCCAACCATCACCTGTATTTATAAAGAATTCTCTGGAATTTCTAAAAGCATTACAAAAAAACTCATAACCAGTACAATATTCTTTGATTAACTCCATAAAGTTAAGAAGATTTGTTAACTTTTTAAAATTACTGCAAAAAATATACTATTTGAAGAAATTGAAAATTTTGCTCAACCCATGAATGGTCCGTGAGGTTTTGTTCCCATCTACTTTAAAGGCTGATTTACAGACAGATAATTCATAATAAAGAGAAAGTTGAGAACATGAGTACAGCTGAGAAGTTGGGTGCAGTGGGGTACATGTCTGTAATAGCAGAAATCTGAGGGGCTGAGGCATGGGCAACGTAGCATGACCCTGCCTCAAAATAAAAAAGGGCTGGGGATGTAGTTCAGTCTGAGGGCCCTGAGTTTCAATCACAGTACTAGAAAGGAAGGATGGATGGGAGGGAGGGAGGGGAAAGGAAGGAAGGAGAGAGGAGAAAAGAATAGAGAGGAGGAGAGGAGGCAGGAGCAAAAGAAAGGAAAGAAGAGAAAAAGGAAAGAAGGAAAGAAAGTGAGAGGGAGAGAGAAGAGGAGGAGGAGGTAGAGGAAAGAAGTGAGGATAGTGATGATTGTCTAAATCTGAATCTCTCTACATAGCCTCCCAAAACTTACAGAATAGGAAAGACATGTGAAACTACACAAATCCCAAGACCCTCAGAATAGCTAGAAATCAAAGAATGTTCAAACTTCATATTATCTGTAAGTATTAAAACAAACACCAAATTAGTGAGCTCTCAAGCTCATGAAATTACCACCACAAGACTGGAAAAACTGTGTTGAAGAGAGAAAGGAAATCTAAGATGGATATGAAAAAACCCCTAGAAAGAGGAAGTTCAAATTAAGTGTGAGAACATTGGAAAGGGTCCTGGTAGATCATAGCATTGACTGCAGAGGAAAGATTTATAGGTGTGCATGACTAAAGGCTTTGAATGGCAGATTCCAAAAAAGATGGTAAAGTGAAGGGAAAGGTGCCTTTTGGAGATTGGGAGATGCAGGAAAAAATAGTGAAAGGAAAAAATTTAGTTTCCTGACACCCCCCCCGCAAAAAAAAAGGAAAAGAAAAAAACCTGGACACATGTCTTCCCACCACCACATAAAAAAAAAAAGTCATCCATTAGAAAGACTGTACCTTGACACATTGTCAAAGTAGACTACTATTTAGCGGGGAATCTTATAAACTCACTCCCATCAAACTAGTATTCTTTAATGCCCACCTGCTGACAACATCAAAGAGTTTACTCTACACTCTTCCTTTCCCCTTTCTTTCCACATTTTAGGTGTTTTAAGTCTACTCCAATAGAATACGTAATATTCTTGTATTATTATTCTACTTGTCCCCATTTTTGCTTTTAAACTGTATATCTACAAAAATTAAGGTCAGCATCAGTCCTTTTGTGGGCATTCCCTTAACTAAGAACGTCTCTAAAAAAGGATTCATGTAATATCTTGAAGAGAAGTGATGAAATAGACTAAATCTTTTTTTTTTTATGGTTGTTGTAGGAAACACATAATAATAAACATACATTATGAAATAGGATAGGAACAATACAAACTTAACACAGTTATGGATAGATTAGTAGGAAAATATCAATGGCTGCTGTAATACGTGGTGGTATCTTCAAAGTGGTTTCTCAGGAAGACAGAGATATGCAAGAAGGATCTAATAAGTAGTTACAGCCTAAGGGTTGTCAAAAATAGCATATTACCTCCTCACCAGTGACTCCTTTCATTGAGGTATGAAAAAAAAAACCAAACCAAAACAAAAACACCCAAGCATAGTTAATTACACTCAGCATAGAAACAAAGATAAAAATAATCTAATAAACGGCTATGCTGCAATGTCCCCAAGAAACAACAGTTTAAATGAAAATTTAGTAAGACATTTTGAAAAAAGACAGGAAAACAACTGAAAGTACAAAAATGAAAGAAAGAGGGAAAATAATGCTGAAATGGAAGACAGGCAGAAAAGATACAGCATATGTATAATTCAAATCCCTAAAGAAGAAAAACAAAAGAGTGGGATAGAATTAGTATTTAAAGTTATACTCAAAGAAAACTCAGAAAATAAAAGGCTTGAGTCTACATATTAAAGAGTCCAAATTTAAAAACTGACTCAATGATAAACTTAAAGACAGTTTAGTCAAACTATTAACATACAGGAAAAATTATTAAGGCCTCCAAGCAAAAAGATCAAATAACATATTAAGGCAAAAAAAACAAACAAACACATATTAAGGCAAGTATATTAAATTAACATCAAGCTTCTCAAAAACAAAAAAAGAAAGGCTGGGGATATAGCTCAGTGGCATAGTGCCTGCCTGGCAAGTGTGAGGTCGTGAGTTCAATTCCAGGTACAGAAAAAAAAACAAACAATAAAAAAAAACAAGAGCAAATAACAAAAAACAAAGTGAGGTAACAAAGGCACATTTTCAACATCCTCAAGGAAAGAAGTTGTGAGCCAAGGATTTTATATTTAGCCAAGCTGTTCGTTAAATATCAAGGCTATGGTAGCTATAATTTTAGTAATAATATATAGTTCTAATAATGGCAATAAACAGGCAACAGTTCACAGAAAATTTTGTAACCTTCTTGAGTAATCTGTAATGTTTTACTTAATCAAGAAATTAATTTGAAAACCTGAACAAAAGGATTGATAATAAGCACTAATATATTTAAATATAGACAAAAGGTGAAAAATACAGTGGAGATGTGAGTGTAAAAGTAATACATAAATATTGTATAGTCTGAGAAAGAAGAGATAAAGCAACTAAAAATTAGAGAGAAGGAGGAAAGCAAAAAGCAAAAAAAGCTCAATGATTGTCTAGTTCAGAGTTAAAAATACTATGAAAAATGAACAAATCATATAATAAAAGGTTCATTAAGAACATTGAGGTCTGTATATATTAGAAAAAATTTTTAAGTACAAGAGTAACACTAAATGGCTTTTTAAAAATTTTATGGAGAAAAGGTAAAGCAAAATTTTGTAACAAAATAATAGGAGAATAACAATAGTTAATAGGAGAATAACAATAGTTAATACTTTACATGTTGTTATATTTAACATAGTTGCTCAGGGTACAAGATATGGGCATAAAAATTTTTCCAATCAATATTAGCACAAACCTTCCTTTTTAATGAACTAAGATACACTAATAGTATAACTGACTTGCATTTTTTCCCTTTTCCCTACTGGCCTTTCCCCTTTCACCCATCCTAGTTCCTTTTTACTTTTGAACAATTTCTTACCATTTCACAATATCTACTGTAAATTTTAGAACTTATTTACTCTTTCAGTTTCTCAAACCAGGGAGACAATATGATGTTTACACATGTGATTCTGATTTATTTCACTTATGAGTATCGTCTCAAGCTGCATCCATTTACCTAAAAAGTCTCCAGTTTATCCTTCTTTCTGGCTGAGTAATACCCCATTGTATAAAAAGAACACATCTTTTTTATCCCTTCCTCAGTTGATGGGCATTTGGGTTGTTTTCAAGATTTAACCTTTACAAATTGTGTTGCTATAAACATGGGAAGATACCCAGAAGGGGAATAGCTCAGTGCAATGGGACCTCTAATCCAAATTTTTTGAGCAATCTCCACACTGATTTCCATAGTGGTTGGACAAGCCTACACTTCCACCAACAGTGGAGAAGGGTTCCTTATTGGTTAATTTCTTGATGATACCCATTCTTTCTGGGGTGAGATGGAATCTCAGCGTTGTTCTAATTTGCATCTCTTGAATGACCAGTGATGTTGAACGCTTTTTCATATTTGTCATTTGTATTTCTTCATCTGATAAGTGTGTGTACTCATCTCAGATGCCCATTTTTTGATTGGGTCTTTGAATTTGGGGGAATGATTTTTTTCAGTTCTTTATATGTTCTAGAGAGAGGTCCTTTGTCTGAGGGACAATTGGCTAAAAATTTTTCCCACTCTGTGGGTTGTCTTTTTACTCTGTTGATTTTTTTTTTTTGCTATACAAAAGCTTTTTAATAAGATGAGATCCCAGTTATTGATTTTTTTGAAGTATTTCCTGTGCAGTCTGGGTTTTGTTCAAGAATTCTCTGCCTACACCTCTGTCTTCAAGATTTCTATCTACTTTCTCTTCCAGTAGATTTAATGTTTCTGTTTTGGTTTTTTTTGTTGTTGTTGTTTCTGTTTTAATATTTACATATTTGATCCATTTCACTTAAGTTTGGTGTATGGGGACAGATATGGGTCTAGTTTTAGTCTTCGGCATGTAGAGAGCCAGTTTTTCCAGCACCATTTATTAAAGGGGCCATCTTTCTTCCAGTGAACATGTTTGGCCCCTTTGTCAAAGATTAGGTGGCTGAGTGTATTTGTAGTTGTGTATGTATCTTCTAATCTGTTCCACTGGTCCTCAGGTCTGTTTTTTGGCCAGTATCATGCTGATTTTATCACAGTAGCTTTGTAGTGTAATTTCGAGTCAGGGATTGTGATGCCTCCTGCCTTGCCTTTGTTGCCCAGGACTGCCTTTGCGATTCTAGATCTCTTCTGGTTTCAGATGAATTTTAGGAATGTTTTCTCTAGTTCTATAAGATATGCTAATGGTATTATGATTGGGATTGCATTAAATCTGTACAACAATTTTGGGAGTATGGCCATTTTCACAATGTTGGTTCTTCCTATCCATGAGCAAGAGATATCTTTCCATTTTCTGATACGCTCTTCAATCTCCTTTTTCAGAGTACTGTAATTTTCAATATATACATCCTTTACTTCCTTTATTAAAGTATTTCATTTTTTTTGCACGTTATTGTGAAGGGTGTGGTTTTCCTAATTTCTCTCCCAGTGAGTTTGTTGTTTGTGTACAGGAACTCTATTGATTTTTTTAGTCCTGACTTTGAATCTAGCCTGGCTACTGAATTTGGTGTAGAAGTCTTTTGGTGGAGTTTTTGAGGTCTTCTATGTAGAGTATCATGTCATCTGTGAATAATGACAATCTAACTTCTTCCTTTCCTATCCTTATTCCTTTTATTTCTTTCTCTTATGTAATTGCTCTGGCTGATGTTTCAAGAACTATACTGAATAGGAGTCATGATAGTGGACATCCTTGTCTTGCTCCTGATTTTAGAGTGAAAGCTTTCAGTTTTGGTCCATTTAGTATGATGTTGGCTGTTGGTTTGTCATAGATGACTTTTATCAGATTGAGATAAAGACCCTGTATTCTGATTTTCTGTAGGGTTTTTATCATGAACAACTGTTGGACTTTGTCAAAAACTTTTTCTGCATCTATTGAGATGATCATGTGTAAATGACCTTCTCAAATAACAAAAGAAAACTAAAACAATAAAATGTCAAAGATAATACTTCATATAGAGATAGAAATACAGCAAAAATACAATACACATAATCACAACATGAAATAATGGCTGAATTTTGACTAAATAAATCAATCATATCTATAAATATGAATGTATTTATCTCTCATTAGAAGAAAAAGGGGCTGGAGATTTAGCTCAGTGGCACAGTGCCTGCCTGGCAAGCGCAAGGTCATGAGTTCGATTCCCAGTACCAGAAAAAAAACAAAAAAAAAAAGAAAAAGACTTTCAATTTGGTTCACAAACTCAAATCTAATTATATGCTGTGCATCAAAAACACACTAAAAATAAAATTCAGAAAAACTAAACAGGAGGATGATATGGCAGACAAATGGAAAAAAGAAGAAACAAGGATGTGATACTGATATTAAGCAATTGGAATTCAAGTGAAAAGCATTAAAGGTGACTTTTAATCCACTACACTGATGAAAATGAAACCTGAGGAAGAAATGTGCTCTGCCAACACCACACAGCCAAGAGTCAAACTCAAGTCTCCTGATTCCAGTTTTTTGTTTTTTTGTTTTTTTTTTTTTGTTTTTTTTCCGGTACCGGCAATTGAACTCAGGACCTTGCGCTTGCTAGGCAGGCACTGTGCGCTGAGCTAAATTCCCCGCCCCCTGATTCCAGTCTTAAGCAAAACCATTATGCTACTTCCTCATAAAGCAAAAGAAATTAAAATTTGTCTTTCATCAGTAATTTCTGATCCCTTTCTCGTTAAGTTTCTTGAAAACTAAGACAACTTCTAAGAAATGACTGCTCCTTGATACATAACAGGAAGAAGTGATCATTTTTCATTCATTCAACAAATATTTACTGAACACCTAACCAGGTGACCCAGGCACTGTCCCAAGGCCAGTGGTTTACAAAGCAGGCAAAGGCTTCGATCTGCAAGGTGGGATCTATGTTTCCTTCCTAAACATTTACAGAGTCTAATCATGCAGAACACTGGCAAATCTTTGCAGTTAGGATATATGATCTGTTTCAGGTTTAGTTCACCTGTGAGGCAGGTCATCGTATAAGCTAAACCCCTGAGTGCCTCAGTGAAATTCTTCAACGTCTCCTCCAGGAACTGTATTCTAGCTAGTCCACTGAAACACATGTCTTTGGTTCCCAGAGGGACTGGAGGAATGAATCCATTTATGTCATTCCCCAGTACTGAGAATCATAAAGCTATTCCACTTTCATGGCACACTACTATACCCCCACACACACACACAGAATAAGGACAGAATTTTTATTTTTTATTTTTTTTTTTGTCTTTTTGAGACAGGGTCTCGCTATGGAGTTCAGACTGGGCTTGAGCTCACTTTGTAGCCCAGACTGGTCTCTAACTCACAAGGATCCTCCTGCCTCAGCCTCCCAAGTGCTGGGATTACAGGCGTGCGCCACCTCGCCCGGCAAGGACAGAATTTTAAGTGTAGTCTTGAAGACAGAACACTGATACAGAAAGAACCAGGACAGTGCTGAGAATGACATCCCTTAATTTAAACTAAGTAACAGAGTTTGCAGGTATATCCTCTGCAAGCCAGCACTGAACTGTCAGGCACAACTAGTGAGTGCAAACTGTGTGTGTGTACGCAGAGCTTTTGACAGCAAATAATGTGATTAGCAACACGTCTCTATGCATCTTTGGGGAAGTATGAAGTGCTTTAAAAACCTGAATGAATGGGTTTTCTTACTTTAAAATAAGATGAATCCTGACTCCAGATGATGCTGTGAAGATTAGTGTGATGGTACTAAAGAAATTAGAGATAAGAAGAATTAAACATATATGCTTCTTACCTTTAAAGACAAGGATCCAGCTAGAAAAAAGTGGTCCACATCGATAACAGAGGCCAAAAATCCAGCTAAAATTACTTCTCCAAAGTCAGTCTTCTTCTTGATGCCAGTGACTATTGCCCATGACCACATCCCAATTACACCATGTACTGCATTATCTGAAAGGGCACGGAGCCAGTCATTTTGCTGAATTATGGAAAACTGAAGAAGTCTGTCGGCTACTAGGCAAAACATCCCCAGACCAAAGCTGGAAATAACAGATTCAGTGCCACAAGACTGGAGTAGCGCAGGAGTCTTCTCAGCCTCAGATGCCATCATAAGCAATGTATTAGTATATACTGGGAGCCATTGGGAACAATCTCTTCTTGCTTGTTTTCACAAACAGTACCCTAAAACAGAAAGCAGACAATATTAATGAGGATTATAGACTGCTACATAATAACTTGATAAAACAATATCATCAATAATTTCACAAATATAAAACCAAGTTATAGAAACTAGCATCTCTTACACATTATATATACAGTACAGCAGGTGAACAAGGATAATAGACTAAGTCTGTAGGAACAACAGTTTACACAGCACAAGGAGAATTCCAGAAAGCCCACTGACTGTAATGCATTACCCTGAGGTTACCAAGTCCACCATGTAGTAGCCATCCATTGCATCTCTGTACTTAACGACAACTTGCTATGTGCTGACAGTGTCTCCTTTCTTCGGGAAAACTGCTTATCACAATACCTAAACTTTGGATATTCTAATTAGAATTCCCTGTCTGCCTAGTAACCGTGGTTACTGTAGTGATGAAAGTCACCAAAACTGGGCCTGTCACATATACTCTTCAGAATTTCCCAAAGTGGGGCTGCCGAGGAAAGTGGCTTTTCTTGCAGGCTATGGGCTCCTATATGTGAAACAGCCTAGAAAAATAAAATCTCAGAGAGTCATAAAGAAAAACCACTAAGAGAATCATGAGGACGTCAAGTCCTTAGGCCTGATTTCAGGTTCTCAGAGCTGCTCTATTTCCTGCAGCTCACTCTTCATTTGTAAGCGCTAACCAACTCAATAAACTGTCTATTCATTTATTGTCTTGATATTAAAAGACAAGAACAATTCTGTGTTTAGCCCTTACCTGCCAAAGACTATTGAATTTATTTGTACAGTTACAGTTATCAATATTGTGCAATACTTGAAGATTTGTTTAATATTACTTGGTTTTAATTCAGACTAAAAAATAATGATTTATTAAAAGTGACAGCTTCCATTCTACAATAAAAATCTCATACAGCTCTTTATTTACACTCTAAAACAAATATAGAAGTGTAAAAGATCTAGCCTAAGAAAAGAACATTGAAGAAAGAGGAACTAAGATGGGAGACTTAGACTATCTGATTTTAAGTCTTATTATAAAGCTTTATGCTAGAGTAATCAAGATAGTGTGGTACTGGTATAAAGGTAAGTAAGTGAATTGATGCAACAGAATTGAGGAACTGCTCAAAAGGAAAGAACAACGGGTGGGGGAAAAGAGAAAAAGAAGGGGAAAAAAGATATGTATATATACACAAGATAGCTAAGATAATTATATTACTAATTTCTATTAGGTCATTGAAAGGAACTATCAATGCTTATATTCTTTGATCGATTTTGCATACCTGTACCTGGTAATCTAAGCAACTACTTTGAAGATAATTATATGCAATATAATAACCATTGTTAAGTTCCTATCATCTTATTTTGAAATTCTGTATCATCATTACCAGTTTTTTTTCTCTTTTTTTGTGTGTCTCTTTAAAATAAAAAAAAAAAATACAGTGGGACTGGAGAATTACCAACACATACATGGCTGATTAGTTTTTGACAAAGGTCCATAGATAAGTCAACAGAAAAAAGAATATTCTTTTCAGAATATGGTGCTAGAACAACTGGATTTCTATATGGAAAAATAATGAACTTCTGAGCTGGATGTGGTGGTGCATGCTTATAATTCCAGTACTCAGGAGGCTGAGACAGGAAGATTTCAGTGGCAGGAAGATTGCAGTGAATTTGAGGCCAACCTGGGCTACATAGTGAGTGGGAGGCAAACCTGGGCTATACAGAGAGACCCTGTCTCAAAAAGTCAGACCAAACACCGCCCCCGCAAAAAAAAAACACCAACAAAAATGAACTTCAGTCTGTAACTTACTCCATATGGAAAAACTAACTCAGAATAAATCACAGACCTAGATGTAAAATATAAAACTATAAATTTCTGGAAGAAAAGATAATAGAATACTGTTTGTGACCCTGGATGATTCAGCGTTCTTAGATACAATATTAAAAGCCTGATCTAATAAAAATTTGATAAACTGAACTCCATAAACACTACAAACTTTTGTTCTTTAAGGACAATGTCAAGAAAATGAAAAATAAGACAGAGACCAGCTGTGGTGATGCACACCTGTAGTCCCAGCACTCATGAGGCCAAGGCAGAAGGGTTGTAGCAAATTTGAGGCCAGCCCAGGCTGAAATTTGAGGCCAGCTCTGGCCCAGCCCAGACCAGCCTGAACTGCACAGTGAAACCCTGTCTCAAAAAGACCAACTACAACAACAAAAAAAGCCACAGAAGTTATTTGCAAAGCTTATACTTGGGGCTGGGGATTTAGCTCAGCAGCAAAAGCGCCTGCCTGGCAAGTGCAAGGTCGTGAGTTCGGTTCCCGGTACTGGAGAAAAACCAAAAAAAAAGCTTATACTTAATAAGTACCTTATTTCTAAAGTAAGAATTCTTAAAATACAATGATAGAAAAACAAGCAAACCAATACAAAAATGGGCAAAGGATTTGAAAAAGCACTTTACCAAAGGTGATATGTACATAGCTAATATATAAACAAAATACCGTCAACATAACTATTATTGTTTTTTTTTTTTTTTT
>NW_004955446.1:18872739-18877043 GCF_000276665.1 Chinchilla lanigera | reverse complement strand
AACCGAACTCACGACCTTGCGCTTGCCAGGCAGGCGCTTTGCCGCTGAGCTAAATCCCCAGCCCCAACATAACTATTAAAAAATGCAAATTATAACCACAAATTGATATCAAACATGCTTATTTGAATGATTTAAAGAGAGATAATCCTAAGTGCTGACAAGGATGTGGTGCTACTAGAACTCTCATATACTGCTGGTGCCAAAGAAAAATGGTATGATCACTTGGAAAAATGGTTTTCCAAATTCTCAGTTAAATATATTTCTACCATATGTCCCACTCATATCCTCTGACATATTCTCAAAAGAAATAAAAGTATAGATGTACACAAAAACTTGTGACAGCTACCTTATCTGCATTATCTCTAAATTAGAAAAAATCCAATGTGCATGTGAATGAATAAACAACTGTGGAAAAAAGAAACAAAAAAGGAGAGTACATAAAACATGGATGAATCCCAATTATACAAAATAAAAGTAACCAAAACAGACCAAAAAAGTACATATTTAAAACACAGAACTATACAATTCAAAAACCAGTCTTGATGTAAACTATGGACTTTAGTCAATAATACTGTATCGATTTTGTTTGTTAATTGTAACAAAAGAGCACCACACCGATGAAGACATTCATAATAGGGACAACTCAGCACTATGGTGCTTGCCTGTCATCCCAGCTGCTTAGGAGCTGAGGCAGGAGGCAGCCTGGGGAATTTAAAAACTTACTTAATAATAGTAACAATAATAATAAAAATTGAAGGACTAGGATGTACCTCAGTGACGCAAGCACTTGCCTAGAATGCACAAGTCTCTGAGTTCAATCTCAGCACCACAAAAAATGACAGTAACAATAACAACAGGGAAATTTGTGCAGGCAGAAAGACAGTATATGTGAACTTCCTGTAAGTCTGCTCAATTTTTCTATGAACCTAAAACTGTTGCTTAGGTTTATAAAGTCTATTGTTTTTTTTTTTTTTTTTTAAATGAACAGTTTGGTTAAAAAATTAAACATATTTTGAAACATACTAAAAGGTTTTTTTTGTGGTACTGGAAAATTGAGGCCTTGGCACATATTAGGCCTGTTATAATTGTTAAGTCCAGGTGATGGATGTAATGTAGTTCATTGTACTGTTCTCTACTTTTCTATATGTTTGAAGTTTTCATTTAGAAATTTTTTTCGAAAACATATGATTTCATTTATTTAAAATTCTAGAAAATGTAAACTAACCTGTAGTGACACAAAGAAGGTCAGTGGTTGACAAGGGACAGGAAAAACAAAACGAAACTCAGGGTTTATACACTCATCTTTTTTTGTTTTGTTTGTTTTTTTCCGGTACCAGGAATCGAGCTCACGACCTTGTGCTTGCCAGGCAGGTGCTGTGCCGCTGAGCTAAATCCCCAGCCCCTATACACTCATCTTAATTGTGCTAAGTTTCAGGGGTCACAGCTTCATATACATGTCAAAATTCATCAAATTGTGTATTTTAAGTATACAGTTAGTTATATGTTAATTGTATTCCAATCAGATGTTTAAAAAAGGAAAATATGCTTTATTAATAATAGAAACAGTAGGCTTCCAAGGGAAAGAAGCAACCTGAAGTCAAGAGATTATGGAGAAAAGTGTCTGATTGACCAACTAAAAAGTCAACAGTAGCAATGTATAGTAGAATTAGTGCTCCAAAAAACAAAATTAGCAAATAACACTTGCCAAGAATTTTTCCAAAGCTTAGGAGAAAAATAAAGGACAAACAGTTGGGTACTAACAGAAAAAAATAAATTCCAAAGATAAGAAAGTCCTTAAAGTTTCCAAGTCAATGATTATCTGGAAAGAGAGGGAGAGAGGAGAGGAGTGTTAGCACAGTAACATTTACACAGCTCTGAGAGAAAAGGATCACAAGTGCAGGACTCCAAACATTGCTAAATTACGGCGTTTTTGTGGAAGTCATTTTAAGAGTTGTCTTTAGCCCTGTATGATTTCAGGGGAAGGGAAGACTGAGGAACAGAAGTTCTACATCTGAGGGTGGAGAGCAAATACTGAAAACTTGATCAGTATTAAAGACACAAAAGGGGAAAAAAGGAAAGAATAAATCCTATTCTCTGTCTTCTCCCCTATCCCCAAATCCAAACGTATTAAAAACAAATACCATAATGAATGTGAATGTGTTAATTTCTCCAAAACGAGACAATCAGATTGAGACAAAAGGTCTCAAATCCATTGTATTACTGTTCATAAGAAAACACCTGAAACAAAAATCTTAATATATAAAGACACGAGAAAATATATGCCTAGAAAATACAAACAAAATAAAGCAACTGGTAATATTAGTACTAAACATAACACAACGCAGAAATGACTAAGTAATACTAAAAAGGATAGCATTCACATCATTGTAAGCAGGTCACATAAATTATACATGAGGACGTCCACTTGTCGATGTAGCAGTAAAATATATAAATTAAATCAAGTAGTCAAAAAAGGTAGAGGTCATCTGAATCACAGAATTACAAACTTTATTTCACTGTCACATACAGAAATTTTTATGCTATAAAGAATAAAAATTCTTTTCAAATGTCCACGGAACATTTATAAAAGTTAACCACACATTTCCTCAGCCACAAGAAGTTTCAGAAAAATCTAAAGTGGAAATACGCAGGTGAAATTCTCTAACCACGATGTACTATAAATAGTAAATACAATAAAAATTATCACTTATTAACAAATTAAGAAGAAAGAATGAAAAAAAAGAAGAAAAAAAAATGTAGTAGCCTAAAACTAAGCTTAACCAGAGGTGCAAATGATACTACTAGAGTCAAAAGACTTGCATGTCAGTGCTTATTCTCTATAAACATTTCAGAAGATAAAGCAAAACCTCAGAGACAAAGGTTGTTGTCTAATTTGATCTTTGCTACATCCTCAGCACACAATCAGTGCTAAGTAAATGAATGAAATATTAGTATATACTGCATCTGATATGCACGAAGTATTATATATTGAACACAGCAGTTAAAAAGTATTCAGTAAAACATCTATTCCTGGGAATCTGCATTTTTAGTAAGCCTACATGCTAGGTAATTCTTATGGTTCACCAAACACTGAGAGCCATTAGTTTACCAAAAATGATGAAACCACTTGATTTAGAAATCGAAGTGATGAAAATCTAAAAATATCACCTTAAAAGTTAGAAACAATTGTTATTACAACATTGTTCTGGCACGTTAAATCAGTGGAACAAGGTTGGAGAAGAAAGGGTAGAAAGAGGAAATGAGGGAGATGGGAAGGGAGGGAGAAAAGAAGGAAAGAAAGTTTATCAATATATTACCAAAGGAAAAAAGATAAGTACATTAGTTTGCAGTTAAAATGACTTTCTATCTAAGACAACCAACTGAAAAGTGTTCAAGTTGGAAAGTGTGGCAAAACATAAAGAGGGCCAGGGATATAGCTCAGTGGCACAAGCGCCTGCTTAGCAAGTGCAAGGTCTTGAGTTCAATTCCCAGTACCAAAAAAAAAAAAGAGAGAGAAAGAGAAATCATAAAGAAAAGAGAGAGAAAAATGAGCATTCAAAACTCAAAATTCAAGGAATAAACAGGAAATGTATGTTCTTATTAAAGGTAAAAAACAACAACAATATTCTTGAAGACACAGGGCAGCAACACAAATTTTCCCAAGAGGAAGAAATCTTCATTCAAGGAGGAAAGAGTCAGTGATCCACAAAAGGCAGACTGCAGGGGTCTCTCCAAGAAAAACAAAAAACTCTCTTCCTGGGAGAAGTCAGTCAGGTGACTCAGATTTGGTAAGGCTGCCGGCAGCCTGAGTAGTGCCAAGAAAAAGAAAACAACTCCAAAAACCATCCCAGGAAGATTAGACTTTCCCTGAGAGGGAGCATACCTCAAGGTGACATTTCTCAATTCATGTCCCATACCCCAGTAAAAACCAAGTCATAAAACAAACAACTGGCCAAAGCTCTGGTGGCTCTGTCCAATGTAAACTCAGCTAAGTTGGGCTTATATTTCTCAGAATTCCCTTCCGTGTACAGTTCTGTGCAGTGCTGGGGACAGGACATCTTGCATCAGATCTGGGAGGCAGATAGGAAGCAGCAGTCCTTTCTTCCTAATGGTCTGATGGTTGCTACAGGGGCACTGTGCATGTCCTCTCGTTGACCTGTTAGCTCACCTCTCTGGCCCAGAGAAAGCAGCTGGAGCTGCTGCTTCTTTAGCTCCCATCAGATCTCCTTTCAGTTTGTCCAAATCCTGAGCCTTATTTGAACAACTCCAGGGTCAAGAGTATTACTCTTTTTTTTTTTTTTTTT
>NW_004955446.1:18863281-18872639 GCF_000276665.1 Chinchilla lanigera | reverse complement strand
GAACCGAACTCACGACCTTGCGCTTGCCAGGCAGGCGCTTTTGCCGCTGAGCTAAATCCCCAGCCCAAGAGTATTACTCTTGCAGGTCATCCACTGCATCGAAACTGAACTTGTGAGGCTAATGCAGATTCTGTTTTGTCTCCAAGGGTTTCAGTTTGTTTTTCTTCTCGTCTCCAATCAACATAGCTGCCAGACTTCCGATCTGCTATAACTCCAGGCATTTTCAATGTTGTACCATTATGACCACAAAGAAACAGCCTATATATCCATCAACACAAATGGATTAACCAAATGGGTTATATACACAATGGAGTGGTATTTATACACAATGGAGTACTACTCTGCTATAAAGAAGGATAAACTTGAGTCATTTGTAGGTATAGAGATGCACCTTGTGACGATAATACTAAGTGAAATAAACTAGACACACAAGCTTAAATACTGTATGTTTTTTCTTATGAGAAACTCAAAATATAAAGAGCAAAATAAAAGATTATAATAGCAAGTAAGGAGATCTTTTGCAAAGGGAGCAAGCGATGGAAGGAGTAGGGATGGTGAGAAGGGTAGGGACACAAAAAGAATTAAGGCCAGGTGTGGTGGTGCATGCTTGTAATCCCAGCACTCGGGAGGCTGAGGCAGAAGGATCATGGAGAGTTCGAGAACAGCCTGGGCTACAAAGTGAGCTCAAGGCCAACCTGTACTGCATAGTGAGACCCTGTCTCAAAAAGACAAAAAAAAAAGGGGGGGGGCTGGGGATTTAGTTCAGTGGCAAAAGCGCCTGCCTGGCAAGCGCAAGGTCATGAGTTCGGTTCCCAGTACCGGAGAAAAACAAAAACAAAAACAAAAAAAATTAAGATGTGTTATGTAACGTACTAACTCCCCATGATAAAAGTTTTCATTATATGCTGCAAACATGTACTAATGAAAATTAAAATTTAAATAAAATAATAAGGCTACTTTGAAAAGTTAAATCCAGAAGTAATAAACCAACTGAGAACACCATGCTAATGTCACCCTCTTAAGTGTAATAAAAAAGCAGAGCTATTTTTAACATTGTAAATATGTATGAATAAAAACATCAAAAATATAGTAGTTAACATTGATACAATTATGTACAATCTCACAAGTCAAATGTGTAGTATAATTCATTTACATATTAGTTGACATATAAGAAGTCTATAGTACTTGGAGTTCTATATGAAATAAACTATGTAGGCTTACATATCCACTTAATTACAAATTTATTTATTTTCAAATCTCATTCCAAATGGCAGACCAAAACAAAAGGTCAATTAAAAACTACAAAATTTCATGTCACTAAAACTCCTCATTTTACATCTCTCACTCATGAAACAATTTTCATGACTGCAGCATTTATTTAAATGTTATTTTTTTAATAGAGCTGGCTGCCTCCTGCCTCAGTCCTTCCCCTCCCCATACCAGTACTGTTGCCACCGCCATGGCTAACTTACTAACCTCACACTTAAAGGATGACTTCATATTCTAAAAGGATTAGGAATGATGAATTCAGATTCTAAGATGACCAGGTAGCTAACAGGTACCATAAGTGAAGTAGAAAAACCAAAATATTACTTCAAATATTTAAATGATGATCCAACCTTAAAGTGACATGAAAAAGGAAAACACAATTTCCAAATAACTGTATCATAACTATTCAGATTCTGGCACTACCAGAAAGTGGTGGTATCTTTGAGGTGGGGCCTAGTGCAAGGAAGTTATGTCACTGGGGGCATACCCCAGAAGGAGACATTGACACCCTGCCCCTTCCTGTTTCTCTCTTTACTTCCTGGCTGTCATGAAGTAAACAGGTCTTTACCATTTGCTCCTGCTATGAGATACTGTGCCTCCACAGGTCCAACGCAAGAAGGAGGTCCAAGTGATTATGGACTGAAATTTCTGAAACTATGTCAAAATAAATCTTTCCTGTGTCTAAGCTGATTTCTCTTGGTATTTTGTCATAGTGATGGAAAGCTAACAATAGTTTATGAATAGGAACACATACACAGACAATGCATTTTATAAATGTAGTTTATAAAACATTATAAATTTTATAAATGCATTTTATAAATGCAAATTATACAATATGCAAAAGGCAACTGATTTCTATAAATGTAAACTATAAAACAACTTGCTTGAAACCAGATCCTTCAGCTCCAATCAAGCCTTCAGAAGGCCCGCGGCTCCTGCCAAAATCTGGACTGCAATTTCTTAGGTCCCTGGGCCAGGATCACTCAGTTAAGCTCTTCCAAAGACCCACAGAAAGGAGATAATAACTACTTACTGTTATAAGCCTCCAAATGTTAGTGAGACTTGTGATGCAGCAACAGTACCTAGAACAGTACTGTTTCTGTTTTCAAGAAGGTATAAGCGTGATTTCAAGAACACACATTTCTGTAAATCAGACCTGCATGTGCAAGCACCGCATTGTCTCAGTAGTGTAAAACCTGAAAGAGTTAATTTAAACTCGGAGGTATGATAGACATTGTGAAATGATAGGAAAACACTCAAGGGTAAAGGGCAACTGGCATGTGGGAAAAGAGAAGGGAAAGAAGGAGAAATTTTGTATGTATGTATATACAGGATAGTTAACATAGTTGTTCTACTGTCTTCTATTTCTTTGCTGAAACTGTTAATGAGTCCTTGATTGATCAATATTGCATGTCTCTATCTGTTTTCATGAGAAACCACTTTGAAGACATCAATATGTAATACAACAAGCATTGTTAATTTCCTACCACTTTGTAACTCTGTATTGTCTGTACTGTTCTTTTGCTATTCTGTAAAAGGTTGCCCATCTATTAATGTTTTCCTCCTTTTATTTTTAAAAGAAAAAAAAAGAATAAAAAAAAACACACATTTCTGGAATGTATTCCACTCCAACCTTTGGTGCACATCTGTGGCTTAGATTCTGAGAAAGAAATTTAAGAAGTGCACTTCCTGTATTAATTACTGTCTCTGACTAGAACATTGCTGTGTTTGGATGTCACTCATAAACATTTGTGTACTGGGAAGCTTGGTCCCCAGGGTGGCAGGATTGGGAGGTATAATCCTGGGATCTTTAAGAGGATGGGCCTTGTGCAATGCTCTTGGGTCACTGGAAGTCCTGTCCTTGAAACAGATTAGGGTAGTTCTCTTGTGGCCCCTTGGTAGTTGTCATTAAGAAAGTTATAAGGGCCTTAACCTGGGCCCACTCAGCACTTTGGCTTTCTATACTGTACTGAGATGTGATCAGATGTTCTTGCTATTACCATCCACTGTCATGTGATATAGTTGACAAGTTCTCACTAGAAATGAGGGGCCTTACCCTTGATTCTCTAAAACTGTGAGCTACATAAACCTTTTTCTTCATTAAGCTACCACCTCACAGATTTCATTATAGCAATGAAAAGTGGACTGATACAGACACCTATGTGTACCATTTTTCTTAAGGATTTTTCCTTCCTTCTCCACTCTTGTTCGTCCCTCTACAAATTAAACAGATTCCAGGACTTGGTAAACTCCTAAGCTTTGTGCTTATTTTTACACATTTACTTTTGTTGAAAAGTTCCATAAGTGCAACATCATTTTCTTTTAAGCCTGCCATGCATAGAGTCTAATGTACTCATAGTATTTAATACATATTTTATTATACTAATACAAGGGATAAGCACATAAACAATCTTCAATTTACAAACTAAAGACATTATCTGGGATGACTTTTCTACCATTACAGACAGTCACTCATACCAATTTTTATCTATGACTTACAGAAGCCACTTTCTACAACAGCCAAATTTTGTCACACCCCATTCCCTTTAAGGTAAATGCCACCAACAATGGGGACTTCAAAGGGTACAAAGTAGTGATCCCCTCAACTCTCCAAACGCATAATTAGCTAGTCACTTTAATTACATGCTATCATGTACTGGTCACTGTTATTGGTGCTATATTTTGCCGCTAAAATAAGTACAAATTCCCAATGTAAATGTCATCTTCTGCTTCAACACTCCCTCCTCCCCGCTGTCACAAATTATTTAAAAAACTTGAGGTAAAAGCACAAAACCCCCAAAACTACTGTTTCTTTTAAAAATACACTTTGCTGAACTGTAGCTGCTGTGAAACACATTTAATTTCTTTAATGCTACAATATCAATGTCTACGCCATATCTAGTGCAGCTAATTACCAAAGTTCACTTTCTCTGAACTTTTTATAGCCGTCAGAGCTCTGGGCATAAAATGGATCCTATCCGCGCTACAAACAGAACATACAATTCTTAATCTCGACGTGTTGCATATCTCGGCAAATTCCCAAAGGATGGAATTATGCGTTTCGGAGGACGGTACGATGCGGTAACTTTGAGAATGTGGGTTTTTTAAATGGTGCGGGAAGCCCTGGAGTCTGTGCGCACCGTGCTGCGCAGCGAGCGCGGCGCTAGGCAGCGGGCTCGCGCGAAGGGCTCGCTAGCTGTCGGGGAGGGGTGGCTGCGGGCTCCTCCGGCCAGACCCCGCCCCGCCCCGGGCGGCGGAGCCCGAGAGGGCCGGGAACGCACCGGCCAGGGAGGCGCGCGGACACCCCGCTCCGCACAGCTCTCGGGACTCGGGACGGCGCCCGCCCACGGGTCACGCACAGCTCCCTCGCTAGAGGACCCGCGCTCCCGCCCTCCAGGCCGGCCCCTTTCCCCGAACTGCGGTTTCGGGTGGGCCCCGCCTTCGACCTCCCTCGGAGCGCAAGGAGGCGCAGCGTCCGTGCGGCCCCGCTGCCCCTCGGCCGCCCGCTCGCAGCAGCGCAAGCCGTACCCACCCGCGGTTCTCAGAGCTGCGGGCGAGCGGCCCCGCCCGTCGGCCAGCACCATAGAGACGCCGGCCGGAGCGGCCCATCCGCAGCGCCCGCCCAGGGGACGCCGGGATACTGCCCGGCTCCGGAGTTGGACGAGGGCGATACCTGGCGCTGTTTGGTTCAGCGGGTTGGTACCCGTTCTCAATCGTACCTCCAAAAGGAGCCCTCAGGGCGACGGAGTGAGAAGTTTAAAGGGCCTGTTGGTTTCCTTCTGTCAAGCCGGAGAATTTAGTTGTCGGTTTAGCCCGCGCCGACCCATAGAGCTGCAGACCGCCCCACGACGCAGCCCTGAGGCGGCCCAGAAGTTGGAGACAGGGAAGCGGCGTCACCGAAAGCCGAAGCACAGGCCGTAGTGGTTCTCGAAGGTGTAGAGATTATTTCCAGCATCTCTGGGCTGGCGACAGAGTGTGGATATTTGAGGCGATCTTTCGAAAGCTTACGGGCCGAAGCGCCTCAGTAGCGCTTCACCGCCCCCTTGGGGACTTGCCGATAACGACACTGTGGGTGTTAGCAGCTCCTCTCTGGTGGACAGTAACCACGTGGCCAGATCCCTTAATCACCGAGACGGAACGTTTAGGGGATTAAGTATCTACTGCGTATAGGGAGCAAAGCAACTGGACAGACAAGTTTCTGTACTGGGATGTGGCTGGGCGCTCCCATCTCCCTGCCTCGCAATGGTGGGTGCTGTCTTAGCACCAAGGAGACATCAGCTCCACATTCGGCCTTGACGAGCACTGGCCTAAATGAAGATGCCCGAAGAGGGACATTCTTTCTTCTTCCTACCTACGTTTTCTCAACACAAGTGCTGGAAAGCAGGGCAGCAGTGGGATATTAAGTAAAGAGACCATAGAAAATTGGAATGAATCTAAACTGAAGTGGACTCATGGGCCATTCATTCCTCAAATTTCCTTGATCATACTTTTCATTACTTGTCACACTCTACAGTGTAGAGGCTGTTCTGTCATACTAAGGACAAATTTTCAGTTTCAATATCCTTATGGCAGGATAGTACATCCTACCGTCTAGGGACAACCTAGATGACATACCGCAAACCAAAGCAGAAGAAAATTTTTAGGTTTTCTGTTTTTTTTTTTTGTAGTCAGTCTACTGACGAAAGGCAGGATCCATTTTTCTCTGTCTTCGGGTCGTAATGGAATGGTAAAACAACAGTGCTTACCATCTATAACAATTAACTTCCAATTCTTAGGTATCATAACAGAAGAGGGTAATCCAGGCTGTAATGGACCCACGGGCTGAATAACTTCATTAATTTTTCTAAGATCTGTGAGCATTCTCCATTTACCTGATTTCTTTGTAATCACAAATACAGGGGAATTCCAGGGGCTCGTAGATTCTTCAATATGTCCTTCTGACAGTTGTTCTTGTACTAACGATCTTAGAGCTGCTAATTTTTCTTTTAGAAGAGGCCACTGCTCAACCCAAATTGGCTTATTAGTAAACCATTTTAAAGGCAAAGCGAAGCCTTTTTCTACAGTGGCCTCTACCATAAATTTGGATACCCTAAACCACATGTCCTTTAGGAAATGACTGGAGCTTGTACATAACTATTGGCTTCACAAGGATTATAATGCATACGAGCTATCATATTCTTTGCCTGAGAAGATATATGTGGAACCTCATGTATGTTCCCCACTGCATTAATAAATCTCTTCCCCATAGATTCACTGCTATATCAGCAACATATGGCTTTAAAGTGCCTGTTTGTCCTTCTGCACCAGAAATCTGAAGAATGTTAACACTCTGGTGAACATCTGTCATTGTTCCAACACCAGAGAAAACTGTAGGGACCTTCATGGTAGGCCAAAGTTTAGGACAATGTAGCCATGAAATTATAGTCACATCTCTTCCGGTGTCTACCAATGCCATAAAAATTTTTCCGTCTATTTTCACTTGTGACTCAGTTGTAACTTTCGTCCCCTATGCAAGTTTGCCAAAAAAATCTTTTTTCTGGTGCTTCCAAGACCCCCTACACTCTTTCTAGGAGCAGCACGGCCTTTTATATATGGAAGAATCAATAAATGGACTACACGCTCTCCTGTGTAAACAACCCAAAGGATATTGTTGTAAGGTCTGCATCATAATCTGGATCTCATCTTTACAGTCAGAGTCTGTCACCCCCCATTTGTACTATAGTCCCTTTAGAAGTCAAACTACTTTTTCCTACTAGCAAACCGACAGATCCCTCAGGGAGAGGCCCATAAATCCCATTTCTAATCTTCTGAATTCCTAAAGCAGAGCATATCATAACATTCTCTAGCGAGGGGATATCTAATGCTGTACTACCCCTGGTTGTGGCAGAGAGATCACTGACTGAGCTCGGCGTGGTCATAGCCCTTGCTGACAGGAAATGTCTGGAAACCCCGTATTGTATGTCCCTTGGGCCCCCAGGCTGGGCCTGAGCGGAAGTTTCCCGCCAGTATCAGGAGTGCCTTTTTTTTTTTTTTTTTAATTTTAGAAATTAAAGGAGGAAAATACTAACAGACCAACAACATTTTACAAAATAGCATAGGATCAGTACAGACATTACAGAGTTACAAACAGAGTGGTAGGGAATTAACAATGCTTATTGTATATATTGATATCGTCAATGTAGTTTCTCATGAAAACACATATAGACATACAAAGCTAATCAACCAATGCCTCACTGACAGTTTCTTTCAGCAAGGGAATACAGGACAGTAGAACACCCGTGTTAACTATCCTGCATATACATATATACAAACTTTCAGAGGAGTGCCATTTTAATGATATTTTAATCGACACTGACTAGCCAGTGTCATCCTTTCTGACATCTCAGACAGACCTTAGCAGGCAAAGGATCCTTAGGAGTATTACCCTTTTATTCTATCTGGATGTCCATTCTTTGTTTTGCTAGTCTACATTCCTTTTTCATATGCCCAATTTTACCACACTCAAAACATTCAGCATTCTTTTGGGAGAAAGTGCTCTTTCCCTTCAAGGCAGCTACAAGCAACCCTGCTTTAAAGGTTTCTGATCCTATATCCCAACAAGCTTTCATATACTCATCCAAAGTAGCATCCTGAGATTTCAAGGGCTTTGAAACCTTTTTGCATTGTGTATTAGCATTATCATAACATTTCTAATAATAATTCTCTCAATACAGGCTGAGACACTTTTCTGAAGTACTTCTAATCTAGCTATAAATTCTACATAAGGTTCGTTAGCACTTTCAATGACCTGAAAACCACCCAAAGGTATAAGGAGAATTCACCCTATATGAAACACAAGCCTGCTTCAATTCTTTAATAGTTTTAAAAGATACTGATACAGGACTATGCCGAACATAACCTTGGGGATTTTCCTCATTACCTGCTAGTTCGGTAACTGTAACTGGGTACACAGCAAAAGCCTTACAAGCATCCAAATTTCCTTCCTGTTTGGCTTGGGCAAAAGCCTTCATGACTGTAGTCATGCGTAGTGGTCTTTGAACAGTTAACTGAGGTGGATCCCTAAAAGGGTTAAACTTATATATTGGGGCTGAGGGCTGTACCGATATGCTTGAGAGACCAAAGGAGGCGGAGGACAATCTAATTTATTTTTCTTATAGTCATTTTTAGGTCCAAAAGACCCATACCTTCCTTCCTGCTCTGTAACTGGTCCCTGCCCCTGAACCGATAGTTTCCTCAGGCAAACTATGATCCGATTCAGAATCGGATCTGTCTTTGCATTTTTTACTTCTTGTATCCTGCAAGATCTCCTGTTCTGATTTAGCTTCTTTTTGAGACAGAAAATTACCCATAGTAATCCTGATAAACCATCCCGGAGACCAGGCTTACCTATCCATCGACTCTTCTCCCGACCTCTGAACACTGACTTAATTCCTTTTTATGTAGCCTCGAAGACTCCTTTCGTTGTCAAGTTCCCACCCATCGGCTCTTCTCCGGTTGGTTGAGCACTGACTTAATTTCCTTAATTCCCTTTCCTAGTCTGGAAGACTTATTTTCATACCTTAATCTCAAAGACTTACTTTCACGCCTTAGTCTCAAAGACTTATTTTCATGCCTTAGTCTCGAAGATTTAATTTTATATCTTAGTCTCAAAGACTTATTTTCCTATCTTAGTCTTGAAGACTTATTTTCATACTCTAGCTCGACTTTCGAACTCAGGTCCCTGTTCCTGGTGCCATTATATCCGATTACTCAGCCATCCCTGTCCAGGGTGAACAGGTCCCCAGAAGGAGGTACCCATGGGTGAAAAAAGAGAAAAGAAAAGCAAGAGAAGCAAAAGTCTGGGATCAGGGGGCATACAGCCTCTTGGACTGCAGCCCCCAAATACCAAATTCAGACACCTTCTATTGAGCGAGAACCAAGGCCATAGCTAGGACAAATGGGTGGATACGAGACATTCCAGCAAGGATAATTAAAGGATCACCCAAGACACGCCCATAATCCCAGCACCCAAGAGGCTGAGACACGAGGATTGTAAACTCAAGGTTAAACAAATCATTGTGGGGCTGGGGATTTAGCTCAGCGGCAAAAG
>NW_004955446.1:18801577-18862814 GCF_000276665.1 Chinchilla lanigera | reverse complement strand
AGGCAGGCACTGTGCCGCTGAGCTAAATCCCCAGCCCCACGACGTCTTTTTAAATGTGCAGTTTTATGCATCCCACACAGCATTTTTCAGTAAGCTCATTTCTCAATTTCACATTCTGCAGTATAAATGTTTTCATATGTTGAAAAGTAATGAAAATACGTATTTCAAATAAAACAATTGTTGAATTCTTTGATCCTTACTTAGCTTGGAATATGGATGTTGATCAGTTTCTTTTTTGAGATCCAATTCTTTTCATAGCTCTGGAGCATAAAGACTAAACAGAAAATTGTCAAATACACAATTATGCATACTCAAAAAATAAACTTGAAGACTAATAGTGGATGTTCCACAACATACAACAGCAAAAATTTATAATTTTATGTTTGTTCTCATAAATCTGAAGAAATGAAATAAGCTGTTACAATTTCATAATAGTTCTTTATTAATATATAGTTTATGAGTTTATATTAGGTAAAATACAATTATGATTAAATGTCAATTCTTAACCACTATATAGAATATATGCAATTTCTTGACTTGTAATTTTACAACATTAACTTGAAACACACCTCTTAAATTTAATAACATATTGTAATTATCCCGTCTTTCATTTTTTGGAGTTTGATAGAAGGCAGTCAATATCCTGAAGGATTTCAGAAGTTTTTTTCAATGCCACTGATACTCTCTTTTCATTAACTTCTAACAGCTTTTCTGAAGAATCAGAAGATGATTCATTTTTCTTGCTTGAAGTGTAGTTTAGGACACCACTATTCTCCAGTAGTACTGAGTTAGTTAAGGAATCTTCCCTCATATTTTTCATTATATAAGTGTTTTTATTTTCTAAAAACCTAGCTTTCATATTAAAATATTATCAATTTTAAGGAAGATGTCTTGGATTTGGAATAGAGTTTGGACTTCAGAATTTATGGAGTCTACCCATAGATGAATATCATTACAGTATAATGGAGCAAGAAAGAATATGTACATAAGTATTTGGATGGAAGAGAGACAGTAGGAAGGAAATAAAAGAATTATAATCTCAGTAACCTCTTTTTCTTGGTTTTTTGAGACAGAATCTCACTATGTAGTTTAGGCTGGCCTTGAACTCATAGTGACCCTCCTTCTGCCTCAAGTCTCTCCAGTGCTGGGATTACAGGCCCAGGTCACCATGCCAGGTTTAACATTGCTTAATGTTCTTCACTTAAACAGAAGTGTTATGAGAATAAAAAGGAACAAGAGTAAGGACGATAAAACTATAAGCAATCTGTGTGGTGTCTTTTAATTTAAAAAAGATGTGGAGTGAAACAAAACCTGTCCCTTTTTACTGAACTACTTTATCATTTGAGTAAGATTTTGGAAAAACCACAAGAAAACAAATTTAGATAAATAGGGTGAGGATGTACAGAACGAAAGGTTTTATAAAGAAAAAGAGATAAGCCTTCACAGATATTTCAGAATAATACATAAGTGAAAGAGTCTTCACAGGAGATCTTAACCCAAGTTCACCATTCTTTGCCAAATTTAAATCCAAAGGAGGACAATACTTTCTCAGGATACAATTAAACTTCTGTATCTTTTCAAGTTCAGAAGCAACAGACCTGTACAAGAAATGAAAGTAAGTTTATGCTAGCTGTCTCATTCTTTTCTATTCACAAACTGGTGTCTGGTTTTTGTTGTTTGGAGACAGGCTCTTGCCAAGTCAAACTTTTTATCCTCTTGCTTGGGTGTCCCAGTGTACAGGGATCACAGGTGCAGGGCGCCACAGCAGGCTTCAAATTTCAAGTAACACTTGACTTTTTTTGTTTAAATAAAGGTTAGGATTTTAAATGAAAGAATACAGAAGTTAAGAATTCTCTTTCTATTTGATTTAATTAGCAACAAATCAACTTGGTTCAACTGATATTTACTGGGAGCTTTTAAAGGTAAATTAATAAAAGTCCCCACGACAAGGACTTTGAAATCAAGTAAGGATATTTGAAGGTAATGGACTTTCCTTAGGTACCTACCTGGCACACCAGCTACTTTCCACCCTAGTTTACTCAGACTTTAAAACCTAATAAAATCCCATCCCTTCTGTGCTTTTACAGAAATGATCTCTCTTTTCTTGAATTTTTGTGGCACTGTTAATTACATGCTTATTTGTAATGTCTTATCTTGAGCTATAGCTTTCTGATACTCATACACTGATTGTGCCATACAACTATACTGTTATGGTTTTTGTCTGTGTGTCCCCCCAAAACCTCCTGCGGCCCACGGGCAGGCTATTAGAATTGAATGATTGTGGGGGTGAGAGCTACACCCACCCTGGGGTGGATAGTTTGCATATGTAAGGGAGAAGAAGAAGCTGCTTGGGGGCATTCCTCCTCCACTCCGCCCTGGTGAGTGCTTGCGGGTTAGTGTGTGCTGCCGCCCTGAGATGCAGCCCTCTGCCACGTGCGACTCTGCTTTATAATCCTGCCAAGTATGGATTAAAACTTCCATGAACTGTAAGCGAAATAAACCTTTCCTTCCTTAATTTTGGGCGTCAGGTATTTTGTCCCAGCAGCGAGAAAAAAGTAACCAAGACATATACTGTATCTTTACTACTGCTACGAAACATGATGACATCTTTCTAAAAACACTAGAAACGTCTTTTCCATAAGGGAAAGCAATTTATATCCTTGATTGGTTCTACTACAATGGATGAGGTGCACCTCTTGTCAACTTGCACTGTTTGTCCCTTGTATTCCAGCCTATGGATGGGGTTATGACTTGTGTCTAGATGTCCCATCAAAGCCTCATGCAGTGGGTGGGGCTTTTTCAGAGGTGACAGAATTTAGAGTGTGTAACTGATTCATGGTGCATTGCTAGGATTAAAGTACTAGGATTAAAGGTGTATGATTATTAAATCAGTACACTGATTGGATTGACAACACCCTATCCGTGTAGCCTAGATAGAATATAAAAGGAGCAGAAAAAAACTGCTAATGTCCATTGCTTGTTTTTGCTGTCTTCTGCCTGCAATGCACTGTTTCTTCTCTGTGATGCCCTCCTGCCATGTGCCAACCTGCCTTGAAGCCAGCCAACTATGGACTGAAATGTCTATGAACTGTAAGCCAAATAAGCCTTTCCTCCTGGGAGTCAGGTATTTCTTCTCAGCAACAAGAGAAAACTAAGACAGATAGTGAATGAAAAAAGACATTTCTCATATTTTTAGCATCCAGGGAAAAGAAATTGGAGATGACTTCCTCTAAATCCTACTAATTCTTTGTCATTGCAAAACACCTTTTAAGTTGCAATCCTCCTACTTCAGCCTCCCAGGTGCGGGGTTCTGTACTCACTGACTAACACTGCTTTTTAAAAATTGAATCAATAAGCTAATAATGGTGAATGAGACGGAGAAGTTAACTGCAGTACAATTTAAGTAGCTGTTTACTGCACAACTTCTTTCAACCTACTCTCTTAAACAAGACAAATCACAGTGGAGACCTGAGTCCTTATCTCACCTCTCTGCTTTTCTTCCTTCCAGTCACAGCAGTGATCACCAATCTGCACTTTCACTACTCAGTATGTCTTGACAGTTGTCCTCTTTGAGCTTTCATGTAAAGAAACTGGCATTTTACAAACCTTACCAGCTGAGCAATATTGATTAGTTTTATAGCCATGTAAAATTTCCCTTTCTTCCCAACTGTTTTTTGTTATCTACTCAAGTAATTTTCCCCAAACAGGCTACAGCTGACGGATGAGACGTTGGAAAGTTGGATCCTTAGATACTTGAGATACTCAATACATATTGATTGGACTTGTAACTTCAGAAAAGGTGATAAGAGGGTTAATTGAACCAAGTTATTTCACTTCCAGATATCTTCTCAAAAGAGTTAAAGAGACTGTATTAAAGTAATACATACATACCCATTTATAGAGGCATAACTCATAATAGCTAAGTCTTGGAAGTGACCTGTATGTCAACAGATGAATGGATATAGGAAATGTGGTACTTATACACAGTGGAGAACTACTCTGCCACAAAGAGAAAATTTGAGTTATTTACAGGAAAATGGCTGCACCTTGAGACAAAACATTAAGTGAAATAAATCAGACACACAAAGCTTAAATATTGCAGTTTCTCTTATATAAGAAACCCAAAGTATAAATAATTTAAAGATCAAAATAAAAGATAGATAATAGGAAACAGGGAAATAGATCTCTTGCAAATGGGTAGGGAACCATGAGATGGGCTGGGGAGGGAGAGGATATAAAAACAAGGCATGTTATGTACATATACCAATTCCCTGTGACAACTGTAATCATTATGTACTGCAAACATGTATAAATAAAAAAATTAAATAATTTTTTAAAAGGAATCAAGCTTTATATATACAAGATAGCTAAGATAATTGTACTACTAATTTCTGTTAATTCACTGGAAGCAACAGTTAGTGCTTATATTGTTTGATCAATCTTACATGCCTATGTCTGGTAATCTGAGCAACTACTTTGAATATAACAATATGCAGTATTATAACCATTGTCAATTTCCTATCATCTTGTTTTAAAATTCTGTATCATTTTTATTGTTTTTTTATGAACTTTAAAGTTAAAAAAAAAAAAAAAAGAATCAAGCTTAATGTTTACTTTTTTAACCACACTGGTAGGTTATCCGGCAAGCAGAAACACCGAAATGACACCTAGGATTTGTAGGCAGATTTATGTTGACAGGCACTGATGGGGATCACCCATCAGGCCCTGATCTCTGGTGATCTAGGGCTTATACTGGCTAAGCAAGCAGGAAGTACAGAGGCAGAATGGCCTGTCAATTGGGGATTGGTTTATAAAATGTGCATCACAGTGACCAGCCATTTCTAAGAGACAGGAGCAACTGGATCTGGAATAGGAACTATTACCTGGGCAACTAACAAACTGAAGTAAACTGGCTGGGGGCCAGGGGTATGTTCTGCTACAAGGTCATCTCACAATTTGCATTAAAAGGTTTCTAAATTTTTCCTGGTATCCTTTCCAATATATTCAGATTATACTGTCAGTAATATTAATCTTTCAAATGAGCCTTCTTCCTGTTGAGTTTTCTTCCTGATTAGATTTGTTCCAGTTAGGAACTTGTATTGCCATCAAGTCTGATGGCATCAAGAATCATTCCTATCCATCAGAACTCATACTATTCCCTAACAGCATCTGTTTCATAAAAATTATCTTTTCACCATCTCCACAGGCTTATTTTTTCAACATATTTCTTTGAAGCTCAGTCCTAGTCCTCTGAACACTGAGAAGTACACAGGAAAGACTACAATACTTGCCTGATCTGTCAACTTGCCAGTAAATGGGTAGGGAAGGGGGGATAATAATAAGACAGAAATTATTTAAAAGGCAATTTCAGAAAGCTTTTGTTAGTCAATGTGATGGTTAATTTTGATTGTCAACTTGATTAAGGCTGAGAAACACCTAGGAAATTAGTAAAGCCACTTCTTGGGTTGTGTATGAGAGTACTTCCAGAGACTACTGATATGTGGGACAGCAAATCAATGGGAAAGAGCTGCCCCGATTGTGGTAGGCATCACCCAGTAGGGTGCAGGCCCAGATGGAACAAAAGCAGGAGAAAGCCAACCAGCCCCAGCTCTCTGGCTCTCTTGCTACCTGTGCTGCCCGGCTCCCATGAAGTGAGCAGCTCTTCTCCACCACACTACACCCTTCCTCTATGATGGTACTGCATGCCTACAGACATAAAAGCAATGGAGCCAGCTAACCATGGAACTGACCTCTGAAACTGTGAGTCAAATAAATCTTTTTATCTTATGTTAGTTTTCCCAGGTATTTTATCACAGCAATGGAAAACTAACACAGTCAACATTTTTTCTTCAATGTTCCAAAATTTTAAGAATCCCCTTTAAATTTTTTGATAAAGTTTTGAATTCATTATACAAACTGTTCATTTTGATATAAAATTTTCAATGCAGTTTTGTGCCCTTCAGATGACATGTGATTAAATATAACAAATTAGGTATTTGATTAGAAATAGGGCCAGGGATATAACTCAGTGGCATAGCGCCTGCCTGGGCAAGGTTGTGAGTTTGATTCCTGGTACCAAAAAAACCCTAGAAATAAATTATTTTCAAGCTTATGGTATTATAAATATAGAAGTAAAATATTTTTAAGCTAAAAGTTTTTTTGGAAAAAAGTTTCAGTTTGCCATTTGAAACTGGAATATTTAAATATTAGTTGACTCTTGTACACAGATTAAAGAAACGTAAATACCAATTTTCTTCAAGAACAGAAGATGAAGGATGTGTGATCATCTCTCTTGGATTTGTCTGAGTGAGTCCTCTGCACCATGATGTTACTACTGTCACATATCTAGAAAGAACACATTAAAAGAAATGTGAAACCAGGCATGGTGGCACATACCTATAATCTCAGCACTCAGGAGGCTAAGGCAGGAGGCTTGCCACAAGTTCAAGGCCAGCCTGGACTATAAAGTGAGTTCAAACCCAGCCTAAACTGCACAGTGAAACACTGTCTCAAAAACACCAAAATAAATAAATAAATAAAAAAGAAACATGAAAATGAACTGTATTCATTCTATAAGTATAATAAAAGTAGAACGGCAATAAGACAATTTGGGAAAAAAAAGATAAAAAAAATTTAAGTGAGGCATTTACTGGGTAATTTTCTTTTTTTTTTTTTTTACTGGGTAATTTTCTAAAACCTTTTCATTAGACACAAAAGACAAGCTTTTTTCATTATTCATCAAGAATACACTGGGAGTGGTGGCGCATGCCTGTAATCTCAGCACTCAGAAGGCTGAGGCAGGAGGATCGCTGCAAGTTCAAGCCCAGCCTGGGCCACAAAGTGAGCTCACAGCCGGCCTGAACTGTACAGCGAGACCCTGTCTCAAAAAGACAAAAGAAAAAAAAATCAAGACTACAATGATTTACTCACATCTGTGATTAATAAAGATGACACTTAAGAGTTAAAAGTGATATTTAGATTTCATTTAAAGATCAAATTCAAATATCTAAATTCTACTTTTAGTTTTTCAAAGTAAAATGAGTTTTCTTAAGTTTTATCATGAAAATGTCATCACACCTCAGACTGTGTGCATTTCTTATTAAATTTAAATCAGAAAACACCCATTAATGTATACACTGTACATACATATATACGTATTTATGATTATATATGACTGCATATATAAAAAAGCATGGAATTTAATGAATTATCTAAAGTAACTAGCTGAAATAAACAGTAATACTTGGTAAAGAAACTATCTTTTTGAGATAAATTATTCAAAATAGCAATTGAATGTTAGAGCATTTAGACCTAAAAGCAATAAAGACCAACATATTCCCAGCACTCAGAAGGCTGAGGCAGCAGGACTGCTAGGAGTTTGAGGCCAGCCTGGGCTACACAGTGAGTTCAAGTCCAGCCTGAACTACATAGTGAGACCTTGTCTCAAGAAAAAAAAAACCAACCAACCAACCAAACAAACAAACAAAAAGCCAACAGAAAAATAAATCCAGGAAGTAAAACAAGCAGTGCTTATGTGAACATCAAGTAAAATTTCAAAAATGTTAAGACTACCACAAGTAGAATTACTACACAGAAAATTACATAAACCAAAAGAGAAGCATATTCATAAAAACTGATTTTAAGCAGCTTTACCCTTTTAAGAATTATCAGCTACTAATTTCATTTGATTTTTATCACTTTCTAGAAATACATATAATTTTAGTTATTTGTGGTTGCAAACCTTACTTAAAATTGTTTAGGGGATCAGGATTAATTAACTGGCTAACATATCTGACCACAGTCCAGTCTCTGTAGGCTGTATCATATGTGATCATGTCTGTATCACATATCAGTTTGAATACAAGGAAATGTTTAAAGCTGACCTGACTTATTTAATTGTGCTAAACACCAGTAGAACTGAAAACTTTGGACCCTGATCAAATTACTTCATTCACATTATCCACACGGAAAAAATTAAAATATGTAACATTTAAATAATGTTTATAATGCCGCTTCTGTCAAAATATGAAACATTTTCTGGTGGCCAGAGCTGAGATCAAACCCATAGCTGTGCATGCTAGGCATGCACCATACCATATAAACAACGTTAAAAAGAATTGCTTTTTAGTACCTTTCATATGGTCCAGGATGTTCAATTTGAATTAAATGATCTTGTCCATCAGGAAAGGTTAACCTACACCAACCTAGGCTGAGACCTTGATTTACCTTAGGAAGAAAGGAGGGAAGGTAAGTTTTATCATGCCAACACTGAAAACAAAAACAATCAACCTTTTTTGACTTACCAATTTAAAAAGTGGATGATTCATTAAAAAGTTATTTTGATATGGCTATTAATTAACTACCACTCATATAGGTAATTGTCAAAGAAAATAAAAATGCCCATCTTACTACAGTAAGTTATCTTTATACAAATGACTATTTGTCACATTGTTCTGATTTTTGATGGGAAATCCAATGAAATCAGTAAAGCCACTTGACAGATTTTATACTTGAAAAATAATTTGAGATATTGTGGTACTTTATTGTCTTCGTTGTTTTCCACAGAAAAATAACCAACAAAAATGTATTTCTGACCACAGATAAGAGGCTACAGTTACAGATAATGTACTGTACATTTCCAAAAAAACCTGAAGATAGGATTTTGAATATTTTCAGCACAAACATGATGTTTGAGAAGATAGGTGTATGTATCCTAATATGAACATTACAATATATACTGTGCCAAAACATCACATGGTACTCCATATAATTTTTGTGTCAGTTAAAAAATGATCCAATAAACCTTACTACACATAAAAAATAGATTTCATTCTGAAGTATACTAACCTGTCTTTTTTCAACAGAAGAGCTGAAATTCCAGTTCAAAGTTAAAGTGGTGCCATCTAAAAAGATAGCATGTATTTTGTTATCAGAGTAGGCAAGAAATCTTCCCACATTGGATATGAGTGACTCTTTCAAAAGTAAAGGCAGTATATTGCTGTCCTTTATCCCAGGTAGCTAAAACCAAATAAATAAAATTAACAAGAAATAAAGTTGTCTATTAACAAAAATTTAAATTAATCTTAATAAATTCAGAGGCAACTTCAGATTCTTATCCAGTTTAGTATTGCAGAATTCTTTTTTTTTTTTTTTTCTGGTTTTCGTCTGGTACCAGGAATCAAACTCACGACCTTGCACTTGCCAGGCAGACACATGCCACTGAGCTAAATCCCCAGCCCCTGTTATAGAATTCTTAGGTTTAACTTTTTCAGAAATGGATAACAAGACAGTATTTTATAAGCAGATTAAGTATTAATGTTTATAAAGCTAATGTTTAACTTTGAACATTACATAAAAAGTAGGTAAAAATTAGACATACTTTAAATCTAATGAATTCTGTTTTCCCCTCCATTGAAAATTAAATAGATGGGGATGGAGATTTAGCTCAGCGGCACAGCACTTGCCTGGCAAGCGCAAGGTCAGGAGTTCGATTCCTGGTACCGGGAAAAAAAACCAAAAAAAAAAAAGAAAATTAAATACAATGGGCTGGGAGAGCTCAGCATTTGAGAGGTTCTGGGTTCACTTACTAGCACAGGAGTACAGATATATATACAATGAGGAAAACTATGTGCAACCAAAGCATAACATGAAGAGAGGACCACTGTAAGCAATAAAAGCGCAACATAAGGGAAGGGGAGGGAAGGAGAGGGGACAGGGAAGGGAAAGTGTGAACATGAAGGCCTTATTTTTCATTGTCTGTCTATTAGGTGAATATTATTCTGAATAAACCAATATTAATGTTACAGACGTTCTTGTATCACTTAGATGAAAGCAATTTTAACTCAGCAATATGCACACAAATAAAACAATTTTCAAAATTTTGCTTTTGAAAAAATTTTAATATACCATTTTCCAGCAGCATATACGATAGTTATGGCTTAGAGAAAGCTTCATCTTGGCACAATGTTGAAGAATTCTGTTAACATGAAAGCACTCATTAAACATTTGCAAATAACATATCCCAATGCCGGTAATCTGTGCTCAACGCTGTGTAACATTTTATGTGGCAAGTCACTCATTTCCACTGAGATCGACTGGAAACCTTGGGAACCCTTTTCTTCCAAGACTCCGCAAGCCTCTGACGGGAACTACTTTTGTTTCCCTCTGTGCTAATCTCAGCTAGGGAAAGCTATTCTTCTAACCTTTGACAATGAAACGACTCCAGAGAGAGAATTTCCAAGTGCTTTTTAGACTGGGGATTGAGTCCACAGCCTTCACACTGACTACATTCCCATCCTTCTTTTTAATTTCTTGAGACCAAGTCTCACTAAACTGTGAAGCTGCCTAGGGTTGACTAGAATTTGAGATCCTCCTATCTCAGCCTTGCAGAGATAGGAGGGATTATAGGCATGTGCCATTGCACTCAGCTACTATCAATTCCTAATCCTATCCTGAACTACAAGAAAATGCATCAAGTTTTTCAGGTATATACTATTTGGTTCAGCTGAATGTGAAGAGATTACCTGGTTGCCTGCTTAATCAGAGAACATACAGAGAACAGACCTCCTGGTCTATCTGGAGGAAGGTTATTCACTGAATAAGTTTTCTCTTCTCTCTGAAAATTAGTTTAAAATGAAAAATCTCATTAGTAATAAATTTTGGTCCTGATTAACTTTTTTGTTAAAATATGTATTTACATAATGACAAGGTAAGAGTTACTATAACAATCTAAAGCCCATAAAACTTGTGTATTTTAATGATATTTCACTATCCCTTCCCACCGTCCTATCAATTTAACGTATCGAATGCTATACACACTGAAAAGTTACCTTCTAGTAGCTTGTAACTTATTGTCCAATTTAAATCTTGCTTATACTTCAACTATATGGCAACCAAACTAATTTTCACAAATTAGCAGGAAATTTATCACATAAGCCACCTGCTTTCCTTTAAAAAAAGCTACAAAGGTTTAAAAGTCACTATTTTAAATGAATATATACATACATATATTCATTTAAATCATTTTGTTACATTTTATTAAGAGAACAACTATTGCTATACTTTGTGAAAGACAGTATTATTTACAGGCTCAGGTTTGTGAATGTTTTTTTAAATGTTATTTTGTTGTTCTTTCTAAATTTGTTCTTTCTCAGACCTGTTAGGGTTTCCCAGGACTCTGTCTCTAGTCTTTTCTTCTGACTTCCTGATTTCTTCTTTAGGTAATCCTAGAAGGTCCAAAGCTGTGTTCACAATAAATACATAACAGCAACAGCTAACATGTATGGAGTGTGCAACAGGTACTATGCCATGTACTTTATGGATTATTCCATTTAATCCTCAAAATAATTCTGAAGTGAGACCTGTTCACACCTGTTTCTAGATAAGGAAACTGCAGACAAGAGGTAGTACAGATCTGATTCTAACCATAGAGGTAAAGGAGATGGGCTTTACCCATCAGGGAAAGAAGATGGGCTTCAAAATCAGATAGAACCAGATGCATGCTGTAAGTTTGATTCTTACTAACTGCAATAGTGTGAAGTTTTGCAAACTTTTTAAAGCAGAATTTCTGATCAGTTTTACTTGATGTTATCGAATTGTCCTCTAAGAAGGCTGAAGCAATTTGCCCTTCAACCGACACTATGAAAGCAGTAGATATTATCTTTTTAAATTTTTGATAATTTTAATAGGTGAAAACTATTATGTCAATTATTATTTTATTTGCATTTCCCTGATGCAAGTAGTAAAGCTAAACATTATAAGACGGTCAAATATTATAGGATTTTGAAAATTTTATATTGCCTCTTTATATCCTTCACTCCTTTTACTATTAGAGATTTTTTTGGGGGGTGGGTCTTTATTACTGATTTAGTATGAAACATTTTCTTCTAGACCTTTGTCTGCCTTTTTTATTTGAATTTGACAGAAGCTTTAAATGTTCCTTTCTTTCTTTTTTTTTTTTTTCCTTTGGTCTTTTTGAGACAGGGTCTCGCTATGCAGTTCAGGCGGGCCTTGAGCTCACTTTGTAGCCCAGGTTGGTCTCGAACTCGCACCAATCCTCCTGCCTCAGCCTCCCAGAGTGCTGGGATTACAGGCGTGTGCCAGGCAGAAGCTTTAAATATTTAAAACTTAACAAAAACTTGAAAATTTCAAGCTTGTCTAACCTTAAGCTGTTTTTCTTTATTGTTCTTAAGAAGGCTTCCCTTGACCAAAGACATATTTCTTCTTCTTCTCCTTTTCTTCCTCCCACTCCTTTTCCTCCCTCTCCCTCTCCCCCTTCTCTTCCTCCTTCTTCTCCTCCTCCCTCCTCCTCTTTTTTTTGAAACAGGGTCTCACTATGTAGCCCAGGCTGGCCTCAAACTCATGGCAATCCTCTTGCCTCAACCTCCCAAGTGCTGAGGTTACAGATGTGTGTCACCATGCACAGCTATATTTTCTTCTAACAATTATAAAGTTTGGTTTCTTACATTTAATTATTTAATGCAGCTGGAATTGATTTTGGCATATAGGCTAAAGAAGCAAATTTATCCCAAAAAGTCAATTGTTTCTAAATCTTTTCACCAAAGCAGACGGAAAAAAGTGAAAAAGTGTTGGACCCACAGGTCTAACAATGAAGCCTAAAGCAGTCAAGCAGTTGGTAGGAAGTCTTGTGTTTTATCCCAAAAGTTCATGCTTCTACTCCATACATTTGCCTCCATATAAAAATTATCACTCCCTCCTGAAAGCGCTGAGCAATACTGAAGCTCCATGAAGATGTACTACATTTATCTTGCCACTGTGCAAACTCCCTTATATACAGCAGTCAGCAGTGTGACTTGAATACCCACCCTGTGTGCTTGTCTCCTGCACTACATGCACTCACACACTTACATACATTACTTGGTCACAAACTTATTTTCTTGTTTGACTGCTCACTAGACTGTGAACTCTTTGAGGGCAGGAATTTTTCATTTTCAGCATTCCCACTACTTGTCAGAATGCCTGCTGAAGAGTAAGTGTTCAATTAATGCTTCATAAATGAATGAACATTTTCCTAGAAATACATTTCAACAGGGGATCTGCTCCAATACATACTGAAATATTTATGAGTAAAATTTGGGATTTACTTAAAAATAAATAGGGAGTGGAAGAGGCAAGGGGAAGTACAAGTGGGTAATGGATACCTAGGGATCCGTTACATTTGTCTTTCTACTTTTGCATGATGGAAATTTTCCCTAGTTTAAAAACAAGGTCACTCCATTTTAAATTCTTCTCCCAGTGATGCTATAATCTTATTACTTAAGTACTCCAGTCTGCAATGCAGGGAGAACACATTTATTCTGTTCTAACCTACAAAGCAAAGTAGTGTGATATTATGGCAATTGCTATAAAAGCAGGGACATCAAATGTCAAAGTAGTAGTAAACAACTTAAATCTTATTAGTATTATCACTGCATGCTGGTAAATGTAACATGTGTTAGTGTTTTGAACAACAGAGTTATATACAGTATATAAAGAGGTACTTAAAATATACAATTATATGGTAGGAGACAATGTGCTTCTGAATGTGCAAATATTAATCCAAAGTTGTATATTGACTCAAAGTAATGCTTCTGGTTTTGGATTTTTATATTAATGCATTCTATGAAAAAAAAAATGTAGCTTCTGATTTAAACATGAATTGCTTAGGCTAACAGATAACAGTGGAATACAGTAAGTTTCAATGTTTAATAATTAACTAGATGCCAATACTAAAAGATGACATTAATTCTCCAAACAAGAGAGCAGGAAGCAATGTTATATAAAGAGCAAATTCCCCATATATATCTGAATTTAAAAAGAATTTAGAAGACTCTTCTTGAGTTGGGATCTCATAGTTGGCTTACCTCTTCTGTTCCTTCTCGATAGGAATAATATGTAAAATAGTTCCCCAAATAAGCTCCTTCTGATTTTAAAACAGATCCGTCTCCAGGATAAATCTCTATTGAGTTCACATTTTTATGGGTAAGCCTAAGGAGAAGACATAACTTTTTTGTAAAGGATAAACAGAACACAGAGCAGTAGTTTGTGTTTTTATTTTAACAACTAAGCTCAGAGTTTCTGGAAATCAGGTATCTTATCACCCTCTTAGATGTTAACCTCACTGGTAACCCCGCTGCTAGTCACAGGGGCTGGCACATAAACAGTCCCCAAAGCTATGTCTATTGCATTTGTATTGCAACACTTGTCTATTGCATTTAAGTTAAACACAACACATAACCAGTATCTGATGGATGAGATAATCACTGTGCAAGGTGGTAGCACCAAAAGCAGGTGATCAGTTATACCTGGAGTAGCCAGCTACAACGAAGGTATTGTGTATATGTGTAAAAACTGAAGTCACATTAACTTTATTGGAATATATATGAAGACTATGTTGTCAGAAAGGGATGAGTTTTCATGCAGGAAAGAGAGAGCAGAGCCTCTCTCCAGCAAAACAAAAAAATCTCAGCAGTGTTCTTGCAGCATTATTCATGTAAGTGAAATTCTCAATCCACCAATACCACTGCAGTCACTAGAGATACACACACTGTATTTATGGAGTAGTGCTGGCCCAGAGAACCCATTCAATGACTATCTGCTTTGAACGAAAGCTAAAAATCTTCCTTAGGGTACTGGATATCTTCTCTACTTCTATACTCAATAGATGAGATAGATCAGTAAATCTGGTGATGTGACTAATTCAAACAAGTAGTTCTTTTGACACATAACTGATACGAATATTATATTCACTAGCAACATTGACCCTCCACTGGCTTTAGAATTGCAACTTAAGTCTTATAAAGATGGTTAATGTGAGTCACAAGACCTCTGTGCACAGTAATAATATTAGTTTTGAGACCTATAAGATTCAAGATGAAACACAGGAGCACAGCTGACAAGAGCAAAACCGTGTCCTCTTTTGAGAGTCTTTCTGTAGGGCTAGTCCCAGCCCTTCTCCAATACAGGTGCCCTTACCTATATGTAACACCCTTATACCAAACCACTTTCACTAGTTCAGGATAAGAATATTCTTCTTCATCAGATGGTGTCTGTAAAAGAGTATCACAAAACTTCCACCTGTGAAGGACAAAATGCAGGCTATTAATTGCAGCTGCTCAGAATAATTGCCTTTATAAAAGCCAACAAAATAGTACCACTATAACATGTATTTCTTGCTTAACTCATTATATCACAGAAAAATAAAATACAGAAGTACATGAGTAACCAGGCAAGGTAGTGCACACCTGTAATCATAGGAGACAGAGGCAGGAATGCTGCGTGTTCAAGGCAAGCCTGAACTACATAACAAGACCCTGTCTCAAAACAAAACAAAAATCAAAATGTATAAATGAATTTTAAAACAAGAGGTAACCAGTTAGACTTGGAGTAGACAAGTACTTTTTTCAGTATTTCAGTATTTCAGTCTCATTGTTGGGTTCCAGCACAATTACATAAACTGTTTTACTAATCTTTAAAATACAGCCTGAATTAAAACAAATACTAACTGAAATATTCATAGTGTGCTAGCACTGGATACACACACTGAGGATATAACACTCAAAAGCAGGCATGGCTCTTGCCCTCAGTGGAGATTCCTACTTGACATGCATGTTAAATAGTACCCATTGACTGTAAAGGGGAGGTACTGAATGCTGTGGACTTATATAAATACCTAATTTTCCCACGCTCTTTCAGAAAACTACTCTAAAGTGAGGCTTCAGCTGAGACCTAGAAATGAGCCAGATTAGCCAGTTTAGAGATATCAAGGGAGAATGCTCCTGAAAACCAAAAAACAGATGCATTGGTGAAAAAGCCTGAGGCAGCATTTTAAGGACTGCAAGACATCCAGTTTAAGAAGAATTGAGAAACAAGGACAAGAGCAATGACAGTTGTTCACAGACCTAGGAAGTGACCAGATCATGGCAGATGTGTTAAACTACATTAAGGGCAGTGAGTTTCAACCTAAAGCCGGTGACAAGTTATTGATTTAGAAGCATGAAATCTCTGTTAAAAGATGGGTAATGGGAAACAGGGAGGTAGAGCCTTTGCAAATGGAAGGGGACCAAGAGATGGAGGAAGTGGGGAGGGCAAGGCAAAGGAGGGGACATAAAACGAACTGAGGTGTGTTGAGTACCTGTACCAACCCCCCACGATGAATGTGATCACTATGGCAAACATGTAACTATATTTAATTTAATAAAAATTATATTTTTTAAAAAATAGAGGCATGAAATTTCTTTTGCCACATACTCATAATCCTGCATTTTCCAAGTTTAAGTACAGTAGATAACCATGATAAGCCTGAAAAATCGTTCTCATATTTTGTTCTAAAATACAAATGTGTACTTAGAGACTATCTGGGTTGGAATTTCAACTGCACAAGTCTCGTATGTAACTGTGCTCAAGTTACTAACATTTGTGCCAGGCATGGTGGAGCATGCCTGTAATCCCAGTACTCTGGGAGGGTGAAGTAGGAGGATCAGACCATAAATTCAAGCCCAGCCCAGGCAACTAGTGACTCAGCAAGACCCTGTCTCAAAGAAATAAAAAAGGGTGGGAATATAGCTCAATGCAAAGACCCTGGCTTCAGGATCAACCAAAGTACAACCAAAAAAATCAAGTTATTAACATTTCTGGGTCTCAAATTCCTCTATAAAAAAAGAAGATAATAATACTTCATGAGGTTACTATGAGATCAACTAGGTCAATTACAACAGTATCTGTCATGTAAATAGTTTCGCTTAGCTAGTATTCCTGCAATATTTATACAAAGCTCATGTTACAAGTCTATAACTATTAAATTATTCATCTCTTAATGGAGGTATAAGGTTTAGCCACTGAGAGCCTTGACCTGTTTACACTTTTTGAAAAATGGACATATTTAGTCAGTAAACCAACCTCTGAGGACAGGTATGAAAGAAAGAATTCATGATTATAACTTTGTCAAACCCGTGCCCCTGAAATGCAGGTCACCATGTCCACTGAGCAGCAGCAGATGCTCCTTCTGGCTTTTTCCCAGAAAGCCACTTCTGTCCAATCCCTCAGCACACATACAGACAGTGGCCTTCACTGGACTCTACATTGCTAGAAGGCAGTGACAGTGCTTAACAAGCATCTAGTGTGAAGTTAGCTTCTCCAAAACATTCAATGCATGGAAAGAGAGTAAGAAACAAGTGATATCTTTACTAGGGAGATTACTCACTACTTGTTTAAAGCAAAGATTTGGGTGAGTTAAGTGAATCTTCCTTATGAATTGTGTCAGATGATTTAGAAAAAAAAATATGCTGAGGTCAGACCGGTCCTTACAAAAACTTGATGACCAATAATCCATTCTTCTATTACCTGTGCAGGTGTGGGTAAGGACAGCTAAGTAACAGGGCCTTTGGAAGGACAGAAACCTCTTTTCTTCTTTCCTCTGAAACATGAGAAGTTAAAACTCTACTTGTGGTGATATCTGGATCAATTTTAGGCACACCATTAACTTTACTATGCAAACGAAGTGCTAAAGACAAAGGGTATTTCCACTCCTCTGGACAGCAGGCCACAGACCAGCACTGCTTTACCCACGTGTACACACAGGTGTGATTTGTACCAGACAAAGGGGGCTCTGCTCTCCCCTCAGTTTCATTTGCACAACTCGTCTTCTCTAAAGGTTCTTTGGATTTCAAGATCTGGCAAAAAAGTTCATTTTCTTTATTCTTTAGTCTTTGGCCTGATAAACTTCCAGAGATTTTGCTGGCTTTTTCAACTGGTTTATCTTTTGGAGCTTGTTTGTTTATTTCTGACAATACTCTTGGCTTCTGGCTAATTTTACACAAAAAATGTACTGTAAACTCATGCTGAGATTTGGGCAGGCAAAGGTATGCGTGACCATCTACAGATGTTATCTTCACGGTGCCATGCTCCATACTTATCATACTGTCATCTGCTTCATGGCTGGGCCATCTCACTTCTGAGGTATCAACGAAGATACGCTGAATTGCAGAAGGAAAAAGACACAGTGAGTAAGACAGTCCAATTTCTCCATACTTTGGATAGTTAAGCATTGTGTTTTTGCTCCCTAAAGAGAATAAAAAAGGGAGCTTATAAATAGCTTTCCAGAGAATATTTGATAATATAATCTCTCTTAGAAAGAGAGATTTAAAACACACAAAATGAAAGAAATAAAAAGAACACATGATGATATTTAGTACCTAACATATTTTGGTTTAGAACGTACCATGAATTACAAATAAACAGGGTTTGCACACTCCTCACACTAAAAATGTACTCTGAAAGAAAACAGAAACAAGGGAGGACCTGCATGGCAATATACTCTATTAAAAGCATTCAGAGCTTAAATGATACAAGACCAGCATAGGACTCCATTATATCTTTTTTTTTTTTTTTTTTTTTTTTTTTTTTGAGACAGTGTCTCACTCTGCAGTTCAGGCTGGCCTCAAACTCACTTTGTACCCTAGGCTGGCCTCAAACTTGCAGTGAACCTCCTGCATCAGCCTCCCGTATGTTAGGATTACAGGCATGCACCACCATGACCAGCAGACTCCATTATATCTTAAAACATTATATAGGATAACATATTTTTCAAAGCAAGGGGGAAAAGAGAATGATTTTATTTCTTCCCTCGCTCTCTTTTTCTCAGTACTACGGATTGAACCTAGGGCTGGCACTCACTACTAGGCAAAAATTCTACTACTGAGCTACACCCCAGCCCAAGAGGATTATTTAGTAAACGGTACTGAAGTTATTGAACAGCCTTTAGGAAATACTACCTTGAAGGGTTATCACATGGACTAAAAAAATAACATATATAAAATACCCATCCTAGATAGCACTTGAGATACCATAAACTAAAATAAATCCCAGGTGGCTTAAAGGACAATTTTATTTTTATTTTATTTATTTATTTTTTTTCCCCGGTACCGAGAATCGAACTCGCGACCTTGCGCTTGCTAGGCAGGCGCTGTGCCGCTGAGCTAAATCCCCAGCCCCCAAGGACAATTTTAAAAAGATGAAAATATTCAAAGGTAAAACATCAAACAAACTCATAACAAGTAACATCACCAGCTGTGTTTTTTATGTAAGATATAAACAGTAATGTTTGCTAGTAGTATTTTAGTCAATATTTTAACATTTCAATTTCCATAATCTTAATTTTAGTGGGTGTAGCGGTGTATGCTTATAATCCCACCATTCTGGGAGGCTCAGGCAGTAGGATCACAAGTTCAAGTCCACCCTGAGCAATTTAGAAAGACCTCCTTTCAAACAAACAAACAACAACAAAAAATGAGGCAGGGGATTGGCTGGAGATATTGCTCAGGGTAAAGGCCCTGGGTTCACACATTGTTACTAGTGTGAGAAACCAAAAATGTAAACAAGGACCAAAATGAGTAATAGATATTATAAAATAGGAAGAAAATGTTCCAATGGGAAGGGGAACTAGGGATGGGGGAGGTGGAAAGGAAGGAAAGGAAAAGAAAAAAAATGATGAGAAAAGAAAGAAAAAATAGAAACAACACTTTTGTAAATAAGAAGGGGAAGAGGGGTTGAAGGGAAGGTTAGAGGGATGGGGGGAAAAAAAGGAAACAAATTATATCATATACAGGTACAATTTCCCTATGATGAATGCGATCATTATGTATATCTAAAACATACCAATTTAACTAATTTAAATTTAGTTAACTAATTTAACTTAACTAAATTTAACAATTTAACTTAACTAATTTAAAAAAAAAAGGCTGTGGGTTCAATCTCTAGGACTGTAAAAAAAAAAAAATTTAATTTTAAAAATAAACTAAACAATAAGGCCTTAATTTTGTAGCACCAAAAGCAAGCTATACAATTTCAATTAATAATGTTACTTAAAAGCCACAATGGAAAAAAATCCCACCAGGTTAGGTTATATCTTACAACTTCTTATTACTCCTTTGTCACAATATAATAGACTATTATTCAGGAGGCAAGCAAGCACTGTGGCAGCATTGGAAAAGAAGCAAGCAATAATTAAAAGACATAATTGAACCAGGGATGTGGCTCAAAGGTAGCACACTGCCTACCATGTGTCAGGCCCTGGGTTAGATCTCCAGTACAAAAAAAAGAAAAGAAAAATTCAGATTTATATAGACAGGGCTCAAATTCTAACTTTGCTATTTAGAAAATTTCCATAGGCCAGTCAGGTATATTCTCTGAGACAGTTTCCTCACCTATAAAAAAGGGTTGATATCCACCCAATATACCAGTTTTGGTAGGTTGGACATTCATTCTGACAGCAGGTAGCCTTCCATACTGTAACACCAATATTTTCAATGTGATCTTAGTGTTTGGCACATAGTAAACTCTCAATAAATGACAGTTAACATTATTATTCCTCAATGCAAAATAAAATTTAAGCTAAAGAATAAAATTTTTAGACCTATAATTACATATTCCTACTATAAAATATAACTAAATAAGTTATGAAAGCACTTAAAGGTTTCTTAATTTTGAGATTTCTGAGAATGAAAAAGTCACCAATCTGAAAAGTAATAATACTTGGCTATAAAGAAAATGGCAGGGATATGGACTATGTAACTTCCACGGCCTTAGGTGAAATATATAGGTCTATACCCTCTACACCATGTGTCTTTTCCCGAGTATCCATGTGGTGGGGGTCAGGGGAGACTAAATGTTAAACTATATATTTATAATTACCTATTCTCAATATTACTTACAAAAATGAAGCTTTAAAAACTTACCTTTTTTCTTTCAGAAGGTATGATGCTTTCAGATAAAAATGGGCAAGTAGCTGAAGAGTTTCGAAAATCTAGTGCATGCTGAAGTTGCTTCTATAAAAAGAAATGTAAAATGTCACCTTAAAAATATAAAATGATTTGGGGCCGGGGATATAGCTAAGTGGCACAAGCACCTGCCTGGCAAGGGAAAGGTCCTGAGTTTTTCAGTACCAAAAAAAAAAAAAAAATTGAAAATCACATAGAATGACAGTAATCCAGAATGCAAATTACTTTTCATATTCTAGCCCCTGTGGACAATATTTAGTATTCAAAAAGTAGTTTGTGTGACATTACTTACTCGGTAATTGCTGATAACGAAATGTGTCCTTTGACGAATTCTTTCTGGTTGTTTTAAAGGATGTGCTGAAAGAGGAGGCGACTTTTCAAATAAAAATTCAGAGCCACAGGGAGAGAGCTGCAGTTTGGAACCGTCAACATACTGTACTTGCACTGAATCATCTGCATAAAGTACCATGCGCACTTCAGCTGCCATTACAGAAGGGTACAATTATGTCCTCCCAAGGTAAAGACTGAAGGAAATGAAAAATACAATGGTACAAACAGTTCTTTTAACACACAAAAGTCCTGTCAAAATAAATGGGAGCATTTTCTAATGACATTAAGTAAAAACATACTGCCACTGTATGTACTTATATTGGAGGAAAAGTAACCTCGCTATAAATACTTAAAGGATCTAAAATGATCATTTTTAACAAAATGCCTTATTTAACCCTAGCACTTTATTCTAATGTAGGAACACAGCCTGGAAGGAGAAGACAGCTCACAAACTTATAGCTGTCTATAATTTTTGTAGCTTTACTACTTTTGAACTTTCAGTTTTGTAAATTATATGCTGAGGATCTCATTTCAAATAACAAGCAAATTACACTATTATAATACAAATGCAGCAAAACATCTGTAATAAATACACGCAAAAGGCAAGCCAAAGTTAATTATTGGGGCTAAGAGAAGAGATCACTGAAAAATCCAAACACCTAGATTCTTGTCCCTAGCGTGGATTAAGGAAGTAGGTGCATGTCATTACTGAAGAGTTTAATTAATCGCCAAGTGTCTTAGATTCCTCATCTCCTGTATTTAATTTGACTCTATCTTCACGTATGCTCTTCATACAAGAGTAGGAGAAGTAGAGAGCTGAGCTTCACTCACTCTACCACTTACTAGCCAGGACCTTGCGATGCTTCTACATTAATAAACAGGGGTAGCAGCAGGACTGCTGAGAAAATACATACAAATGCCCAGCACTGCGAATGTCATGAAAGTCACCTCGTAAGGGCTCAATAAAGATTATGAAATGTTTTCGTTCCTTCCTAAAACTAATCCCACTTCTTCTATATTATCTCCTTTTACTATCCAGCTGATCAAATTGCACCTGTAAAAAAAATAACTTTCCACAGATAACACTTCCCCAGTTTACCTCATTTCCTACTGATAAACCTCTGGAGTAGTAAAACTTTCACTGTCTGCTTTTTCTATCAATTTTCAATCCACTGCAATCAGCTTTCTTGTTTACTTCTCTACTGACATTATTTCACAGAGGCCACCAATGTCTTCTGAATCCTACTAGGCCTGGTCAACCTGTGACCACATTATCTACTTTTCCCCGCATGCCAACTCTCTGTCCCCACCCAATGCCCATTTCCCATTTTGGGCTGCTAAAGATTTCTTCTGTCTACTTGTTTTTTATCTTTCACTTAATTACCTTAAATTAGGGATTCTTCAAGACCTGATCTTAGTCTCCATTTCATCTCTTCTTATTGTAAACACTCATGTTACTGTTAGGCCTCACCTTGTTTCTTTTAATCTCCCCCCTTTCAGTGCATGTAATCAGCTGTATGTGATATGGCCTATAGTCTTTTGTGGAACGTCTGGATATAAGTAAATAATCATATGGTCTCTCCTAAGGAGACTCACATAATTTTATTTTCTTTCTTTAGAGACCTCTAAATCTACCTGACCTCTTTTCAGAACATTCAGTATCCTGACTCCTAGCCTGCTAGGTTTCTTTTCATGTCCCTGTTCCACAGGTAAATCAAATCCACTACGACTAAAATGGAACTTAAACTACCCCCACCAAAAGCAGACTTCTGTACCTTCTAATTTCACTTTCACTTTTTGTTTTGTTCTGTTGTTGTGTCTTTTTTGAGACAGGGTTTCACAATGCAGTTTTGGCTGACCTTGAACTCACTTTGTTGTCCAGGCTGGCAATGATCCTCCTGCCTTAGCCTCCTGAGTTCTGGGATCACAGGCGTGTGACACCACACTCAGCTTCACTTTCTCACTCTTCTCTCTTCCCTCAAAAATCCAATCTAAATACCAATCTAATCCAATCTAAATAGTCAAAGAGATCTTTAAAAATAAAAACCAGATCTATTACTCCTTGCCTTAAAACCCACCAATACCTTCCATTTGCACTTAGAATAAAATCCAAACTCCTAATCATAGCCTTACATAGGTCATACAATCTAGCCATATCTATATGTACACATCATCTCTCAACTCCGTTCCCTTCCCCTTGTTCAGGACCTTTTATTCACTCTGGCATTTTAAATGTCCTTTAAACAAGTTCTCATCTCAATCTTTGTACCATTCTTTCTGCCTAGTTTGTCCTTTCCTGAACTTATCATATCACTTTTCTTTATCATTATGAGGGTCTCAAAAGGCCTGGCTGGACCACCAAGTTAAAAGTTGCTCCCAATCATCTAATCATTTATTCTATTTCATCTTTTTCTTCATAGAATTGATCACTATTGGCCGGCGTGGTGGCACACACCTGTAATCCCAGCACTCGGGAGGCTGAGGCAGGAGGATCCTTGCGAGTTCAAGACCAGCCTGGGCCACAAACTGAGCTCAAGGCCAGCCTGAACTGCAGAATGAGACCCTGTCTCAAAAAAAGACCAAAAAAAAAAAAAAAAAAAGAGAAAGAAACAAAAAACAAACAAAAAAAGAATTGATCACTATTAAATCTTTACTTGCTTTTTGTCTTTTTGGATTAATGTACGCAACTTCAGTGCAAAAAAACTTATTCCCTGTAACTTAAGTATGTGTATATATTTAAATATATAATCTATATAAATATATGAACGCTGGGAATGGTGGCACACACCTGTAATCCTAGCATTCAGGAGGCTGAGGCAGGAGGATCACTGCGAGTTCAAGACTAGCCTGGGCTACAAAGTGAGCTCAAGGCCAGCCTGAACTGCATAGTGAGACCCTGTCTCAAAAAGACAAAAAAATCAAAAACGTATGATATGTATATACATACTTAATATTTTATTATGTACAGTTAATTCCACTGTTTTGACTCAACAGCAGGGACCTTATCTGTCTTATATATGTATCTCTGGGATCTAAAAATAGTACTAGGCAATAAGTATTCATTCAATGATCAAAAAATAAATGAATAAATTTTAAAATTCTAGCTTCTCTTGCATTCACAATTAGAAATAGTGGAATCGCAATGTTAGTAGTCAATGATAGCAATATGTATTTAAGTTCTCAGTGTTTCCTCCATTTCCATGTAACAAATCTTGTTAATTTTGTAAGTTTCTCTTCAACTTGGCTGTCTTTATCCCTTTTTTCCTTACTCTCCTATCAAATCTTGCAACTGTCTAGGTTACTTCTCCAGTTTCTTCTCTCTCTGATGCATCTCTAGTACTGCTGCACAGGTAACTTTCCACAAGTCATACTATACCAACTGCTTTACATCACTTACTTAAGTACTTGTTAAATGGCACTAAATAATCATAGAAATAAACGATAATATATTTCTGTTACACACAAACATATTTCAGACCCGTCTACCCGGTATTTCAAGAAAAAAAATGGATGCCTCTATATACGTGAAAAATTCCTTATTTTCTGATTCCAAATTGGGAAAACGTCTCTACCTTAGTCTTAGTTTTTTTTGCTTTTGTTTTAAAAATAGCTTTACCATAAGTATAACTGGTATGTTTTAATCGATAATAATTTTAAGTAATCAGGCATACACAGGAATTAGGGCGGTACCTAAAGTTCCTGGCATATCAACGAAAATCATACAGCCCCAACCCTCACTCCCAGCTTCATCTCCCCTGCCTTGTATCTTATCTGTGTTCTCAACACCCAGGACGTTTGTTTGGTCAGCGTGTTAGCCACAAATTTTCCTCTTGACACTGGTGGGAAACTCACTTTTCAAAACACGGTACCTGGTTACAGAAAGGGCTCATCCAAACAACTAAAGGTCTTTCGCTCACGCAGCAGTTGCGCTACGAAGTTGCGGAGGAGGCCAATCAATGGCCTCTGAGTTTTAGTCCCGCAAAGTGCTGGAAACCGTGGCGTCCGCGCCTTTCCACGACTGCTTCTCCAGGGTTATTTTCTGAATTTGACAAATTACCAACAGTTACGTTTCCCGATGATGGAACAAAATCACAACCGCAGAGAAACAGGGCCACAGGAAGAATGTTTCGGCTGAGAGGCTGGCCCAGTCTGGACAGAACAGCACCACGTACAGCGGCGCCCAATGAGAGAAAACAAAAGAAGCAGTTCAAACCTCCCCGCCCTGGCGAGAGGCTTCGCGTCTCCGGAAACAAGCAAGCCGGAAGTCCCGCCCCTCTACCCCGGGCCGAGCTCCGCTCGCGTCGCTGCAAAGAGCATGTGGGAAAGCTGGAGGAGAGGACCGGATGAGAATGTGTCGGCACCGGTCTGCCTTTACTTCCGGTACCCACTGGGAAGCGCTGGGATCTGGTAACTAACTTGTTGTGACCAGCCTTGTAACAGTCCAGCCAAGAAAGACAGGAATGGATTAAATAACCTACACAATTACACTTCAGTAACGCTGTTTAAAGAACAGGTAAACTCGTGGCTACAGAGAACTTTCCTGAATGTGGTACCGGAAAATATGCCTTCCAACTCTTTATTACCATTAAACAAATATCTTTAGAGACCCTGCTAGGTGTAAGTTACTGAGAAGCGGGGAAACTGGCTCAGTTTTCGCGGCTGGGGGGTTAGGGTGAGGACTAGAGATTAATTGGAAAGACTAAATCTTTTGATTATGCTCATAGAAGTGTTCCTAAGATAAAATATATGTCTGTGAGAGCATATAGTGGAAAGGTGTAACCAAGACAAAATATTTCTACTGAAATCAAGTTTTAAGTAAGTGTTACCTAGGTACAGTAAAAGACAACGTATTGGTTAAAGCTCCGCGGTCTGGGGGAAAAGATGTTTCCACTTAAATGACTTGAAAGAAAGCAAGGAAGTTTATGCAAAAGGAGAGAGGCCTGAAAGAGAGAGTGGCTGGGGCCAGATCATTATGGATTTATGAATCATGAGCTTTATCTTGTGACATTATTTTCTGACACCAAACTAGGAAAAGAGGTTTATACCTGGCCAGTCTTTTTGTTTGCTTTCTTTTTAAATAGCTTTATTGAGGTATACTTGTATATTACAAAGTCTTCAAGCAGAAATGACAGCACAAAGGGATAGGAAGACATCTACCTCTGTAAACGCACCTTCATTTTTAAAAGGCTGATTATACAAATGCATCTCAATCTTATGTAAAGTGCAAAGGCATTCTAGACATCAGTTTGTAATATAGTGCTTAGTTCTATTTCACCCTAGCCTTTTTACCCTCTAATATCTAAGAGTCTTCTAAATGGAATTTCTACTACAGAGTAGTTTTGTGATGCTATTTGTACTTTTGAAAGATTTCTGGAACTGCTGAGTGGAGAATGGATTATAGGATGCAAGAGCAGATGTGTAGTGCTCATTACGCGGCTTTTCAAAAGCCAACAGGAGACGTTGGGTGCTGTAACTGGTGCCTGTACCCTCAGTATTATAGACAGCTAAATTAGATTAACAGGTAGTAAGAGAGGGATCAGGCTCTTGAGGAAGTCAGTGCAAAAGATGAGATACATCAAAGTTCTGCCAGCAACAAATTTGAAGAGAACCAGGCATGCAGACATAAACAGCAGCTTTTGATTACACTGTGATTAACACCACCTGGTCCAATAAGCCTACATACTCCATCAGACACATGAATGGGTTGATCAAACACCTTAACCCATACTCCCATTCCTTCCCAGGAAATGCCTTTGTTCTATGTTAAAAGTTATAGATAAGCTAAAGTTAATGATGCTCACCATTTACCTTTGCTATGTGCCTCACTTCCCTATTGGACCAATATTAGCTAGGCAACTATACGTAACTATAGGTTGACTGTAGTTTGATCCATGGTTACCCAAGTTGTGATTCTGCTGTATAAAATACCCCTGGCAAAGAGCCTCAGCAGCCACCCACTCAGGTCACCTCTTGGAAATCCAGAAGCTATTATTTCCAATAAAGACTCTCCTAACCTTCCCCTGTGGTTTTCGACTTCATTCCCTGATGTGAGACCACAAGCTTGGCTCGTATGATAACACCAGCTACTTAAGAGGCGAAGGTGGAAATATTCTTTGAGTCACACCTGAAGTTGGATGCCAACCTGAGCATCACAGCAAGACTCCAATGAAAAACACAAAAACAAATCAACATGAGAGAAAAATAGCAGCTGGAACTTAGAACCTGGGCAGTGAGCAAAGAGTACAGTTCCAAGAAATATTTCGGTGCCCAACTCTTCTTGGGAATGACTGAACCTAGTACTTAAGGGAAATGTAGAAATCTGGGGCAAGTGAAAAGGTGGCAGTGCCATCAGTGAGAGGGGGTTGCAGAGGAATAAATATAGCTATGGTATGAGTTAAATATTTTAAGTCCACCTGGTGGAAATGGTAAGTTAGTAAAGGTCTGGAATCAGACAGAAACAAATCTGAGGGGGCTGGGGATTTAGCTCAGCAGCACAGCGCCTGCCTGGCAGGCGCAACGTCGTGAGTCAATTCCCACTACCGGGGGGTGGGGTGGGGGGGAACATTTGGAAGTCACTCGCTGACAGGAGCTAACTGAAGCTACAAGAGAGGATGAAATAGTTTGAGGAACATAGGTCTTTAGACATTAGGTAAAGGAAGAGAAACCCACAGAAGCACTGGGGAGAAACAGCATAAAGAGCAGGTTATTGTGTACTAGATGCCTAGAGGTTCTCAATTTTTATCTTACATACTGCCAGAAGACAAGTTTAAATGAAGTAAGCGTCTACTGGCTTTAGTGATGTGAAGGTTACTAGTGACTGTAGCAAAAGTCATTGTATATAATGTAGAAATCACAGTGGATTTGAAGAACAAGTAGGAGATATGGAAATGGAAAATATGCGACAACACTTGAGAAGTCTATGAAGCAGACCTGTTGGGAGAAATATGAGGGCCAGATTTCTTTTGCTAAGAGGCACATTCAACTCACACAAGAGCTACATTTAACACACACACACACACAAATTTCATGAAACTGACAGGAGACAGGATTCCAGCACATTAAATAACTAGCTTTAAAAAATAGGATATTTCCTACACAGGAGTACACATATATTTGTGTACATTTGTCGGGCTTTTTCCTGTGAAGCAAGTCATTAGGGGCTGAAGAGATTGATAAGGGTATGAAGCTGTTAAAAAGGGATTAGAGAAAGAGTAAGATTGCTGGCAGTGCTGAGTGCCTAAAGGTGTTCGTGAATTTATCGTGGTACGAATTTACTAAAAGCATGACCTGTAACCAGCCGCAGTGCTGCATGCTTCTAATTCCAGCTACTTGGGAGGCTGGGACAGGAACACTGCAAGTTCAAAGCCAGGCACAACTTATCAAGACCATCTCAAAAAATATGAAGTACAGGGCTGACTGGTGGCACACCCCCTAGTCCAATTCCCTAGTACTGGAATAACAAAGCTATATAACTTCTAGCTGCAAAGATGCAGCAGTATTAGGCTCACCCAGGGTTGGTGTTTCGGCAGGGTAACAGAGCAGCAGCATACAAGAACTTAAATAAAGTACCTCCACTAAAATCTAGTCAACTAAACCACAAACCACCAGCCTCATACCTGCCGTCTGCAAAAAGCATGTATTGACTGAAAAGCAAGAGCACACACTAAAGGGGACTGCAGGTGGTGTGTGCTCCACACGGGATTGTGCTATCTTTGTAAGATTTGTGTTCCTGCAGAAGGGTTCCTACATTCTAAGAGTCCAAGGTAGGATGCTGTTGTGGCGAGACTAGGAACAATTTGGGTGCCGTCACAGTTTAGCAACTGGATTTCCAGTAGTAAATGGGTAGAAGCAGTTCTAGGGGTATCAAAGCAGTGGTCACAAAACGCTGTTATCATTATGTACTTATAGCTCCTCAAGGCTTGGAAGAACGTGTTTCTTGTGACCTTTGCTCTGTCCCTGTCCTCCCACCCTACCACTACAGGTGCTTTTTTTATGCCTGAGCCAACTTCCAGTCATCAATGGATTTAACTTTCATACTGAACATGCCAAATGTGACTGAATTTTTTACAACTTAGTCCACACTTGTCTTCCCCACTGTTCTCTTAATGTAAGTGCCTATAGAATTACCCTTGCTTTCTGACAACTCCCAATCTTCAGTGACCCTCTAATGCTTTAGACCACCCCCCAAATTACCCAGCCGAAGCTCAAACCCTAGTTTAGGTTCTAACACCCTCATACTCATGATATACCAGCTTCTCCAAGATGTATGAAGTGTTCTAAGATAAAATATATGTCTGTGACAGCATATAGCAGAAAGGTGTAACCAAAACATTTCCACTGAAATCAAGTTTTAAGTAAGTGTCAGCTAGGTACAGTAGGGGACAAAGTATTCCCAATAAGTTAAAGCTCTGTGGTCTGGGGGAAAAGATGTTTCCACTTAAATGGCTTAAAGAGCAATATTTGTGCTTTGCTGCCAGAACACAATACTGTGACATTTACTAACAATCTTGTTCACTGCAGATACACTAATTCTTATACAACACATTCATGTATGTTCCTTTTGAAAACATGGCATTTCTAAAGGTCAACAACTGTGACACAAGGTCAACTATAGTCAGTTTTAAAACATCCACACACTGCTTGATTGCCTGATATGGCTTTAGTGACTCACTCAGAACCAAGATAATGTAGAAGTAATGCTGAATGACTTCTAAGTGCTTTTTCCTGAGTATTTTTTGAGGCAAGGTCTCCCTATGCAATCCAGGCTGGCCTTGAACTTGTGGCAATCCTCCTGCCTCAGCCGCCCAGAGGCGTGTGCCACTTCGCCTGGCCTTCCTAAGTATTTTAGAATGTCTAAGTTTCTGAATCCAGCCTACAACAACTCCAAGCAACATATAGGCCAAGTTAAAGAGTAGATGGTTCTTGTCAGTAGTTCCAGTCTAGTTCTGGCTTTCAGTGATTTAAGTCTGGTCACCAGCCCTGTGACATGACTCCAGGTGAGTACAGCCCTCAGCTGTTCAAGCTATCCCCAGCCCTTAGTTTTCCCAGACAAAGCCTCAGACATCACACAATAGAGAATCCACCCCCACTGTACTGTATCTAATGCCTGAAGCACATAAACATAAAATGGTTAAGACACTAAAGAGTGGTTTCCCCTCTGCTTATCCCCCCATGCAGGCGACTGTGCCTAGGGCCTTGTGTGTAGGCAAGTACTCGTCCCCTGAACTACATCCCCAGCCCCTGGGTGGCTTTTTTATGCCAAAGTAGTATCTAGAACATATACTGACTCTGTTGACACCTACTCTTGAATATAGCATTAGCTGATGATAATGAGCTAATGGACAAATGCTGGATGATTATTTACAGAACAACTGCTAGAAGTTTAAAGTATATGCAGTTAGCATTCCTTGGTCCTTGTTCTAATGTATTGTAAGCACTATCTTTACAGAATTGTAGATTATACTAACAGTTACATTACAGGAAACACTTTGTAAAAGAATCCTAGTATAAGTCCAATAACCCCACCCCACCCCACCACTCACCTTTTTTGCAGGCAAGGTCTCACAATTTAGTTCAGGCTGGCCTCACTCACAGGGATCCTCCTGCCTCAGGTGTGCACCACTATACCTGGCCCTAATTTCATCTATATATATATATAAAATAAATAAATTCCCTTTTCAAACAAGAATCTGAAAATTTTAATGTATATCTGCTAGTTTTTCTTTTTTTTGGTTTTTTCTCCGGTACCAGGAACCGAACTCACGACCTTGCGCTTGCCAGGCAGGCGCTTTTGCTGCTGAGCTAAATCCCCAGCCCCATTGCTAGTTTTTCTAGTTAGACTTCTTTGCTATTGCATTGAATTCTTAACAGACACCGAATCAAATATCCTCTGTTGTACTATGGTTTCTCTGATTTTAAAGTAAATTTCTTATATAAATAAGTTGAACACCAAATTTTTAAAATACCAGAATACCACTTTAAAAACTTGAGGAAACAAAACTATATAAGTTTTATTTTCAAACTCTAATTTTAATTCAGACTGAACAAACAGGCAGAAAAGTGAGAAAGCTAACTGTATTAGCAGACACAGCTGTATCAAATGTAAAACAGTGGATTTTAACAGAACTATTTACATGCATATTTACAAGCAACTCTTATATATAAGTTTTACTTTTAGTTAGTTGGAAAAACATTTGACATTAGGTAAAAATATTACTTAGATTGGGCTGAGGTGGTACCACATTATAGTAAAAGTATTAGAAAAGTGATCCTCAAGTGTATCAATTATAAAGCAGATGAAAACTTGAATGATAAATATCTAGTAAAATTCTCTAGTAAAAAAGTCAATACAACCCATGCTACAAAATAAAAAGGAGAAAGCCATATAAATAAAAACAGAATAATGTTCTAGGCCTTAGGGTAATGAAGTTAGTCAAGTAAAAGAAACAAAACAGTAATTCTTGAATTGGAATAACCTCAGTGAAGAGTCTTGGTTGTTATGCTGGGAATTAAGTTTTTTCCCCCATTAATGATATCAGTTGTTGATATATTCCAAGACTAAGTGCTAAGGATGTTCATGACTATGATTAGTTTTGTTTGTTTTGAGACAAGATCTCACTATATAGTTCAGGCTGGCCTGGAACTTACTATGTAGCCCAGGCTGGCCTTGAACTCACAATGATTGTCCTGCCTCAGCCTCTCAAGTGTGTGCCATTACAACCAGCAGTATTTGAAATTCAATTAATTAAGATGTAAGTATCAAACTAAAATAAAACCTGTAATATTCCTATCTAAAAGAAGAATGCTACATTTTGCAGTTGTATGTATTTTTAGGCTGAGATTTTTCCCTCAAGAAAGAAAACTTAAAGGATAAGCATCTAACGAGCTAGTAAAATTTACTTTCAACATTTCATTTATTTCAAAATTGATTTTATTGCAGCCAAAACAGTGGAATTAACTGTACATAATAAACTATTTTATATATATACACATTTTAAGTTATAGGGAATAAAGTTTATTTTGGCAGATACTGTTAAACAAAATTAAAGTTGCATACATTAGTAACATAACTCAACATCCTTAATTTGGTATAAGTATGACACATGTTCTTGCTTTCTTGTGTTCTGCTAAATCATCATACCTAAACCTTTATAAAACTGATACTGTGAAATTTAACTTTACTGTTTTCGCTTATGCTCTGATTCCAAACAAAACTTTTCATAAGCTTCTTCAATTTCTGGGTCCATCTCATCATCAATATCATCCAAGTATCTGTAAAAGAACCCAAAGATGATTCATAAAGTTTAGTGCTTTTTCAATTCAGAAAACGTCTTAAGCTACAAAGCCACAGAAAACACGTGACAACTTTCCTAGGCTGAATTATAACAAATACAAGATTAATTTTAGAATTATCTAAGTGGTAGTCCCTAAAAAACCAAATGTGTATTTTGGCAAGTGAACTTCTACATCAATTTTGCATCTCCATATCTGATATTACGATTCTATTATATTTTTAGACATGTTAACTAAAGGTTATTAATCAAAGCCTTAATATATAAACTTGAGATTCAAGATGCATGTTATTAATAATTATACTATAGTGACAAGGTAATTCAGATAAGAGTTTGCCTCTTGATATTTTACTATTTCATTATATTTAACATCAGAAAGTATTATTCCTGCTCTGATTTCTGCTAGGTCATTTCCACAATAACAAGATACATTCCCATTTATCTGGAATCAGACTTCCAAATAGGAAGTTAATTTAGAGGTTGCCCATTCTAGAATCTTCCCTCAACTATTAGAAGTTTAAAATTACAGAAAGCAAGGTTTTCCTTGTTTATTAAGTATGGGAGGAAAATGTAAAGAGCCAATGAAGAATGTAATGTACACACTCCTACTGAATTTCCATAGTTGTGTTAAAAAGGTACTCTAGCATCTTCGTTTTGGAAATTTTAAAAATTGAGTGGTAACAAGAGGTTTAGTAAATAACAAAATTTTGACTACATTTCAGAGAATCTGATTCTGCATCTTTTCCCTTTTCATTACTTTTTCCACACAACATGATGCTGTCTACATGCCCTTCCACTCTCACCTCACCTTCCAAAAATCTCTTCCACCTACCAGTGCAACAAAAGTATCTGCCAAACCTATTAACTGCAGATGGGTCATTTTCTTTCTATTTCTTCTTCGTTTTTTGTATAAAACCACCACATGTTCATACATCCATAAGCTTATCAGAGCGAGAGAACTTGATGCTTATTGAACAAAACTTTTAGGGAAAATCGCAGTTTACTGCCAAGAACAACTTTTAATACCCAGCAGTATTAAAAGTTCCTAGTTGTCTCTGGGTCCTTCAATCTTTGTATTTTTTATTGAATTATATAAAGGTATGGCAATGTTGTATTTCTGGATCTTAAATGATCAGAAGATAAGCACTAAAATAAAAGTTTTTTTTTTAACTAGAATACACATGAAAGATACAAGAAAAATTAAAGTCACAGGCATAACTTATCCCCCTCCTCCCGCCACCACCACCTTAGGTAAAAAAGAACCTAAGTAGCTTGTACAAATACATACAAGTTAAAGGCACTGGGAGAGTAACAGGCGAAGAAATTGAGACATGAGAACAAGACTATAATCTATCAACTTAAATATTTCCATACAGTAACTTGTTTTCTTCACTCTTTTAAAAGCTAAAATTAAAACCTTTTACTATGTGCTAGAATGCTATCAAGTATTTTTAATGTATTCTCACTGAGTTCTCAAAAAAATTCAAAGAGGTGGGTACTACTATTCCTGTCTCACAGATGAAGAAACAAGCCCAGAGGTCACCCAAGATCTTACAGTATTAGAGTCTTAAATTCTAGGTATAATAAAATCTATTATTTTAAAAGTTATGCTTAAGAATACTATGTTTTATTTTCTTTCCCTCAACTATATGTTTTTAGAATCAGAGCCTGAGTTTTCAATATGATTTCTGAAAATTTTTAGTACACGTTACAGTTTGAGTCTGCATGTTCCCCCAAGGCCACGTGCAGTCATGGGTTGGGCTTTTACAGTTTATGATTGATCCATGGTCCAAAGTTGGAACTATGGATGTGAGCACTACACCTACCCTGGGGCAGGTAGTTTGCATACAATGTAAGGGAGGGAAAGAGGCTACTTGCTGCTGCCTCTCCTCTCTTTTGCACTGTTGTTTTTTGCTGTTTTGCCCTGCCATAAATAGTTGCCCTCTGCCATGTGCCACTCGGCTTTGGAGCCAGCTGAGTATGGACTGAAACCTCCTCAAACTGTGAGCTAAGTGAACCTTTCCTCCTTAATTCTGGGCGTCAGGTATTTTGTCTCAGCAATGAGAGAAAAGTAACCGAAACAACATATCAATTCCAAACAATGTACTAAAACATTATCAAATCAAAATGCCATTTTCATTATTTTCTTCTATTCTACTCTCTACCTAAAAACTGATCATAGAAACAAAACAACACAAACTAGGAACTAAGAAGAACTTACGGATCACCAGCCCCTGATAAATCTGTTCCATTTTCTTCATAATCTGGAAAAAAGTCCTCTCTTTCAAGTAACTCTTGATATTTCTCTTGGTAATCTTTAAGGCAACAAAAACAAAAAGCTCAATTTAAAAACTGTATGAAATGATGAGTTGTCCCTTTTCATTTAAGTAAACCAATGCTTAACTAGCAGTAAACTCCCCATTACATAAAATAGCTTCCATAAAACTTATGCTACTTATGTTTACTAATTTCCTCCACTCCACTGCATACTAACAAACCTGAATTATGTATCTCTATGCTGCTTTTCATGAGACAAAATTGTGGTTCTGCTGGGGAGAAACAATATAGCCACACTGTTTTTCCTTCCTGCCTGCCTGCCTCCCAATACGCCCAGCTTTCACCTTACTCCTCCACAGGGCAGTAAGCTTTTGGCTACCAGGTAATAGCAATTCAGTGAATCTGATGAGGTTAACTTGTCAAACGTTTTCAGCAGAGGGAATTTTCTTTTCTTCCCTTCCTTGAGAGATTGTAAAGGTAATCTACTATGCTTACTTCAGCTCCAAGCCTCTTTTCCCTGGGTTGACTCCTGAGGAGACACAGGTAATACTATCGATGTTTACCTGCCAGCTCTAGCAGGCAGAGTTAATGGGTACCTTTTCAACTTAGTATGTCTACACAGAGAATCCTTACCTCTGAGTAATAAAGTGGATCAGTGTATATTAAGTGTAACACTACTAGTTAAAAATTAGTTTTTTAAGAACAAAAGCCACCATGGGTCTTGAAAGATACTATAATTACTGGATAAAGAACTGTTGACAGTTTATGGACCATTTTGACTACACAGCCTTCCTGATACAAATGTTTGATTTTTGTTTGTTTGTTTGATTTTGTTTTTTTTCCGGTACCGGGAATCGAACTCACAACCTCACGCTTGCCAGGCAGGCGCTGTGCCGCTGAGCTAAATCCCCAGCCCCCCAACCTCTGGCTTTGTGGGGGTTTTTTGAGACAAGATCTCACTATGTAATCCAAGCTGGCCTTGAACTCACAGTAATCTTCCCGTCTCACCCTCCCAAGTGAGATTACAGATGTGTACCATCATACCCAGCCTTACAAATGACTGAGATAGTAGATGAGACATTATCTTACATAATGAATTCACCTACAAAAAAAAAAAAAAAAAAAAATCAAGGCACCAGATGATAACTGAAAAAACCTAAAAGTTGTCCAAAAACCACTATAGCTGCTGTCAGGAGGCTGACAGATGGTTCTGGTCTCTGTTATGAGAGAGGTGTGGATTTTAAAACCCACAGAAAGCCAGGCATGGTCATGCATACCTATAACTCTAGCACATGGGAGGCTGAGGCAGGAGGATCAGTTGTAAGTTCGAGGGCAGCTTGGACTACAACGTGAGTTCAAGGCCAGCCTGAACTGCATAAAGAAACCCTGCTTCCAAAAAGAAAAAGGAGGAAGCTCATGTGTCCGCATGAGTTCCGACTGGGATTCAGGCACTCTGGAGATATTGATCTGCAAGACTTTGTAACAATGGACCTGTACCTCAAATTTCTATTGCTCACATGAAGAACACCTATGACAAAAAAAACCCTATTCCTAGCCTCTGGAGTGATAGATAACCCTGTCTCTCCCAGCAGAAGCATTTTTTAATAGATTTAAAATGATTTTTTAATGGATTGTTATAATTCAAACATTTTTAATGAAGAAAAGCAAAAAAGTAAAATATTAAAGCATTCATACAGAACCATAATAAATGTAACTTCAAATGGTTAAGGGAAAAAAATGGGTGTGAAGAGAGCATAAATTGATGAGTTTAACTGTTAACAAAAAGTACATCTGACTTGCACATAAATACCCCTAGTAATCCCAGCACTCTGGGAAGCTCAGGCAGGAAGATCACAAGTTCAAGCCCAGCCTGGACAACTCAATGACTCGGCATAATCCTGTCTCAAAAAATATCAAGGGATGGGAATATAGCTCAGTGCAAAAATCCTGGGTTCAATCCCAGGACTACACTGGAAAAAAAAAGGACATCTAGGTAAAAGGGAGATGGATATGTTTCATACAGTTTTTACATTTGTTACTTTACTAGAAGTTTGAAATCACTTCAGAATGAAGCTTAAGAAAGAGTTAAAGCCAAACATGAGCTTGAAACAGAAATATCACGACGTAAGGAAATAACTTCCTATGTGTGAAAATCACAAACAGTATCAGAATTAGAATTAAGAAAATGAAACAAAAATATGAAAAGTAAACATGTACGAATGATCAAAACAAGATAAACTGAATGAAATACAAAACAAAATTCAGTTTGGATAAATCAAATTAAATTTCCATGAACAAAAGTTACCAGAAATAATAAGCCATTATACAAACTAGACATAGGTAACAAACAACAACAGTGAAAATCAATCAATGTAACTGAAGAAAAATAAGAGGAAAGATTTGTCTTACTACACATAGAAAGATATATAGCAAAACAAGAATAATTAAGAGTGTGGCCGGGCATGGTGGGCCTGTAATCCCAGCACTAAGGAGGCTGAGGCAGCTGGGCTACAAAGTGAGCTCAAGGCCAGACTGAACTGCATAGCGAGACCTTGTCTCAAAAAAAAAGTGTGGTATTAGTGCAGAAAGAGTAACAGAAGGTCCCTGTGAACAAACACGATACACACTATCTTATATAACTAAGAGAAAAAGGATGACTTAGTACTTATTGCTGAGACAAGACTATGGAAACAATATTTAATTCCTATACCTGCCACATATAAAGATTAGCCAGGTAGATTAAAGATCTAAATATTAAAAGCCCCAAAGTAAGATTTTTTAGAAGAAAATGAAATTTGAGAGTGGTTAGGTAAAGTCAGAAAAAGCACAAAGACTGATGAATGTCATATTAAAACTCAAAGCTTTTGCAAGACATTATAAACAAAATGAGGCATACTGAAAAAAGTGAAAGCCTCAGCTGACTAAGGGTCACCTTTTTCTACAATACAGAAAGAATCACAAATTAGTAAGACAAATGACCCAATAAAAATAAGAACAAACAGACAATGCTCGAAGAAATCAAAATGTCAATAGAAAAAGGAAAAGAAACTTGTCTCACCAGGCAGGGAAATACAATGACAAGACAGAGATTCATACAACTGGACTGAAAAATCTAAGTCTTGTAATAAAGATAACTAGCAGGAACTCTCCTTTTTTTTGAGACAGGGTCTCACTATTTAGTTCAGGCTGGCCTTGAGCTCACTTTGTAGCTCAGGCTGGTCTGCAACTCGCAATGATCCTCCTGCCTCAGCCTCCCAAGTGCTCGGATTACAGGTGTGCGCCACCACACCTTATGAGAACAGGAACTCTCATAAGCTGCTGGTGGAAATACTAAGTGGCATAATTGCATTGGAAAGCAATTTGACAACATTTAGTGAAGTTGAAGATGCTGACAAATTGTAACTTAATTCTACTTCCTCACCTTCCTCACATAAAGTAATTTGTTTATGGTAGAGCACACACCAGTTCACTGCCTGCTATTCAGAAGAAACAAAAGGAAAAATCCCAACCACATGCTGGTTGTAGTTCATACTAAATGTGAAATTTTTTTGCTCATCCTTAGTCCCATCTAGCCTAATTAAAGCAATCTGTCTTTAAATGACCCTTTTCTGGGAGGTAAGCAGATATTTACTTTTTTTTTTTTGGTACTGGGAATCGAACTCAGTGACACTGTGCTTGCCAGGCAGGCGCTTATGCCACTGAGCTATATCCCCAGCACTACATTTTAATTAACTCCAAATCACCATGGATTAATGAAATCTGTATTAAGCCATGCTAACGTAGTTTCTGACTATGCAGTGAACTAGAACCATCTTTCAGTTTTATCCTAACCACTTCAAAGCTTAAGTGTATAAAAACAAAATATTACAAGGAAATATAAAAGTGGCTGCATATAATTGAAGGATTCTTCCAATCTTTAAGGTAGAATAATAAAACACTATAAGCACAATCAGATTCAGTTTGAAATGGCTCAAGTAAAATAACCTTTATCCTAGTGTTTTAGAATGCAGCAAACACATTAAAAAGTTTTATCTGTACTGGTAAAAAGTGGTTTTCTATAATTTACTACCTTATCAAAAACATGGGGGTGGAAATGACTATGAGACAACATACCTGGATCAGCTGCAGTGAAAGGAACACCATCAGATGTATAAAATGTTGGTTCATTCTAGGATGAATCAAAGTGACAACATTTTTCATTCAGGACTTTTTATAAGTAAAATTAATTAGTGCAGAATGGCTGATGTCATTCTTCTGTACTAGATAATGCAAGAATAAGAGAAAAAGAAAAAAAAAAAAAAACCAAAAAAATCCTCAATTCCCAGCAGCTACTCCACTTCACTGAGTAAAGGTCTATGGCTTTTACATTTCTGTTCCTTTCATTTCATGTTCTTAAAGTTCTCATGTCTGGCATTCATGATCAATTTTTCTGTTGTACACTCTGATTTAATGTCAGCTCATTTAGGCTGCATTTTCCCCTTTCCCTCAGAATTGCCAAGACCAGTGTTGTGGGCACATTTCTCCATAGCTACTTTGTATTTGTTCGTGTCACAAGCTCCAGGTCATCACCGGCCTAGTAACTGGTTTTCACTTCATTTTTTTGGTACAGCATGTAAAGTAAAATCTGAGGCGCTGAACTTTGCTTATGAATTCTCTAGAAAATCTGTTTCCTGGCATTTTTATGCTGACTCAAGACCAAGCCTTATCAACGTCCCTTGTCAGGGGATGGATCTTTCTCTACATGATCCTTTCCCTTTATTTACCAGGTCACTGGATCCAAGCAATCCAGTGTCAATGAAAAGTTCAAGCAATAAGCAGAATTTAAAATATAAGAATTTAAAATAAAATATACTAGCTTACCATAAAGTAGTTAGGATCATTTTCAGGTGTTGCTTCTCTGTATGTTGAAGTTGCATGTACTCTACCCCAGTTACTTGACCGGAGTTCTACAAGCTTCAAGAGCATCTGTTTTACATCTCTGCAGACAAAAGTTCAAAATGAGCTAATACACATTCACCGTATGTGTTGTCAGGTTCCAAAATACTTCATGAATTCCTAAAACTTTGTTTTCTAATTTGACATGTATACCTAATATTTTAATTTTCCAGATTTTTCCTGTAATGCTATAAATTCATCTTATTTTTATTTTTTAAAAACATTGAGACAGCTGGGTGTGGTGGCACACGCCTATAATCCCAACACTCTGGAAGCTGAGGCACAAGGACTGCTCTGAGTTCAAGGCCTGCCTGGGTTATATAGCGAGTGCGTTCAAGGCCAGGTAGAACTACATAGCAAGACCCTGTCTCAAAACAAACAAAACCCAAACAAACAAACACAGCCTTAAAATGTGTTCCACATAAGTGTGATTTAAAAGCAATGATATCCTTTAAACATTGTTTCTTACTAGACATGCTAGTTCTTCACACAAATATTTGTTAATATTAAATCATTTGATTCATCAGACTCATATCTTAAAACAGAAAATTCTTAATATTTCAATTTTTAAATGTAACTAAACAAAAATGACTACTGAGAAGCCATAGATAAAACTGTTATCTTTAAATATTTCTGTCAACTAGCCTGTAAGATTTCAATTACTCTGATGAAGTACAGCAGATTAACCCCTACCCCCACAAAAGGGCAAAAAATTGATATTTCTTAGTTTCTTTTCCTACCTGCTGCAGTTTGCATCTAGGACAACATTTTCAATTCTCTGAATAATTTCTTGCATATCAGTCTTTAATTTTTCTTTCCAAGCATCTTCCAGAACTGATCCTGTCAACTAAAGCACATGTCAATAAAAAAGTTTAGTGATAAGGAAATTCTGAAAAGACATTACTTGCACTTCAGTTTAATCTAATAGCAGATTAAATATTCACAAACACTCTCTGCCTACCTAATAACAGTTACAAATCCCTATACCATCTATGTTTTTCTTGACAGAGACAAATTACAGTGGTACCTCGGTTCACGAACTCAATTCTCTCCATGATTCTGGTTCCAACCGGACTGCACAAGAATCTAAACTTCCCCTAGGTCCACAATGAACCTAACCACTGAATTTGATTTAGTTCTCATCCAACTAAGTTTGTAATCAGAATCATGGAAATAAGTTTGTGAACCAAAGTACCATGGTAAAATAATAAACTGTGGCAGAACTTTAATCTTGGGTTTTGTGTCAATGGCTGTATAATTCTTGTATGACTATGACAGTGCATTAGATTTTAATGAACATGTCACTTTTTTGTTTTGTCTTTTCTGGTATTGGGGATTGAACCCAAGGCCTTCACATTGAGCTATATTCTCAGGTTTCCTATAATTTTTTATTTTGAGACAGGGCTTGCTAAGTCACTGAGTTGCCCAAGCTGGCGTCAAACTTGTGATCCTTCTGCTGCAGCCTTGAAGAGTGCTGCAATTACAGGCACATGTGCCCACACTTGGGTTGAACATGTTACTTTTAAAAATATACAACAAATACAGATGCTAAGTATAGTTTTTAAAAAAAAGCTCCATAAGAAAAGAATTGAGGATATAAGCAAGCAATTCACAGAAACTAATAAATGGATAATGAGGATGAAGGAATGCTTAAATTACTGATCAAAGAATACAATGTAAAATGACTGGTGTTTTTACTCATAATGTATGACAAAACAAAAACCAAGACTGATTAAATCTATTACTACAAGATATAGGGAAGTACTCATCCACTACTGTTGGAAGTACACCCCAGTTGACTATTTGGAAAGAAACTTGGTGTTATACTCAATATAAAGTATATATGCCTACTGAGCTACCAAATCTGGGTTTAGGAATTTAATCTACAGAAATATCTACACATATGAAGACAACGAAAGATTACAGTAGTGCCGCAGCAGCTAAAGTGAAATTAATCCATTAATACAATGGATAATGTATTAATGCAATGGGATACAAGAGTTTTCAATACAGAGCTAAATCTGTGCGCCAACCAAGCGGGGGTTGGGAGTAGAAGCCAGAACAGAACATAGTCTTATTTATAGAGCACACAAACAAATAGGGGAAGAGAATTTACAGATGGCAACGGTGAAAAAGTTCCATTTTGCACTTCTAAATTTTGCTTCTTATATACACAATTAGTACACACTTATTATACTGTTTCAGCTTTAAAAACAATCCTTAATTCACTTGTACTGTACTTTCCTTCTCCTAAATTATGAGTGCCACCATTAAATTTTTTTAAAAAAGTAGTAAAACCTACCTTTAGTAATTTTACTGCACAAATTAAGTTGTCATCCACTGGATTAGAGAAGAGAGCATTCAGCAATTCACGCAGACCAACTTGAAGAATATCTGCTCTTGTAACTTGTCCGTTTGTTCCCTTGATCTTTCAAGGCAGAAGAAAATTAAAAAACCTAAAAGGCCTGAATATACTAAGAGATATAGAAATGATCTAACCTGGTATCACCAAAAATGACATTTAAATTAAATATAAAAATCATAGGAATACATTATGTTTATATTCCCCAAAGACCTAGGTTCATTACTGCAACATAAGAAATGTGCAATGGCCATTGTTGTTGTCTTTTTCCCCAAGACTGGGGCTCAAACTTCCAGGGCACTCTACACACTGAGCTACATCTCCAGCCTCCACTTTTTTTTTTTTTATTTTGACAAAAGTTCTCACTGAGTTGTCCAGGTTGGTTTCAAACTTGCAATCCTGTGTCAACCTCCAAAGTAGCTGAGATCATCAAATGACTTCATTTAAGTCATATTTTAAGTTGGTGCTCTTAGTTTGGCTTATACAAAAATCAGACTGAACTAAGAGAAACAGACCGTAAGTCTGATTCCCGGGACCCCAAGAACTCGACAACTGCATTCATCTGCTACCACTGTTAAAAGCCAGGCCACCTCAAGAAGAACTGCCCTAAGAGGCCCTGTGGGCCATGCCCTGAATGCAAAGGTGAACACTGGAAATCGGTCTGCTCTCTGAAGTGGAGGCCCCAGAGCTCAGACCCATCCTACCAGTTAGTCCAACAAGAATGAGGGGGTCCAGGGCATACTCTGCCTTCTCTCTCTGGCCAGACTGTCATCTCCATGGAGAAGCCCCAGGTAATCATGACTATGGAGGAACAAGAAATCAGCCTGTTGCTAAACACAGGCGCAAGTCTCTCCGTCCTTCTTTTCAATCCTGGCCTTCCTTCCAGCCGTCACACCTCAGTGAAAGGAGCACTGGTGAAGAGGTAATACGCTATTTTTGACAACCCTTAGGCTGTAACTACTTGTTACATCCTTCTTGCATATCTCTGTCTTCCTGAGAAACCACTTTGAAGATACTACCATGGATTATTACAGCAGCCATTGATATTTTCCTACTAATCTATCCATAACTTTGTGATGTGTTATTGTTCCTATCCTATTTCATAAATGGATGTATGTTTATTATTATGTGTTTCCTACAACAACCATTGAGAATAGTTAATGATTATTCAATTGGTCACTCATGTATAGCTCTATTTATTTTCTTTAGAAGCCACTTTGAAGATACCAAAGTATAGTACAACAACTACTGATAATCTCCTATCCCTTTTGTCTGTAACTCACTATTATTTGTCTGTTTTCCTGAGAAACTATCTTGTAGATAACAATATGTAAAACAGTAAACCATTGATAATTTCCTCCACTTTGTCTGTAATTTGGTAAGCTCCCCCGATTATTATGTTATCCTTCTTTTACTCTTTAAAGTAAAAAATTAAAAAAAATAATCAGACTGAAAAAAGAAAAGGCATGAGATCTTCAAAATATTAAGTACTTTTTGATTTAAAAGAGGGCAATAAGTTGGGAATTGGACTGGACATAGACCTTTTAGACAGACACACTGATGAAAATGTATACTTGACAGTGGACACATTTGTCTACTTAAGTTTACGATTACAGGTCTATAAAATGATTATACATTATAATACTAACTTCATACATTAGTGGTTTTCTTTTTCACATTAGTGTTTTTAGCAAGATATACACCTATACCTAATCTCACCCATAGGTTTATACAGGTTATCATCTAAATTTATAAACATGTTTAGCCCAGCATTTGTTCAAATGCATTTTATGTATACAATAAGCCAAAAATAACTTTGGGGTTGTGGGTATTAAAGAGATGTTGGCCTAAAACACAAAATTTCAGTGAGCTAGGAGAAATTAGTTCCAGAGATCTGCTATACATTATAATGACTAGAGTTAAAAACTGCTAAGAGCTTAAGTGTTTTTACTATCAAAAAAAAATCTGTGAGATAAAACATATTAAACAGCTTGATTTAGCTATTCCACTACACAAACACATCAAAACATGTTGTATATCATATTTAATTTTTACTCAAAAAATAAATAAGCAAAAAAAAAAAAAAAAACCTATTCTGGGTTAAGCTGCAAACTCTAGTCTCTTATCTTCCCTCCAGGATCTGTGTTCTACAGTAAAGTATTCTGAGCTGCCATCTGAAAGTCAACATCCTAATTATATTAACATTTATGATGCAAAGATTCAAAGGTATGAATTGTATTTCTCAAAAGCTTATACTCTCATGTACACTAGTTTCCTAAGAGTACATAAAGTCTTTTAAAGTTCAGTAATTATTTCTAACATCCTTCCCATAAGCAGAAGAAACTAATGTCACAGAAGTTTCATTAAAATACAGACTTTATCATGAGTTACATGGTAAATTAGTAACGGAATTACTTTCTTACTTTCCCATTTTCTCTTTCATTTCACGTTTGATGCTGTAAAACTATAATGTAAACAATTCCTTATTCAGATCAATTTGTTTCCCCATTAGTGGTTAAAAGAAAAATGTCTTCTCACCTCCAGGTTAAGATAAAGTTCTCCCAGAAAGAGTACAAATGCATGAAATCGTTTTCGAGTCACTTCATCCCCTTTTGCAGCTTGATCTTTAACTTCATATTCAGTCCGACATCTAATAAAGATATATGTTTTATAATCTCACATAACTTTGTCTTTTTAAAAAGTCAAACAAGATGACTACTTATCAGTTTGGTTGTCCACAGCAAAAGAGGCAAGTACAATGACCCAATGCCCTTGCATTTACATAATAAAGAAAACAGGTTCCCCTTTGGTATAGAAACACAACATTTTCATACTAAGTCTACCAGTTTCAAGAAACTAATAATAGTAAAAAAATAAAATGATCAGATTAAGTTTGCTCAAATTTACGCCACATAGGTTTCATGAGGTACAGAGCATACTAGCACGAAAATGGGGGTGGGGGTTCACTTTGTCTTACAGGGTTGTGGTTAAGAAAGCACTTCTTGTACCCAAATTGTCTCTAAAGTTTTCTACTGTTTTTGGTGTAAGAATTTTTGAAATAGGTCTTTAAAATATATGGGTATAGCTGGCCTCCAACTAAACTGAAAATAAAAATTTAAGTTCATCATTCTTATACTTTTTATTTTAATGAGGAAAAAATTCAACTGTACAAAGCAATTAACTGTGCAAAGCAATTATTTCCAAATGCAACTTAAAGCATCAAAATAATTGGTTTCCCATTGCTTTATTTTCTCTTAACTTGGCCCATTACTGTAACACAGGTAACAACAACAAAAAAAGCTTGGGACTTTCTGTCACATTTCCTACAAGATATCCAATTACAGTAGCTTGTCATTGTCTTCATAAATGAATTATGGAGGAAGTTACTGCTAGTACTAAAGTGGATTTTTAAATTTATCATTTTGGAGGTAAGTATTTTTTTCTTTACTGATAAAGTGGTGAGAAAACTCTGAGAAAGTAAATTCTCTTGCAAAACTGACTTTGAGTTTTTCTTCTAAAGGTCAAAAGGGTGGAGACTAAGAAAACTGAATGGGTTCCATACAGCCAGTTTATGTCTGTCTGTCTTTCTTTTTCTTAAATTAATAAAACCAAAGAAATCACCTATTATTGCTCAAGTATTCCACTATGGGTCAGTCTGAAACCACCATAAACCCAGGACAGCTTATATTGCCTATCTGGCCAATTCCAGGATTCACAAGCTATGTTAATATCCTCTTCTATTTGAATCAAATGTAAAATATTTGTTATCTTATCATACATATTAACTCCCCATCAGAAAAAAAGTTGAGATATTTATAGAATGCTCTGGCTTAAAGTGGAAAAGACCAGTTAATCACTACCAACCCAGCTGTCCAAGCACCTTGTTGGTTGTTTTCTTTCCTTTCTGTTATAACTTTGCAAGTTAACAGCTGCAATGAAACCACCTCTTTCTTTTATAAAATGCTAAGACCGTTCCATTGTACATTAAGACATGGTGTTTTGGAAAGTAGATCCTTCTCTTTGTACATGGCTAATTATCTAAGTGAATGACCCATAAATTTTTTAAAGCTAAGCATTTTCAGTTATAAAAGCAATGTATTTTTTTTTTTTCTCAAGAAAGTAAAAACAGGGGGAAAAGAAGTCAAAGTTGCCCCCAATATCACCATAACCAAGAGGTACTGCTATAAGGTAAGGTAACTTCATTCTTTCTTTTTCAAAGTATACATTTTTCAGTAAGTTAGAACAGATTATGCTGTTTTTCACTTGTATCATTAGCATTTCTCTGTATTATTGTCTTTTACAGCATTATAGCACTATAGAACTGCACATAGGGAGGGGTAAAAATCAAAGAAAACCAGAAGAATAGCTTTAAACTTAAAAAACAAAAAGAAAAAGAAAAAAGAGAACTCAGCCTCCAATGACCAATTACTGTACATCAGTTTCCGGGTGGGGGCAAGATCTAAGCCCTATTTTCAATCTCTATGCAACTGCAAGGCACAGCTAGGGGTGAGAAGCACTAGGGAACACAATAAAGGAGACTTTCTGGCATTCTGCCTCCTAGAAGTACCCACTTCTGTCCAGAAGCTGTAATTTGCATTTCTTTAATTACAGGTAATTTTTAAAAAACTTTATCATCCATATTTTTCTAAACTGTACCTATTCGAGGCATGCCAAAAATTTCTATTAAGATACGGGTCTTTTCCTTACTTATTTCTAAGAGGTCTCTTTTTCAGAATTTTGTTTTGTTTCATTTTTGGTACTGGGAATTGAACTCAGGACCTCACACTTGCCAGGCAGGTGCTTGTACCACCGAGCTGTATCTTCCGCCTCTTTTTCAATATTACACGATTGAGCTCACTGCCAGGTGATATAAATTTTCCTATTTTTACTTCATATAAATTTATGCCTTCCACCAACTGTTACAGTCAGTATGTCAATATATTCTTTGAGGACCCATGGGTCGTGTCTTACTGGAAAGGGCTTTACCAACTCAAGATTTTGTTTAGCAGTTTTCACCCTTAGCACAATATTTACTGTTTTGCTTTGAGTCTTTGATGATGTATTTTGGAATTTAACTGGGTGTAAGAAGACAGGAACCATCTTTGTTGTTTTTTTTTTCTCGAACACTCCAGTTGTCAGAGCAGTACAAACCATCTTTTACTTAAGCATTTGAAGTACTAACTTAATTGCTTTTTCAGTACTAGAGACTGAACCTTGAACCTTTAAACTGCCAGCCTCATTAGAAGTATCTTTAAAGAACAGACAACCAGGCACAGTGATGCATGCCTGTAATTCCAGTCACTTTTCAAGGTTGAGGCAGGAGGATCCCAAGTTAGAGGCCAATCTGGGAAACACAGCAACACCCTGTTTCAAAATAAAAGAGGCTAGGGATATAGCTCAGTTGTACAGTATTTGCCTAGCACACAATAAGCAAGGTCCTACATTCAAACCCCAGTACGGTTTGACAAAAAAGTAGAAAAATAAATTAATGGACAAACTATAAGAAACTCTACTCAAATGATAGAATTATTTTCCCTAAATTAGCTTATGAGTTTAATACCTTCCCTGAAATATTTAACAGATACTGACAATGTTTGCCTAACTCAAACACTTATTTTAGAATTCACTGGAAAAACACAATGAAGCAAAGATAACCGCAAAAAGAACGGGAAAAAGTGGGATATAATGGCACATGCCCATAATACCAGCACTTGGGAAGCTGAGGCAAGAGGATCACTGTGAGTTCGAGGCCAGCCAGTATCACATAGTGAGTTCAAGGCCAACCTGAACTTCACAGCAAGACCCTGTCTCAGACCAGGGGTTGGGGGGCTAGGTATGGTGTACACCTATAATCCCAGCACCTCGGAGACTGAGGCAGAAGGCTCTTGAGTTTGAGGTCAGCCTGGCTACACAGTGAGCTCAAGGCTGGCCTGTACTGACACAGCAAGACCCTGTCTGTGTCAATAAATAAACGGATAAGTGTAGACCAGATATTTAAAACATTAGAGGTTTCACAGGTGTTGTATGGTAAACAGAAGGAACAGATCAAGTGATAAGCAGACTATAACTAAATCCAGATTTAAAATCCAAATTTAAGAATGGAAAGTGATGAAGGTGATAGTTCAAATCAATCAGGAAAAAATGAATTATTCACTTGTATTCTAATCTGTTTTTGTTTGTTTGTTTTCCAGTACCAGGAATCAAACTCATAACCTCACGCTTGCCAGGCAGGCGCTGTGCCACTGAGCTAAACCCCCAGCCCCTTTGTATTCTAATCTTAATGAAGATCCTTCCTCAAACCAAAACTTCAAAAGTATTTTAAGTGAGCACTTTTGAGATCTTGGAATAGGTCTTTCTAAATACAAAACCAAAAGCAAAGACCATCACAGGAAAAAAAAATCTGATTCGACTGACTATAAGGATTTATTATGCAAAGAAAAATGGTCTACCCTATCCTCCCCTGCACCTTTCTGCAACACACAATCTTTAGAAAAAAGGAATGGTCAAATTCTAGTATGTTTAAAAGTAGTTTTCCTTCAATTTCATATTCACACTGACCTTTGAAGTAGTAATTGGCGGAAGTTGCCACTCTGTGGACTAATTGTCAGATGATGGGACAGGTAATTACACAGGCGAGCTCCCATGTAAGAGAAATTTGGGATAGATGTGGCCTTTTAAAAAGAAAAGTTTTGTATGATATATATATATATATATATATTGATTAATGCAAACATTTAGCAATATGTTAAAGAGGAAAAACACTGGTTCCCAAAAGTAACCATATCGTATAAGAAAGTGGGTAAGTCTTTTTTTAGGCATAAAGAAATTAAATTCACTCTCCCTCCCAATTTAACAAGAACAAGTACACAGAAAAATGCTTTAGGCAAGTTCTCCCTTACCCCCACCACCCAACTGACCTGAGGTTAACAGAAAACAACTGGATAATGTCTTGATACTAACTCCCCTTGCCCCCCTTGAAAATGCAATAATTATAAATGAAAAAAATAGCTGCGAAACTACTGACTAGAGGTGCAGGACAACACTGATTTATTTACAGGTCTAGCAGCCTAGAATAAGACACCTGAGAATTCTGCTTTATAGCCTTGGACATCACTATACCTCCCTGAGCTTCAGTTTGATTTCTGAAGAAGTGTGATTAACTGTACCTAGTACAAGCGATTAATACTTAAAGAACAAACCAAAAATGCTAGCTTATTTTCTAAAGAGAAAATCAAAACAGATATGCTATTCTTTAAAAAAAAAAAAGGCTGAGAAAACACTACACATCAAAGGCTATGTGTTGTAGCCAAATCAGCACTCAGGAAGTTTAAGTATGATTTTAAAGATAAACATTACAGAATGTAGTTTTTCAACTAATAGTAGGTAATACAGCACACTACGTGGTTAAGGGCTGAGCAATACCTACAAGTAATCAACTGTAGATTCTGCATCTAACAAATGACCTCATGCCTCTTTGACCACCTATGGGGTTTATTCACAAAGTATGATAACCTTAGGTCAGTTACTTAACTTCTCTGTTCAGATATGTATACAATGGGGTTAAAAGTAATTACCTTGCAACTACAAGGATTAAATGGGTCAACTACACGTGAAGTGCTTAGCTGTCATGTAAGTACTTTATAATTATTTTACCTTTTATTTCTAATTATTTCCTTGATCACATGACCCTGTACATATCACAAAAAAAGGCAATACTATTTCTCCCGATAACATATATGCTTAACAAAAGAAATTCAAACTGATATTTTCCCCATTATTGGCATTTTTCTGTTTTCTGTTAGTTTCTTTTTGAAGTTATTACACTCATCAAAGACTTAATTCTTTTAAGTTTCCTACTTTCTTACCTGCACCTCAGTTTTCTCCTATAGACAAGCACTATCAATTCTTTCAGCTGAAAAGGTTTTATCCTCTATCTCCAAACTACACAATTTTTCAGTTTAAAGGTATTTACTAGTTTCCTACCATAGAAGACGAGCTTTTGCTCTACTCAAGCCACCCCATTCCACTATTTCCCCTTCCCTCCACCTATCAATATGGTTTTATCGTGATTTTAGTCATTTTCATTGCCAACTGAGCCATGTAAGAGAGCAATTCTGCCCTTTTAAAAACAATTTTATTTTTCCTAGACTGAGTTTTTTTTTTTTAACTTTTTACACTTTTCATTGATTTCTCCCTATAATCATTAGCTAGGTTGTAAAATTTATTCTAGGTCACCTTCAAACACAGCTGGTGTGGCTCAATTTACCAAGGAAATCTTTTGTGGAGCCTTTTGACCTATTCCAGTGAAGTCCAGTTACTCTAGACCTGCTGTCCACAGGGGTACTGTCTTGGGATCACCTTTCACCATCATTTAGGTAATTTACTGAGTCTCTCCTATGGAATTACTTGTTCCTTTGTTCCTGCGTCTTTGCCTCTGCCTATGTCTCCTCCTTTTGGTGAAGTACCTCATTTGTTAATTTGATTACAATGAAACTTCACAGTGGCTACTGGGTGCAGAAAGACCTGGAAAGTCTTAATTTTTTAACATTCCCAGGTAATTTATTTAGCCTTATTTTAATCTTCTTTCTAGAGCCTTTTGGAGGTTCTGTACTGTAAATCAATGTGATAATTCAGCTTTCCTCATTGGTCTGCCACTCAACTTTTGATCTACCTCGTCGTCAGTTACCAAATGCTCATCTACTTTCTAATCCTCAAAACTAGGCTTTTATCTTCTTCCATCTTCTTTGTCTTTGAGTCCCTACCTTTTATAAATCCCCAAACTGTCATTTTAGTGGTATCTGAGGTGGGATCAAATGTGAATGTGTATGTTTAGTCTGTCGTCTTTTATAACAGGTCCTCTACTGTTAGTTGATAAATTACTTTAATTAAACTTTAAAGTTACGGTTAAACCCGTATGTCAGATAATGTACCCATGACAAAAAGGGGTTAAAACCTTAGAATATACACTAACTGCATATTTGAAGAACTGCCTTTAAAAAAATCATACAAGTGATCAGGTTACAGATCACCCACCGAGCCCTCACGTCCCATTGAATAGCTGAAACTAAAAGAGCGAAATCAGGAAAGCAAGAAGTTACATTCTTATCTCATATTCCTTTTCAATCCATGCACAGGCAGAAAGACAGAATGAGGACAGAGCAGTTCTATCTCCTTAAAACTTACTTCTTAAAACTTCCTGAAACCTAACAATTGGCTAAGTAACTTTGGGGTCCAGTAACAGTCTGCAACTTTGGAAAGCAGCCAGATGAAACATTAGATAGGATCTGTTTGCTGTTATGATCACTCTTTATATATTCTTAATTTAAGTTGCTCTTTTAGCAGTGACTTAGAGAAAATAAAATTTATATTTCTATTCATCTCTTATTTCTGGCCAGTCTCACAATGACAAAATTTTTTTCTTAAAAAGCTGGTGTTGTGTCCACTGTATACTTTCACTCCTAAAATAGCATTAATGTGTCAGTGATCAATAGATTCAGATGAAAATTGAGTGTTGTATGACAAAAAAACTCAACTTTCACGGAGTTAAGAAATTAAAATGTAACTCCTTAAAGGAAAGTTAAGATAAGTAAAAATGTTAAGACTCAGGACAACCCATTTGCAGTCTTTTTTTTTTTTAAATAACTCATTTATGGGGCAAGAATGTTCTCCTATGACATTTTCTCCTCTTCTCCAATAATACTACACATAGGAATAATAATTGCTCCTCCAACAATTCAACACATAGGAAGAAAGTAAGTGCACCTTTTTTTCCATATTAGTTTCAGATCCTACAAAACGGGAAAGGGAAAAAAGATGTGATATTTATGGAGTCCTCTCCTCTTATCCTGAATCTCCTGTAGTACTGCCACATTTATACCATCTTGGCCAGAGCAGTGAGTATTTCCTGTACAAAGCCGTGGCTACACAGGTAAAACGGCAGTCCAGCTTGGCTCTGGGATAGGATCTCCAACCATAAAGAATTACCAAGTACAGAGACAAATGAACATGAACCCACCCTCTCTTAAGGAATAACCATCATCCCTGGAATTCAAGGACACTACCCTATGCTATTAGCCAACCTACTTGTTGGTAAATAAGTTCCACAAGTTCTTGCAAAGCATCATCTGTTGTAACCCAGCCATTCAGGGTCTCTGAAAACTGTTCAATTTCAGTTTCAAAACTGCCAGGCTGCTCTGTAAGATGATTCAAAAACTCCTGAACATAGTCTGATAGAGTGGGATAATCCTCACAACCATCTTCATAGGATTCCTACAGACAAAAAAAGAGAAAAAAAGACACATAAAGAAACAACTTCAATCCATGCAACTGGTTAAAAGCAGCATTCAGTGGCTTTAAGTTGGACTGTTAGTCTCTGGCACAAGTGACTGTTTTAAGGAACTGTCAGATGATAATTTTTAACACATTTTAAGTCTATAGTAATATCTCAGTTCATAGACTGTTCTGTTTACAAATGAAAGTATTAGGAAAATTTTTGTTTTGCTCACAAACTCCACTGTCACTCGGGTGACAAACATGACTACCGCCATCTTCCTCAAACAAATGCAGCCATGTGCACAAAAATCGTAAATTATATTACAATTATAAACCAAGATACCACTGTACTGAGCTATCCTTTCTCAGCTTATAATAGAAGGGTTCTACTTAGCTAGGTAGGTAATTGTCTTCTTAATCATGACAAATTTAGAAAATGGCTGAGAAATATGGTTTAAATCAATTGCACTATAATACCAATACAAAAAATTAAGAATCTAATCTCTTTATGGATGAAGTAAGATCTATGATTTGCTTCAAGATGGGAGGAAAAGGACGGACCAGGGATATAGAAACAAGAAAGCCTTACGTCACTTACTATTGAGACCAGGGCGATTAATGATACTACTCCCTACATTCTTGTGGATGTCTAAAAATTTCTACATTGCCAAGAAAAAAATCTCAGTAAGTTTTGTCATCTATCAGTTAATCCCAAGGACTGGGAAATGCCTGTGGTTGCTCAAGTTTAAAATTTCATTACTGGGTAAATGGCAGGAGACTTTTTGGCTGCTGCTACATCTAGGTTTCTAACCAATCTCCAGATTAAGTAGTTTCCAGCTCATTTTTCCACCATTGGAAATATTTCACTTTGGTACCTGCCAACTTTATAATTAGTGGCGAGAGGTTCAGCAGGCAAATTTTGCCCAAGCTATCAGGTCAGAACAGCAACCTTCCTATTATCAATGCCTAGAACATCATCCAAAGCATTTTAAAGTTTACCTAACAGTTATGTTCAAATCATAACAATATTGCTTGATGAAATTTACTTTCCTCCAAATAGACTCACAGGAAAAACCACATGAAAAAAATCATATAGTATGGCCAGGCATGCTGGTACATGCTTGTAATCCCAGCACTCAGGAGACTGAGGCAGAAAAATCACTGGGAGTTCGAAGCCAATCTGGGCTACAGACTAAGTTCAAAGCCTGCCTGAACTACTACATAACAAGACTCTGTCTCAAAAATAAAATCATTTACTATGCAATCATTTTATGAAAGGGTTTAATGCTTTTAAGCAAGTGCATAAAGAAAATAAAATACATGAATACACTGTCCAAAAAGTACCTTAGAAAAGCTCCATGCTGGAGACAGAAAGTCTCAGTAGAAAGACCAATGACCATTCAATGTTTTTTAAAAAGATTTTAAACAGAAGATTTATATACATTAATTCATTTAACCCTAGAAAATTCTAAGGTAAGTATTACTATCCCTCCCACACAGAAGAAAAAAGCACAAAGTAGCTGTCACATTGGTTATCCAGTACTGAGTGCCTCCTAAGTGCCAAAAGACTGTTTTAGGGGTGAGACTGTCAAGACATGCTGCCTGCCATAATTAAAGCAACAAAGTCCTCTTCTCACACAGTCCATAGTGGAAAACACACTCACTGAAATACACTATAAAAAATATGGTCAGACACAGTCCAAAGAGTATCTAACTTGAGACAGAAAAAAAATCCAGCCTCAGAAACACTGAGGAAAGATATCCCATGCAGTGGGCACAAAACACATAAGGCCTCAAAGAGGTAGTACTTGACTAGATTCCTTACGAAAGCAAGAGAGTGGCTAAAACACAGATACTCAGGATAGAATGGTGGCTAATGAGGTCAGTGAGGCAAACTAATCAAGCAGGGTTTTTGGGGAGCACACTAAGCAGACTAGTTCTGAAGGCATTAGGCAAAATGGCAATGGAAGAAGGTTTGAATAAAGAACCACACACCAACCTAATTTGTGTGTGGTCACAGCCACTTAAAAGAACTGAGCACAGATCAAAGACTGTATTTTTATTCTCTATACCAGTGATGACAAATCTTTTACAGCTTTCAATGATACAAACAGGCAACTGCAACACATACGTCAGAGGTTTGCCACCATTGCTCTATTCTTCACACAATAAACTGAGCCTTAAAATCCAACTTTGCCATTATGTATACAGATATGCATTGCCAAGAAATCCTCCAAACAATCCATTACAGAGAATTGATTAAATACTGTACATCCATATAATGGATTACCATACAGCCATTTAAGAAAACTAGTTTACACACACACACACACACACACACACACACACACACTTAAGAAATACTTCTAAGTCAGGTATAGTGGCACATGCCTGTAATCCCAACACTCTGGCAGGCTAAGGCAAGAGCATCACAAATTCAAGCCCAGCCTAGATGACTTAGAAACTTAAGTGCGGCATTGTCTCAAAATAAAATAATTTTAAAAGGGCTGGGGATGTGGTTCAGTATCAAGGTCCTGGGTTCAATCCCCAGTACAAATGAACAGACAACAAATAAAAAGAAAAATATCTCCAAGACAGTATGTTAAATGAAAAAAGTAAGTATACAATCATATTTTAGTATAACTTAATTTTTGAAAGATATTTATTTGTATACATGAGATAATTTCTAGAAAAGCAAACAATGGACAAGAGTACTTACCTCTGGAGTAAAGAAATGATCCTATTACATTAATGCTCAGTAAAGTGGTGAAAACAGTTAAGCATAAAAATATACACCTAACAAATATATAACATTAATCACATCTTTTACAATTAAAAACTATTTTGAATTTTTGATATGCAATTGTTAGTTTTACAGACTGATAGTATCCTACCAATATTAATGATAATGAAAAGCAGAGGGCAAGTCTACCGGTCCCAGCTAAAAGGTCCCAGCGAAATATCTTTTAAAAATTAAGTTATACTAAAATATGATTGTATACTTATTTTTTTCATTTAACATACTGTCTTGGAGATATTTTTATTTGTTGTCTTTTCATTTGTACTGAGGATTGAACCCAGGATCTTGATACTGAACCACATCCCCAGCCCTTTTTAAATTATTTTATTTTGAGACAATGCCGCACTTAAGTTTCTAAGTCATCCAGGATGCTCTTGCCTCATTTGCAGTTTCTATTAAGTGTCACTCATTGTGGCATAAATGCAGTTTAGAACACTGACTTTTAGTGTTTTATAAAGTCAGCAACATTCTTTTAACAAAGTCTGAATTCTGTTAAGTAAAAGAAAAGTAGAGCTGCTCTGAATATAGCAGAACAGAAGGTTGGATCCAGAGCCTTTCATTTTAAGCAAAAAAGAGGTAGAGTACTCTGAACAGACAGGCATCCCAACATGTTTGAATCAAAGCCTGCATTAGTTCTCCAGCACCAGATTTTCCAAGTACAAATTTCTTCAATCTTCAATGTGGAGTCAAATGGCTTTCAAGCTGAGGAATACTTTCACACCTTATTTTCTTTTCTTAGAATTCTATAGCAAGATTAGGAAGGACATCAATTGGAAGATGCACCTTTCATGGAAGGAATTACGTATACACTGTTAAGTGGTGAGAACCTAATCCAGGGGACATGAACCTATGGCACGTGTGCCACAATGGGCTATCTGTATCATTAAAAGGTTCACCACCAACAATTCAAGGTGGGAGGATAAAAAAAACCAGACACTGAGATAGAACCATCATGGCTATTTAAATTAGCTGGACAGAACCAGGGCAAGGGGGTGAAAGAGAGACATGTCAATGTACCACCAAGTTTTTCGCCTAAGATAGTTATAAAGAAACCTGCAGAAGGTGAATTCTGTGTTATACTTTTTTTTTTTCAGACAGGGCCTCACTATGTAGTTCAGGCTGGCCTTGAACTTATGGTGATCCTCCTGCCGCAATCCCCCCAAGTGCTGCGATTATGGGTGTGCACCACCAACGCCCAGTTCTTCTGTTTTATACTTGAGTTTAAATATGCAAACCTTGTGAACTCAAAGATTGGAAACACAAGCCTAGAGTTCAAAGAAAGAATTAGATCTCAGGTTTATTAGCACATAGGAAGATGACAATCATATTCTATGGACAGACAGAATTAGCAAGCAAGGAAGGTAGTAAATTGGAAAATACCTCAGGGACTAACATGTGATGGGAGAAGAAATAATATGAGCTGCAAACTGGGAAGATAAACCAAACCAAGTACTGCCACAGAAGTCAAAGGAAAAGATAAATGAAAGTAATGCTCATAATATTAAACGCTACCAAATAAATTTATAGGCTGGAATCTGACGGAAAATGATGGTTTCTGAGTGTTGAAGTGAAGATTTTATACACACAAAAGAAAAAACCTAGAACAAAATCAGAACCTATGTACTTAGTTCTCATAAAATTATAAGAGGAGCTTTTGACAGAATAGACAAAAATGGTAACTTTAACCAGGCATGGTGGTTCACTCTACAATCCCAGTATTGTGGGAAGCTGAGCAGGAGGATCACAGGTTTGAGACCAGCCTGGGCACATCTGCAACTTAGCAACTCCAAACTCTTTTTAAATTTAAAAAGGTCTGGGGATGTAGCTCAGTGTGAAGACCTTGGGATCAATCTCCAGTACCAAAAAAGGGTATGTGGGGGGTGGCACACATCTATAATCCCACCACTCAAGAGACTGAAGCAAGACTGACATGAGTTTAAGGCCTGCCCAAACTACAAAGTGACACCTTGTTACAGCTTGTGTCTGGATGTCCCCTTAAGCCTGGAGGTCTCAGAGGTGGCTGAATGTGGAGTTTGTGATTGATCCATGGTCTAATGGTGGAATTCAGGGTGTGAGTGCTATACTCGGCGTAGGGTAGATAGCTTGCATGGCCTAGGCCATGGGTAGGTAGCCTGCACACACTATAAGGGATGGAAAAAGGCTTGTTCCCCTCTCCTCTTGCGTGTTGCTTTTGCTGTCCTCCTCTGTCATGAACAGTTGCCCCTCTGCCATGCACCAGCCTGCCTTGGAGCTGGATGATTATGGACTGAAACCTCCACAAACTGTGAGCTAAATAAACCTTTCCTTCTTTAACTTTGGGTGTTGGGTATTTTGTCTCAGTAACAAGAGAAAGGTAACTAAGACAGACTGTCTCAAAAAAAGGGTAACTGACACCCAGCACCATTCGTGGCACACTGGGACTTTTAGATCAGACTGCAGAGGTTTGCAGTCGGTGAGAAGTAAAGCAGTGCTAAATAATGAATAGATTTACACTGTAGAACACTGTAAGACAGTTACTACTGTAAGACAGAGGAAAAACCAGACAGTAATTTGAAAAGTAATGCCTTTAGGAAAAAAGCTGACTTTTGTTTTTGTGGGGTTTTTTTTTGTAGAGAGAGGACTTTTGCTTCTTAATAAACGCTTTATGAATATATATGTAGAATTCCTGGTTCTTGGTACTTGTAAATAAAGTGATTAAACATCCAATGCATACTGGTTTGCCTGAGAAACAAAGACAAGGAATAGCTGGATACAGCACTTCATTGCTAAGGGGGTATGAAAAGTTGGAAATTCTAGCAGCAGAATTAAAGAAAGGATTGAAGATAAAAGAGCTTGGGGCTTTGAAAGAGTTAAGAAAGTAGAGTAAAAGATTATCATAAAGGCTGCTTAAAAAGAATTTTTTTTCCCAAGTACTAAGGAATGAATCCAGGAGCACTCCACCACTGAACTACATTCCAGCTTTATTTTGAGACAGGGGTCTCACTAAGTGCCCAAGCAAGCCTGGAACTTATTATCCTCCTGCCTCAGCCTCCCAAATAGCTAGGATTACAGGTGTGTGCCACTGTGTTTGGCTAAAAAAAATGTATTCTTATGAAAGACCTAGGGATACCAGGCAACTGATTTTCATATGAAGAACAAAAAGTAGACTCAAAAATTTTTTAGAAACACAAGAGGGAGACAACCTGACTAGAGGCTGCATGAAGTCAGGAATTTTTGTCTGTTTTGTTTGCTGCTGTATGTCCAGACTTGACTCATGATTAAGTACTCAACTACTTGTGCAGTATAGCTAACTCTAGATTATGGTTATTGTAAGGAAAAACTTCCCTCACAAGATCTTATCCCAAGAGGTTCTGCTGGGAATCTATGACTAAATAGATTGAGAAATACTTTTAGCCTTGACTGAGGTTTAGTAAATATGAGGGTAAAGTAATAAGTCCAGAGAACATGCATCTCACTCTAGCAAGCCAGAATACCTATGGAATCCAACCTAGCTACAAATGAATAAAGAAAGCCAGGAAGCAAATGGTATGCCTCCATTCTGCTCCAGCCAATTTCTGCACTATCAGAATACCAAAATTCACTAGGGCTAGATCCTCCGATTTCAACAAACCAGAAAATTCAGATTTGCAATATCTAATTTGAATAGAAAATAAAACAAGCTTTAAAATTAAAAAAAAAAACAAAAAAACAAAAAACCATACACTGAGCACCAAAGATACACCTATGAGCCAGTCTTCTAGTTATAATTTGTTCTGTTAAACAGCACATAGAAGGAGCTCATCCACTAGAGGATAACAATGTCTAAAAGATAATGGCTCAAAATAAATGGACTGACATGACTTACTATACTACTCTACTGCCCACGAGTCACTTAACTACAGTACTGTAGAAGACTGTATGTATCCTATCATGAAGTAGAAGTCAACTGGAAGGAAAACAAGTGGGGAACTGTTTGTGGCTGCCAGAAAGTGAACATCCTCATTAAGAGTTTTTTTAACTCCTCATATAACGCTCCAATCTTTCTTTTTTCCTCTCTAAGCCGAACACAATATTCTGGCAAGAACTGAAGCTGCTTTCACCCCAAATCAACTGCTCCTCCGGCCATGTCCACACTCTTGACCATTTCAATCCCAATGCTTTTTCTCTATAAGATGGACAGTGCTTCTATGAAGTATAATTTTTTTGTATTTTTCCTAACAAATACAAAAAGAACCCCCACACACACAAAGTGTGCCATCATTAGTTATAAGAATTCAAGGTAAATCCACAACTAGATATGACATACCTATCAGAACAGCTACATGGAAAACACGAAGCACTGCTCAGCGTAACTAGAAATCATATACTACTCAGAGTATACACTGAAATGATTTCTTTGGAAAACTATTGGGCAATGTTAAGTGAAGTTGGCTACTCTATATTCCCAGCAGTTTTACCCCTTGGTATAAACCAAGCAGAAATAAAGGTGTATATCCACTAGGTCAGGGACAGGAATGGGAATCCTATTCCTAATAGCCTAAAATGGAAGCTGCTTATTTTTTATCAACAAATGGAACTTTGATACAGTCATGCAATAAAATGCTGTAAGAACACACCAACTCAAATTATGTTACAACATGAATTAATTTTGATACAGAGCAAATATGAGAAACAACATATACTGATATAAATTTTGAAAACAGACAAAATTACCTGAAGTTTAAGCAGTGGTTACCCTTGGGCAAATAATCAGATGAGGACAGCTCCTAACTGGAAAGCTAGTTACCTGAGTGTTGACCTTGTAAAATTGAGCTAATCTTTATGTACACCATGTTATATTTTAATAAAACTAAGATAACAGGGAAGTGGGCTTTATGCTGAAGTATCAATTTTTCAATCCAGTAACATGATTCGTCTCCCACTGCTGTATAATTAATCCTACCCAATTATTCATCGAGATTTACCTAGCATAACAAATTCCTTTCTACACATCCTAACTGTGCTTTGTGCTTTCTGCTACTACAAAAACGATGGACAATTTTAAGAATCATATTACGGACAAGAACGAAACTGAAAGTGTAAGAGTTCTTTATATCTAAACACCTTATCAAAACCCCTCTCCACATTTCTGCAATAGATACCCGGCACCACCAACACTTCCATTTTAACATAATGAATTAACAATCACTAGAAATGTGCCTAGATGTGTACTTCTTTAGGTGGCAAAAAACTGCATCTCATTTACTCTTGGAGCCACTAATGAATATTTAGCCACCTCACTAAAATAAAGTCAGCTTTTCTTGGTCACGCTATAGAGCCCAGAGCCACTCTACAGCCTGTCTATAAAATTTAGAAATATACTGTTTTACAAATTGAAGCTGTCCTTCACTTCACAATCATTAGCTAAGGGGCACTCCACAGATGCTGAAAATACGGCAGAAAACCAAAGAAACAAGTTCTTACAAGTTTACACTGGTACTCTAATTACAAAATACTTGTCAATCAGTTGTTCCCACGAGTGCAATGAATTAATCGTTTTATGTGCAGTCCACAAAGCACCAGCATACTCCGATTAATGAAGTTGTAACATTAAACCCAGGATTTGAGGAAAAGGGTGTACTCACTGTATAAGCAGAATAACCTGATGGGTAAAATTCGGGGGCGTTGGCAGACAGCTTAGACATTAACACAGGAGCCACAACCACCTGGGGCTTAGCCATTGCTGACTCTGAGTTCTGCTGTGGGATTTTATCCTGTGAGCTAGGTGGAGCTCTCAGGGGCCTCGTTTGTTCTAAGGAAAAAAGGGGTGTTAGATGAATTCGTTCCTTTGTATAAGAACTTACTACATACTGAAGAAGCATCTAAGAAGCACCAGACTTTAAGAGTTAAACAGGAAATTTAAGACTGTGGCCAAGATGTGTACAGAGACCCTGCAAAAAAGGAACAAAAGACTTGCTTTAGCTCTTTTATGAAGACACCTGCCCCCCAAGTGAACGCCTGCCGGCTGTCTCTCCCTCTCGGTTTCAGGGAGTTGGGGGGAAAAGGGAGGCTGCTCGCCGCAAGCGCCACTTCACCTGGCTGGGGCGAGGGGAGCTTCTACTTCCTCCCGGACGCCCCAACTCCGAGGCCCGCGGCCCCTCCCCCCGCGGGCGCACAAAGGAGCGCGGCTGGCAGCCACCTTGCAGCCGGCCCGGCCCGCTCCTCCCCGCCAGCAGCG
>NW_004955446.1:18777390-18785690 GCF_000276665.1 Chinchilla lanigera | reverse complement strand
TCTTTTTTCTCATTCCCCTAAACCAGTTTCTCTTTCCTTGTGAAGTTTCCTTCCATTTTACAATATCAATTGTACATTTTGGATCACATTTACTCTTTCAGCTTCTCACACTAGACAGAGAATACGATGTTCACAAATTTGCATCTGGCTTATTTCACTTATAAGTATGGAGTCAAATTGCATCCATTTACCTACACACGTCTGCAGTTTATCCTTCTTTATGGCTGAATAATACTCCATTACATAAAAGACCACATATTTTTTATCCATTCCTCAGTGGATGGGCCTTTGGGTTGTTTCCAAGATTTAGCTATTACAAATTGTGCAGCTATAAAGAGAGGTCCACATATCTAGCTGTGGTATGATGTTTTCAGCTCTTCTGGGAAGACACCTAGAAGGGGAATAGCTGGGGCAAATGGGACCTGGGTTCCATTCTGTACCAGTTAGATAAGTTGCAAGACTTAGGATGAAGTTTATTTATTTATTTATTTATTTATTGCCTATGGATGTCCAATTACTTTGGTATCATTTGTTGGAAAACCTATTTTTCTTTGTTGTTTTTTGTATCTTTTCCAAAGTCACTTGGACACATTTTGGAAAATCTATAATTGCCAGACTCTGGGCTTTTAAAATTCATTTCTTGTCATAAAATAACCTGTGAAATAGTTCTTATCTCCATATTTTTATAGTTAAGTAACCCTCAGAATACTTAGAGCTATGATTCCATTCTGTCTTTCTTCCATAGTAGCTACTTCTTATTTATTTAACTTTTATTTAGCATTTTCTATATGCCAAACATTGCGCTGAGCTTGAGGAAGTATGAACTGAACAAGACTTACTGGGATGCTTCATAGAAAAACAGACAAAATCAAGAGCTCAAAGGATGAGCACAAATCTACAAAGAGGGCAGGAAGAGCATTCTAGATGGAATAAAAATATATAAGAAGGCTGGGAAGTTTGCAACAGCTTTATACCTTCAGGAAGCAGCAAGTATTTTGTTATAGCTGCACTTACAATCCCAGAACTCTGGCAGCCTGAGGCAGGAGGATCACAAGTTTGCAATGTGGGCAATTTATGAAGACCCTGTCTCAAAATTTTAAAAAAACGTCTGGGGTGTAGCTTAGTGCGAAGGTCCACATTCACTCTTCAGTACTGCTTTAAAAAAATGGAACTAGAATTTTTCATTAAATGTAATATTTGCAAAGTTAATGATTATAAAAATGTGGACTATTATTGTGGGACTTTACAATGTGGCAGTTTGATAATGGTGATAAAAATATGTAAAAAATAGTAGCAAGACCCCATCTCAAAAAGAAATCCCATTCAGATGTGAGGCTTTTGGAAGGTGATTGGATCTCAGGAACAAATCCACTTACTTCTTAGCTCAGTGTGCTGTTAGGAGGAGGGGCCTGGGCAGAGGAGCTGGGTCACCAGAGACATGACCTGGAAAGGTGTATTTCTGTCCTAGGCTCTTTCAGTGCTCTCTCTCTGCTTCCTGACTGGCATGGGTCGAGCAACTTGCCTCTGCCAGGCCCTTCCGCCCTGCTGTGTCTGCTTTAGAGCCCGCCAGCCATGGATGGAACTTTCTGAAACCATGCACGGTATTTCCTTCAGGATAAAAAAGGCTAGATAAAAAATGGAAAGAAAAATTCAGTGAGCTTGAGTATATTTCAAGAAAGCAAACCAACTATATAACGAAGGAAATTCTTCTAATTATTAATACAAAAGAATTTTCATCTGATATTTCCCCAAGAATTAGGATTTTCACATTAAATTCAAAAACTGATATCTCCATCCTCCCCCCCCCATGCTCTTTACATTGTGTTTCCCATAAACACATAGGATGCCTCTGGTAGTGGGCTCAGTATTGCCCCCCCCCCTATTTTTTGTGTGCGTTCTTATTTGGAAATATAACCTTTGCAACTGTAATTAGTTAAGGATGTGGAGAGAAATCATTCTGGGTTTAGGGTGCCCTTCAGTCCACTGACTATTGTCTTTGTTGAAGAAAAAGGATTCACATACAGACAGGCAGACAAAGAGACGCATGTGAAGATGCAAGCAGATATTGCTGAAATCCACTAGCAGATAGGAGAGAGGTGTGGGGTGATTTCTTCCTCAGCACCCCCAGAAGCAATCCACCTTAATGACTCCTTCATTTTGGACTTTTGGTCCCTAGAATGGTGAAAGAATACATCTCTGTTGTTTTAAGCTATCTGATTTGTGGTTGTCCAGAAGTTTAACATTTTCTTTTCCCACCTAAGTTTCTATAATTTTAGCCTATGAGATAATATTGCAATATAGATAGACTAACAAAAAAAATAGATTTATTAATAGGAGAGACATAAGAGCCATGCACACAATATGAAATTCAAAGAAAGCTCAGAGAGTTGAAACTTAAATAGTGTTTTAAATGGACAGTGATGCAAGTCCTAGAAGGGTGGGAGGAAAGTGCACCACACAAAAGTTGCCCTTTCAGGTGTATGAACTCTCCAGGCAACAGTCATCAGAAGGCCACCTCTGATCATCTCTGTCTAGATCACTGTCAGATTCCCAATCTCCTCCTCTTGTGAAAAGCTCTCTGCTCCACACATGGGGGTGGGGGCGCAAGGCAAGCCTGTTTGTACCTGTGGTTTACTTCTACTATAGCTTCAGATCTGCCCCACAGAGGACAGCTTTTCAGAGCTGCACCTGCATCTGAAAACCTTCTGAATATCATCATGAAATATGCTAAAGAAGCATATTTTGGGGTGGCCTATTTTGATCTTCTTCATGGTAATTTTTTTTTTTTTTTTTTTTTTTAAGACAAGGTCTCACCATGCATCTCAGGCTGGCCTCGAACTCTCAAAGATCCTCCTGCCCCAGCCTCCTCTCCTGAGTGCTCGGATTATAGGCATAAGACACCATGCCTGGCTTCATGGTAATTTTTTATAGCAGCTCCAGAATACTAATATAGCCCCTATCTGTCACCATCTTCTGAGGCTGCCACAAGGGTCATTATATGGTTAATCTCTATATTGATTAAAAGATGTCCTAAAATTTTATAATTGGTATTTATTATATGGAGAGGAGCATGTTCACATAGCTATGCTAAGAGTCAGTTTTTTTTTTTTTTGGTACCAGAAACTGAACTCACGACCTCATGCCTGCCAGGCAGGAGCTGTGCTGCTGAGCTATATCCCTGGCCCCAAGGTTAGTTGTTAATTTTAGTTTTAAGACACAGGGTTCATGTTGCCCAGGCAAGTCTTGAACTGAAGTGGTCCTTCTGCATCAGTCTCCCAAGTACCTGATTAAGCACACACCACCTCAACTAGCAGGAGGTAGTTTTTCAGATGTTCACAATCTGAAAATTAATTCCAAATGTAAGGGGCTGAGGATTTAGCTCAGTGGCACAGCGTCTACCTGGCAAGTGCAAGGTCATGAGTTCAATTCCTGGTACTGGAAGAAAAACAAAAAAGAAAAACCAAATGTAAACTAGCTTTATTTACATAGTTTGCACAAATCCTCAATTATTTACATTTCTTTTTGGCAGCTTAGTGTCAGTTTTCCATCCTCTTGCAATTAATATGAATTAGAATAAGCTCATTTAATTAGTTAATATTTATTTCCTAAGATCAAACACTCTTGATTGGTAGCCTGAGAGAAAGCTAAGATTGTTAATGATCATATTCTCCCCACCCCCCTCTGCAGGAACCCAGCTTTTAACACATGTTAGGCAAGTGATCTACCAAGGAGCTATACTCTCAGCCTTAATTTAACACTGGTTGTTTTAAAACCTGACAGAAACGTGCATTGCTAGACATTACCTTAGTCTAAGAATTTTATGTCATTAGAGCTATTCACTTAGCAAATAACTAGCGTGCTTGTAAAGAAAAAGCCTGAAATAATAAACTGTGGATAACTGCTAAACATAATAATAACCACAATAAAAGAGATTAAGGCTCCTGCTAAACATAATAACCACAATGAAAGATATTAAGGCTCCTGCTGAACATAATAACCACAATGAAAGATATTAAGGCTACTGTTAAACATAATAACCACAATGAAAGATAGTAAGGCTACTTACTTATTAATTGGGATGGTTTTAACCAGATGGTGGATTTTGGTAAAAGTCCAAAGATGGCATTCAATGTTTAATAACATCTCAGGCTCAGTTTACATTTTTATTTTTGCCATTGCACATCTCTGTGATTTTGAGGCCTACAGGTAGATTCTAATGGTATATTTATCTAAAGATTTTATCAAATTTGCTTTATACAGTGAGACCTTAAATACTGGATTTCATTTGTAAGTATTTGTGTCCTCAAAGTCAAATTTCAGATGGTTTAAATTTTGATGTGTAGGGGCTGGGGATTTAGCTCAGCGGCAAAAGCGCCTGCCTGGCAGGCGCAAGGTCGTGAGTTCGGTTCCCGGTACCGGAGAAAAACCAAAAAAAAAAAAAAAAAAAAATTTTGATGTGTATCTTGATCTTAAAATATATTTAAAATATCCAGAGCCAGGTATGGTAGTGCACACCTGTAATCCCAGCACTCTGGAGGCTGAGAGAGGAGGATCCATGTGAGTTCCAGGCCAGCCTGGGCTACACAGTGAGTTGGAGGCCAGCATGGACTGCATAGTGAGACCTTGTTTAAAGAAAAAAGTATCCAATAATAGAACAGTTAGTAACAAAAATTTATATATATGCGAGAGTATTATCCTAAGATGAGTAATTAGAGGCCAAGATTGCCAGAGAAAGGAACAGATAGCAAAATGGGCACTACCTGTAGGGGGCAATGAATCTTAGCATATTATTTTAGATAAAATAGTTTTGGTAAAAGCCTACATGGTGTCTTGGGAAGCCTCCCAGGACAGCGTAAGAGCTAATTCTCTAGATCAACACTGCCCAGGAATGTCTCCCCAAGATAAGGGGGCGCCTAGGCCTAGGTGACCCTCTGTGACCCTGCCTGGGCAGTTCTGTCTCCTGGCCCTAGGTAAACATTGTAACCATAAAGGAAATGTTATCTAAAGGGGGATATATAAAACAGAGTACAGAAAGTATATATCATTGTGGTTGGGCTCATGACTGGAGCCTGACCAGGTTACATGGCACAAGGAAAACAACATGTGGCCAAGGCTATAACATTCCTTTCTGTTACCATGGAAACAAAAAATGTATATAACCTGGGAACAAAGACAGGTCCACGCCCACTTCCCGGACTTGCAAATCGGAATGAGAGGTGACAGGTCTAAATTAAAAACTTTGCCTATTCTCTTTGGTCTCTTGTGGAATACAGCCCGAATTTTTGCCGTAACATACCCTTGTAACTTAATGGGAAATTCATAATCTTCAAATATATTTATACATGATAGCGTCTATAATACAGAAGTAACTTACAAACATTTAATCTTTACCCAATTTTCTTAGGGCACTTTCTGAATAACATACATAATTACCTGTAGGAGTTTAGGATCTAAAAAGATCTTACAAATGACAAATTTTTTAACCTGAAAAGATAGTACCCAAATTATGTTGAATGTACAAGTGAGCAGAACGAAATAATTATCATATGCTTACTTAAAATTATCATATGCCTGTTATTTACTATTGTCAAAAGAGATAAGCATATGTTATATTTGGATTTGTTCTCATGTGATATAATCATAAGTAAGTAGAATTGAGATAGATCAGTACTAGCCTAACCCCTCCTTTTTCTCCTTGACAGCCAGAAGGGGGTGTACTTTGATTGACAGCTACAGCTGAGGCTGACCTAAATGCCCTCAACCATTTCAGGAGATGTCTTCCTGGGACCACAGAAGGCTTAAATTTGAACCAATCAGCAGCCTCAAATTTGGACCACTCCTGGATGACTCCACCCCATGACCTCTAAAGGGCTCTGCCCCAGAAGACTTGAGAGCTCACCAATCCCAGCTGACTTTGCTCTCTAGCCAATCCTGGATAACCCTACTGGGTCAAGCCTTGACATTCAGACCAATTCTAGATGACCCCGCTGCCCCGCTGCTCTATATAAACAGCACTCCTTCCAGCTCCTTGGGTTAGTCAGACCAGCTTCCTCTGGATTGTGTGAGCCCCTCATCTTTTCGTGCAGCCCAGGTCTAAATAAAGCTTCCTCTGGTTTGTCCTGCATTTCTACTAGTGATTTGTTTCTTGAGTAGTGTGGATTAGAAGGTCCAGGCTTCTCTGAGAAGCGTGGGCAGAGCAGATGACATTTAAAAAGAACTACAAACACCAGGTGCTGCTAGTCCTAAAGCATTCCAGAGATCAGTGGCAGAAATCCATAAAGATCAGTGGAGATCAGCAGCAGAGACCAGAAGCGACTGGGTCTGTGAACAACTGCCGCCAGCCAGTGGTGACCAGCAGCGGTGACCAGTTTTAACCGGCCACACTGAGTGGCAGAGACCAGCAGCGTTTGGTGGAGACCAGCAGAGGCAGGGGAAGCTGCTGGCAGAGCTCTGGGTGGCAGCCAAGGGTTAGCTTCAGCTGCTTAGGAGCTGGTGGGGGTGGCTGAGAGCCTAGAGCTGTAACAATAAGGGCCCAGAGCCACCTGCTCTCAGAGCCTGGAACTTCTGATGGAACTGCACTTTGTCGATTTGTGATATTCATTCACATCCAGCAAAAGAACACTCTGTCGGCTCACAAAATTAAGCAACACGTTGAACATTAATTTAAGCCTGGATATCTCAATCTTGCTGCTATGAACATTTGGGGCTGGATGAGCCTGTTGTGAGTGTCCTCTGTGAACTATGGAATGTTTAGCAACACACCTGGCTTCTAGCCACTAGAAGCCGCCCCTCCTTCGTGCAAACAGAAATGTCTCCAGACATTGCCAAATGTTCCTTGAACAAAACTGACCCTGGTTAGAACTGGTTTTGGTTTTTTTTTTTTGGCTAGGAAAGAGAAAGAAGCAACTTTCATTCAGTTTTGCAACCTAAAATAAAAAGTAGTGTTTTGTAACAAGAGCTTAGTTTTATTTATTTATTATTACTGTTTTTGCAGTGTTAAGGAAAAACCCAGGGTCTTGCTCAGGCACACTCTATCACTAACTACATCCTTTGGAAAACAGCTTAGATTTACTTATTTATTTTTGAGACAGGGTCTCTCTATCTAGTCCAGGCTGGTCTTGAACTTGCCGCGATGCCCCTGCCTCAGCCTCCCCAGTGCTGGGATTACTGGCGCGTGCCACTATTTCCAGCCAAATCAGCTTAGTTTTAAATCCTTACTCTTTGCACCAGCCTCAGTGTACTCACCTTACCTTGAACCTGTCTCTGTGGTTGCACTCATCACGGTTCATTATTATTTTAAAATATGGGGCCGAGTCCTTTCCTGTCTGTGAACTCTCGCAGGACCGAGACAATGCTTTACTTTGGACAGCGGCCAGAGTCCATTACCCGAATGACCTTTTGTGCCAGTTAAACAAGATGTTCTCAGTGTAGAGGGCCTCTCTGCGGTTCATTTCTTTTTAAAGATATTGAACACATGTTTTGCCTTATGCCTTTCAAACATTTCCATGAAATTAAAATACAAAGTGACCTTACCCTGATACTTTATGACGGAACTTTGGGTAAGTGAAGCATGTTACACTGTATTTTTTTCTTTCCACTTTGAGTCAGAACACCACCTGCACAGTACACAGCAGAAGAGAGTGAGAACAACTAGGACTCAGTATTTTGGAGCTTTAGTAGTTGAGTCGAGAACAGTCTCGCTCTGCTTAGGAAGGTAACAGCGTCCACGAAAGTGCATTCCAGATGCGGGATATATAAGAATAACACAAGTTTCCTCTAGTCTGGCTCTGAGGTTGGAATGCAAATATGCAGATGTGTGTTAATTTTCGGGCCTTGACATCTTTTCTGAGGCATTTAACTCCACCTCCTCGGCGAGAAAGGAAAAACAACGCCCCCATCCCGCCCTCGGCCGCCTCCTCCTTTCCCTTCGGTCCTCTCCTGTTACAGAAGTTCGCATTTTTCCTAGAGAGCTAGAGGAAAGTCAGGTACCAACAGCAGAATTATACTATCCGCCTGATTGTTCTGGTGGGGCAGCAGGAAATCGCACCCTGTAACTGATTCTCCGGGGCGAGAGAACCAATGAACCCCTGAAAACTTCGGGCCGCCTTTGGCACCAGGTTTGATTGACAAGGACCAACCAGGGAGGGGGCGGGACTGGGGTCCGCGGCCCGGGCCGAGACAAAGGGGTTCTGGCTGGCACCAGCGGGAAGGCCCGCTGGGCCGGCCCGGGCGCTCCGAGGGGGCTTCGGTGAGGCCGCTGTCTCGTCCCGGCCGAGGCCCGGCGGCCGGGCGCCGGGAAG
>NW_004955446.1:18765154-18777219 GCF_000276665.1 Chinchilla lanigera | reverse complement strand
GTTCGCGGGCTGCGCGGCCGGCCCGGCCCAGGTGAGCGCGGCGGCGCTGGCGAAGGCGCGGCCGGGGAAAGCGGGGTGCATGGATGCTTGCAAGCCCAGGGCTTGGGAGGGGGAGCAGAAGGGTCTCCGAGGCCCCATCTGTGCCCTGCTGCATTGACGTGGAACGAGTGGGTGGGGGTTCGCGCTCGGGACCCCCGCAGAGGGCGAGGGCCGCGGCAGCAGCCGTGCAGGTGCAAACCCGAGAGCCCTGGAGGACAGTGAAGGTCGCGTGGGGGCGTTTCGGCTCCACGCACCGGTGAACAGCGGTCAGACAGGACTTCTGGTGGGCGGTGCGCCCAGCGAGGTGGCAGCTGGACGCTCCAGCATCGTCCTGGAACCGAGACAGTGTGGGAATGGTACCCGGGTGGGAGCGAGCAGCGGCGGGCTGGTGTGGAGATGGGTGCAAGCTTCTGCGAGGCCCGGAGGGCCCTGCCAGGCGAGGGCGGAGAGGCAGTCCTGGGGTCGGCCTGGGCAGGGCTGGCTCAACCTTGAGAGGCCCAGTGACTGCTATGCACCCTGGGCCAATGGGCTTCCGGGAGAGGTTATAAATAGCGGGGCGTGCAGATGTCAGAGTGGCAGTTAAATTGCAGCGGGAGGGGCCGCACTGGTGACAGTGGCCATGGCACTCGTGGCTTTGGGCGAGGTCATGCTTCCTGCCAGGCTGAGCTTGCCTGAGTAGGGTATTGTGTCCTTGTCGGTATGTCTTGCTTTTACAAGCGAGCCGTGCTTACGCTTGCCGATGTCTTTCATTTGCCCTGTGGTGCAGACAGTCCTTAGGAGACTGTTTGGCAGGCGTCTCCTAGGACCGACTGTTCCGGAGAGGTGGGCCATAGTTGCTACTTACTCTTGTTTAGATCGCTCCCCTCTTTTCCGTTGTGCCCTTTTTATTTGCAAATCTTGGATTTAAGACAAATTAATTAATAGGGACAGTTTAAGATTACCTCGTTAGTGGCTCAGGTTTCTTACCTTTGCTGATAGAGTCACTGTACCACAAGGCTACACAAACATTTCAGCTTCAAGGGAAATCTCCAGAAATTCCTTGGGGAAGGTATATAATGGGCACCCAGGCCTTGGGATATCTATGCCTACTTGTGTAGTCCTTCAGTAAAAACCAAACCAAGCCAAACCTTGTTGACTTCCTCTGTTTTGGGCAAAGCATTGGGCCAGAGGTAATACCAAAGTGAATGTAACAACTAATCAAGGTAGTATGTTCTTTTAATCTTCTCAATGACCTTATGAACAGGGCATTTTTTTAAATCCTTGAAACCACCCTCTGAAGTAGGTGCTGTAGTTCTTCTCAGTTTAAAGACAAAATCAGTTACTGAGAAGTTAGGTACCTTGCCAGGGTCACACAGCACACCTAATAAGTTGAAGGGGTTTCCAATCCAGAGTCCACCTGCTTACTCCTCATGTCCTTTGCTGGGTTGGGTGCTTGTCCTCAAGCATTTTACTAGCTATTAGAGGACATAGTTCCTCTAATAACTTACATTAAACAGCCACAAGAAGGGGCTGGGGATTTAGCTCAGCGGCAAAGCGCCTGCCTGGCAAGCGCAAGGTCGTGAGTTTGTTTCCCGGTACCGGAGAAAAAACAAAAAACAAACAAAAAAAACAACAACAAAAAAAAAACAGCCACAAGAACGCCACACTGACAAGGATTTTTCCTCTCCAATTTTGAGTTATAAAAATTTCCCTTTTGTTGCTTCAAAGCCTAGAAGCACAGGGGTGATAAAAAAGCTGAGAGTTAAGTGGAGATAGGGAAACTGGCTTTCTAGTGAGGAGTACTGTGTTTGGCCTAAACGTGTGCTGGCTAATGATAAGACAGTTCAGCTACTCTCTGAATATTTTTCAGAGTCATTTGTATTTAATTTAGGCTTCATGATGGAAACTGCTCTCATCAATAGACTAGTTCCTGATCTCTGCCCTGAAGGTTTACGACATGAATGAAGTGGCCCTTTTGAAGAAATCGGCCTGCGAAGGCCTTGGCCCTACTGATACCTGATGCCCCTGCCAGGGATCTGCTCAGTATCAAATTTTCTTCTTCCCAGTAGGCAGGACAAACTCCCCGTAGTTAAGTCCGCGAAATAGGACTTCAGCTTTAAAACACTGCAAAATCTGATTGAATTATAACATTTCTAGAGCCTAAAAGGGCCCTAGAAACCTGCTGTTCTATTCTGTTTTAGTAGATGAGCAACTGGAGGCTTGGAGAGGTTGAAGTCAGATACCCCGAGTGGCCTACTTGGACAATAGGGGGCTATATTTAAAGCCAGCTTCATTCATTTGTTGATGAGGTCTGGAAAAGCTTTGTCAGTTCTGTAAAAATGGTGACTTTTGGGGGGAGCTGGAGTGATTCTGGAAGAGTTGGGTAAGTCAGGAGTTTGGGATAGGAGCGGGTCATTCATTATTGGTAGAAAAAAAACTCCCCCTCAAGACAATACTTACCTTTTATATATCTTTGTATCTCTCTCTGTTTGTGGCATAGATTCTGTGAAAGTTTGGATGCGTAGCTAAATTTTGAACTCGCTTGTCTTCTCAGCTGTGAATAACCCTACATGTGACCCATGAATGAATGAGGAGGATATTTATGGGATTTAGGAATGCTTTAGGACTGATGTGGAATGGCATGTGGGAAGACTGCAAATGTAAACTGTCCATTCAAATGCAAAGAATTATTTATACACATTTTTAGCTGCATGCCTGAATCCATGTTGATTTTACTCTCTACATTGAATATCTTTCCTTTCTTTTTCTGAGCCATATAAAAGGACGCAGACGCAATCACCTTCTTTGTTCTGTTGGGGAACTTGTGTGACTCTGTTCTGTAGTGTTATTACTTGTTGACTTTTCCCAGCTCCAAGTGCATGGCCTTTTCCAACTTGACTTTACAAGTGCTTATAAGGACAGAGCCTCTGAGACTCTGTCCTTAGTACAGTTTGTTGATTTAAAGGGCATCTTTTTTAAGCACTGCCTGGGCTGAGAATTTCCATTACCGGTGTTCCTTTTTAGTTTTTTAAAGAGGATTCTTCAGGGCCTTGTGGTAGCAGTTTTGAAATTAAAAAATGAGCCAAAATTCTCTTCTTCTGGAGCCTGGAAAAATGCTTATGGAATATGCTGGGGTCTAGTGCTCAGCTCACTGGGTGCTTAATTGATGAGTGCCTAGTTGATCAAAACCTACAGACATAGTTGGTGGTGGTAGTGAAGTTTGACTTCCCATTCTTGGAAGAAGGAAATAAAAGCTGGGAGTTGTGAGGTGGAGTGTACTCCACCCATCCCTGGGAATCCGCCTAGGAGGGAAAAGGAAGTAGATGAAGGTGCCTCAATAACAGTAAAGGCCTCATAGCTCTAGAACGTTTAATATTCTTGAGAGGTACAGTTGGCAGACATGAATCTTACATTCACTCAGGCGGCCTCAGTTCAGGGGATCTCACTGGCTGAGCATCCCGCTGCACTGGATAGGATGTCATTTTTGTAAGTTACTATTGTATTATATGATACATTAGATAATTTAAGGAAAATTCAAAGGTAACTTTGTAATTTTTTTGCTGCACATTTTGACTAAGAAGAATCTTACATTTAAGATGTTACTTAATTCTTTAGGGGTACGTGTGTGTGTTTGTGTGTGTGTGTGTGTGTGTGTGTGTGAATTTTCTAGCTACATAAAGATCAAACAGACTTATATGTAACTTAGGCTTGGAATTGAATAGTGAGTTTATAACTCTTAAGTTTTACCTACTTCAGTAGGAAAAACTTTGCAAGGATCTTCTATAAGAACTTGGCAAGTAAATTCTTCGTAGATGTCTACATATAGCAGTTATATTCTAAGCTTTTTAGATTAGCAATTTAGATATTATTTAATGTTCAAAAGACAGTATTCTTTTTCTTGGCATATAAACCTTTTCTTATCTCTCCCCTTAGTGATTTGCCTACAAGGAAGCCAGATTCAGAAAGTTGGCAGTGCATATCAGCATGGCAAACCTGCTGAAAACAGTGGTGACTGGCTGTTCCTGTCCTTTACTTAGCAGTGTGGGGTCCTGTAAGGTTCTGCCTGGGAAGAAGGACTTTTTACGAACATTTCATACTCATCAGGCACTGTGGTGTAAAACCCCTGCAAAACCAGGTAAAGTCTTTTTTAAAATTTTTAAAAATTCTTTTATATTTTAAAGAGAAAAAAATAAAATGAAATTTCAAAACGTGATAATAGGAGAGTAACAATGGTTAATACATTGTGTATTGTTATCTTTTATTTAGTTACTCACAGTATAAGATATAGGCATTTAATTGTCCAAACAATATTAACACAAACCTTTCTTTTCAAAGAACGAAGACAAATTAGTAGTGTAACTATTCTGGTTTTTTTTTTGTGTGTATATATATATATATATATATATATATACATACATAAATTTTGCTTTCTTTTCCTTTTCTGTTTTACCCATCCCACTTTCTCTTTCCTTTTGAACAGTTTCTTCCTGTTTTACAATATTCATTGTACATTTTGGATCTTATTTACCCTTTAAGTTTCTTACATTGGGGAGACAGTACGATGTTTATACATGTGAGTCTGATTTATTTCACTTACGAGTGTGTTCTCAAGTTGCATCCATTGACCTATAAAAGTCTCCAGTTTATCTTTCTTTATGGCTGAGTAATATTTCATTATATAAAAAGACCACATCTTTTTTATCCATTCCTCGGTTGATGGGCATTCTCGTTGTTTCCAAGATTTAACTATTACACATTGTGCTGCTATAAGCATGGCTGCACATATATCGCTGTGGTACTATGTTTTTAATTCTTCTGGGAAGATACCCGGAAGGGGAAGAGCTAGGTCAAATGGGATCTCCAACCCTAGGTTTTTGAGGCATCTCCATACTGATTTCCACAGCAGTTGTACTAGTCTACACTCCCCTCAACAGTGGAAAATGGTTCCTTTTTCCCCACAGCCCTGTCAGCATTTGTTACTGGTTGCTTTCTTGGTTACAGCCATTCTTTCAGGGGTGCGATGGAGTCTCAGAGTTGCTGTAATTAACCAGGTACAACTTATGCTTCAAATTATAGGCACTAACACCACTCTTGATGATAGGTAAAAGCAAAAGCCATACAGTTTTATGTCCTGGTGTTTGTGAGTGATTGTTTTAAATAAAAGACAAGTGAGTGCTGTTTTATGTTTTCCATATGTAGAACTTCCTGATTGCCTTTGCTAACAGAGAAGAAAAAATAATAGAAAAAAGTAAAGGTAAACCAGTTTGAATTGTACTGGGGAGCCTGTTGCCCACACTAATATTTCTCTGGGCAACCTTCCCTTATTCCTAGTTAATACTAGGAAATTATACCATGTATAGCTCATGTATACTCAAGAATTAGGGTTTAAGTTAATTAACGCTTCCTGATTTAGTAAATAGCAACTTCATCTCATTTGCTCCAGTCAGAAACCTTGCAGTTACCTTATGTCCTCAGAGCTTTACCTTGTGTTGAGGTACATCTCAGCGTGCTTGATTTTCTTAGCATTTCTTGATTCAAGCCACCATTATCTGCCACTGGACTGATGCATCGGTCCCATAAATAGTCGCTGAGTTTTCTATCTCTGCTGCAGTTACAGACTTCTGTACTTGCAGTGAGGATAATCTTTTTAAATGTAAGGTCATGTTGCTCCTCTCAAAATTCACCACTGGTTTCCCAGTTCATACAAAGGCTCTGAAACCTTCCAGGGGCCTTCCACACTCTTTCAAGGCCTTCTCTGATATGGACACCACTTGCTCCCGTCAGGGCAGAAAAGGAGAGACTAAAAGGGGATGCTTCTAAGCTGAGTTAGCTGCCTTGCAGAAGCCTTCTCAGAGAACATCCCAGTATTTCTGACTACCTCTCATTGGCCCGACTTACAGCATATGGCCATTTTTAAGGGAGATTTAGACATGTAGTTTTTATTCCAGATAGCAACATACCCAGCTAAAAATGGCCTTTTGTTACTGAGGTGGAGGAACGGGATGTATGTTTGGGAGCAACCTTTGTTACATAGAATGTCTTTCCTCACTTTGTAGGACTTCTTTCATTAAGGACTCTTGAACTGCTAGGCATTTTGAAGTTTTTGTTTGTTTGAGTCTGGCCTGGTTAGATTTTATAGCCTCTTTCCCTTGACCTTGGTAGGTTGGTTGGTAGGTCACTATTGTTAGGGTACCATTTCCTAAGAGTTCCCAACTTTATCTTCAGATACTTTCTGTAAACTGCTCTAGAAAGCCAGGTTACCCAGTGGGATAAAATGGTGCATAATATGAAAGTAAGTAACTGTGTGGAGGACCTGACACTTGTCCCTGTGAGTATATCCATGGACTTTAAGTTCGCTATATTAACCACATATAAGACTTTTTTTGTTTATTTAATTTCTGATTCTTGACTCTTCTCTAGATAATACTTTTTATTCTCTAAAGACCACATGTTGTGTTTGCTTGCTGTGTGTCTTGTTTTGAGCTGTAGGTTCCCCTCTACTTTTTTTCTTTAAACTTACTTGTTGCGGAATTTGTTACCCTGTACAATTTATAACACTCTAAGTTTGGCTAATTGAATTGCATTGGTTTTGTTTAACCAGTGTCTCTGTCTCTTTTATTTTTTGTAACATTTAGATGGGTATGGAGGCTTTCTTTTTTTTTTTTTTTGTCAATTTGAGACAGGGTCTTGCTATACAATTCAGGCTGGCCTTAAACTCATTTTGTAGGCCAGGCTGGTCTTGAACTCGCAAAGATCCTTCTACCTCAGCCTCCCGAGTGCTTGGACTACAGTTGTGTGCTACCACACCTGGCTTGGAGACTTAATTAGAGTTAACGGTACTCTTTTTTGTTTTTGCTCAATTAGGCTTTGGTTTCCTTTTTATTGGGCAACCCTACTTCATTGGTGCCATTGCATTACATCAAGAAGATTAATTGTGCGCTTAGGTGTTGTGAAGTTCCTATCAGTTTTTCACTCAAAGCATGTAATTGCCTTTTGACTGATGGTTATAAATTTATTAGAGACTTCAAAATGGTGACATTCCATCATTCCACGTTCCTTTATTAGTGAGAATTTTTCTATAAAGAAAACCTTTTGCTTTACTATTTGATTATCCCAAGATTATACTGGAAAGGTGAAATAAATACTCAATTCTTATTATTTACTAGTTTTGCTAATAATCAGTGAGATCCTTTATGTATTAGTTTCCTAGCCCACTGTAACAGTCGCAGGCTTGTGCCATTGCCACCCAACACAGACTTGTTTTCTTGTACTTCTGGAAGTCAAAGTCCAAGAAGAGCTTACTGGGTTTAAATGTAAGTGTTGGCAGGTCTGTGTTCCTCCTGGAAGCACCAGGGGAGAATTTGTTTCTGTGCTTTTTCCAGCTTTGGTAGAGCACTTGCAGTTGTTGGGTTTTGGCCCCTTTCTTCCACCTTCAAAGCAGCAGCACAACATCTTCAAACTGGTCTTGGTTCTGACTCTGCTGCTTCCCTCCCCTACACTTAAGGACTGTTGGAATTACCTGGGGCTATCAGATAATCCAGGATTCTTTTCCTATTTCAAGGTCAACTGGTTGGCAACCTTAGTTTCATCAGCTGCTATAGTTCCCCCTTTGCCTTGTGTTGCAACATGTTTACAGGTGTTTCAGAGTAGAACATGGAGACGGGTAAAACTCTCAGACATACTTGTTTTTTTTTTTTTTTTTTTTTTGGCAGTATAGCACCAACTCATGCATTGTAACATCTTTGGATGTGTTTTATTCCATTACCATTGATGCTCAGGTTACCATGTTTGGCCAGTGGAAGCCAAAGTTGGGTTTCAAATACATTTGACATAACTTCAGTCATTACTGGTATCTTCCTTGACTTTTGGCATAGGGCATATGTTTGAGGTTGTCAGATAACTAAACTCCAGATAGTATATGTGATTTAATTTTGTGTATCAACCCACGTATTTGCCAGCTTTCTATTTTCCTCCTCCTCAAGAAAGGAGTAAGCATTTGTTTGCCTTTAGTGTACTGTTAATTGTTAATGAATAAGCAATATGGGAATCTAAGACTGTATATTCATACAGTTTTAGGTTGACTTGATCTCTCAAAGTCTTTCATAATAACCTACTCTGTATTGATAATCTGATTCACTTTTTTATTGTATATATTCAGTGTTCAGTTTGAAAGAGTGGATTTGCTACACTTTAATAAAGTTTATATAGAAACAGATACTGCATTTAAAATGTGTTTATACCCACACATTGGGTAAAACAGCAGAAAAACCTAATGCTCTTTAGGTAAAGCTATCTGGAATCATATGTACATAGAAGTTTGTACTCCATAGGCTCTTTTGAGTTACAAGGGACAGGATGGCAGCAGTTACATTTTTTGTTGAGGGTTTATTGTATGGATTCTTGGGAAGAATGGGAGCCAGGAAGCCAAGCCTTTACTTCTTGAAGAAGTGAAGAGTGGTACTCTGGATTTCAGAGCTATGTCTGTCTTCTCTCTTTGTGTATCTGTTATTGGTGTGTCTACCCCTGTTGCTGCTGACCTCCCTTTGATAACCTCAAGGCTGTGCTTACAAATGACTTCTGCACCATTCTCCTCTCCTTGTCTCTTTTTGTGAGTTTCCTTGTCAGACTTCCTGGGGGAGAACCTGATTGGCTTAAATTATCACTGGCCAACACAGAATATCCTCAAACAGAGTCCCTGTATAGGTCCCTTGTAGGCTGTAGCTGCTGGTTTTCCTCCTCTCTGCCCTGTGGATGATTATCTTTGACTGACTTGTTCATTCCTTGTCTGTTTATTGCTAAGCTTGTACAGTCTCATGGTACAACATTTGGAAGTCTCTGAGGAATTTCCCGTGGCCAAATTACCAGGAAGGGGGCTTTTAGGTGTGTTAGTCACCAAAGTGTATTGTACAGGATTGTTCTTCAGAATGGTGGCTTACTTCCATCTTTGTGAAAGGTCAATACAGGGAGAGTAATCTTAGTGGATTCAATTGGATAGTGGAGTTAGCATCTGTGTGCTCTCTCAACCTAGTATAGAGGTAAACGATGAAAAATTTTCATCATTTTTCAGCAAAGGTGAAAGAATTATAATTTTGAATCAAGAACATCATTTTGAATAACATCTTGTGAGTAATGTAGTTTGAAGGACAGGCTGCTGATTTTCAGAAGTCTGCCATTTTTTTTAAGCTTTTTTTTTTTTTTTTTGCTTTTATCTTTCTGCAGGAATTCCATATAAGCAGCTGACTGTTGGGGTCCCCAAGGAGATTTTCCAGAATGAGAAGCGAGTGGCGTTATCTCCTGCTGGCGTTCAGGCCTTGGTCAAACAGGGTTTTAATGTCATTGTGGAATCAGGTGCAGGCGAAGCTTCCAAATTCTCAGATGATCACTACAGAGCAGCAGGTGCCCAGATACAAGGAACAAAGGAAGTACTGGCTTCTGATTTGGTGGTCAAAGTAATTATTCTTTTCTCTGTCTCATTTGTAGTGTGCCGACTCTTGAAATCTTTCTGTAGAAAACTTAAGTTGCTTTCATTTTACAGCTTTTCCACATTCTTGTTCATTGACACATAATAATTGTACATATTTATTGGGTACCATTGTCACATTTTGGCATATGTATACAATGTGCAATGATCAGGTGAAGGTTTAGGATATTTATCATTAATCACTTTTGCTTTGCCTCTCTGCAAACAATGCCTTTTCATCAAAGAAACAATTGCATTTTGTGAGTATTCCTCATGTTGCAGTAGAACTTCTATCAGGCAAGGTGATGTATGTTTAACCAAGAGAAGAGGAATAGTGACATTCATTTCTACATTTGCTGTGCAGAAATTCCTTTTTCCTTGGCTAAGGGGATGTGTATGACATGATCCCATCCATATCAGGAACTCCTATAGGTGAATAGTTAACTACCACTGGTGCGGAAAAAAGGTGTGAAACCCAGCCTGGGACTGAACGTTCAGTGTCTGATGCCTGCAGGCACAGTGATTTACAGTGATAGAAAGGCTGTCTAGAGAGGGCAGGATTGTTCTGGAGAAGGCAGCATTGGGCTGAGTGGCAAGTAGCCTTACTGACTTTAAAGGGTGTTAAGATCAAGTATAGAAGTCTGTAGGGTACAGAGCTTTAGAAACAAAATCTGAAGTGAAAAATTACATAAGGAGGGGGAGTGTGTATCAAGAGCAGCACAGGTGATAACAAGAGTTAAGAATTAAATTAAATCCTAAACCACCATCAACCAGGTCAAACAGGGATGTATGGATTATAGAAGTATGACTGCTAGATTAAAATAAACTCTTTTTTTTGAAAAACATGTGTTTCTTGTAGTAACTTCTAACCTGAATCTGTTATGTAGTTCTTTTTCCTTTTTTTTTTTTTTAAATCAAAGACTTCTGAAAAACATGGCTGGATCATTTTAGTTTGGTGCTGGGGCTTGAACTCAGGGCCTCAAGCATGCTAAGCATGAGTTTGACCATGGAACTGCTACCTTATCTCTGACAGAATCTCAAATGGTGACTCATGCAGAAGGTGCAAAACTAATTATTACATATAGAAAATTTATGGCATGAAGATAAATTATAATTCAGCCAAAACTTCTTAAAGTGTTTTATAGATACTTGGTGATATAATTTAATATAGTAAAAGAATAGGGAAAAGAGAAGAATAAATACAGTACATTGCAATGTGTTTTAAAGGGCAAAACCTTTTGCAGTGTTCCTCAGAAAAGGCTATAAGGGTCTCCATAAATTTTAAAAATGCTCTGCTGTCTTTTTAGGGATTCATAATGTGCACAGGCTCATTAAAAGATGCACTGAGAAATCTGTAATATGGAAGCATAATAACTTTATACTGGGACTGATAAGCTCTTTGACCTGGGCCCATTCCATTGAGCCAAATCTGTTAATATGCCAAGGGACAAATTAGAGGGAACATTTGATTGGCTTAACCTACTCAGATGCCAAGACTCAGCTGAGTGTTTGAGAGAGGTTAGTAGAATCAATTCAGAGTTGTCCTCCAAATTTTGACTAAATACATGTTACAGATTTTCATGGAGGAAAGATAGACCTTGTGTGTGTGTGTGTGTGTATGTGTGTGTATCAGGTGTGCTGGGGATAGTGTTCTTCACTGAGCTACACTTCCACTCAAAATACCTTTTTTGGGGGGATAGGGGTTGAATCTAAAGCCTTGCGCCTGCTAAGCAGGTGCTCTACCATTGAGCTACACCCCCAGTCCAGTGATTCTTAAAATTCCCACTTTAGGATCAAATGCATCCCAAGGTCAGCACTTGAAATGGAACTAACAGATGAAGGCATCTTGTAGGTAAATTGAAGTGGAATGTTGTGGTAGGAAATGATTGACCAGGAATGTTGTTTTTTTGTTTAAAATGAAAGCATTACTGCAGACCAGGAGCTAATGAAATGTAATGATACTTGTTAACATAAAGAATATACTACAGCTTTTTACTTAAGCCCTGTTCAGCAAAGCTACTAGTTTGAATTGTGTTTGTCTATAAATAGTCATCTAGAATTTCAGGGTGACACAAATCTATACTTACTGACTCGGAGACTTTAGTTTACAAAACTCCTGATATTTCCCCACTTGGAATGGGGAAATAATATGCTTGCCAAAATTATAAAGAATTGAACCTTTGAACATACAACAAAAACTTCCTAGGTATTCTAATGTCTAATTTTGCTAGACTAATAGGTTTTGGGAGGACAGATTTATTACAATACTTTCATATTATTACCTTGCTCTGTAGTTAATTGTCAAACTTGACCTGGTGATCTGTATTTCTTGTGTGTTTTCTTTACTCAAAACAGTCATAAGTCATTAGTTAGGGAGCAGATAGTATGCTCTGTGTGTGCCTTATCCTGCTTAAAAATTTAAGCGGACACTTACTCACCGATGAAAAGTTTACTTCTGGAGTATTACAATATTTCATTCATGGAATGATATTTAAATTATCCTGTTTACTTAAAAATGTGATTAATGTATTTATACACACACACACATACATATATATATATATAGGTATATATATATATATATATA